>NW_020799113.1:16609603-16659818 GCF_003259725.1 Athene cunicularia | reverse complement strand
CTCCCGCCGCCACTTGTTGGCAGCCCGGGGCGCAGCGGAGAGCGGGGCCGGCGCGGGGGGCCGGGTGTTATCGTCGCTCCCACAAACTGCGGTCTCCAGGGGCGATAAGAGTACATGGAGATAGGCTCAAGTGTTTTCAGGGCTCCGCTGCCGAGTAAACGGGTGATAGAGAATGCGGTTAAATTAGCTGAATCTCAGGTGACTGTTCTTCTGGTTTATGTCATCTTAAAAAATGCGCCTGCCCGACTAGGTCTCGCTCCCTCAAACCGGGCCCTTGAATACTAAAGCGTGTGTATTGTGTCTGTGTGGCTTTCACAACTGCTCCTGCTAGGCAGAGCTGCTTTTTGTTAGTGGTTAATTTATTCCAATTATAGAAGAGGATCACGTAAGTAGGAGGGGATTTTGGGTGGTGAGAAGTACATTCTTTAATTAGGCAGCTAATATCAGTGCTCACCCTGTCTTGGTGGTTTGCTCTGACTTTTAGGTATAAATCAGTTTAAATACAAGTGAGTGTTTTTAGCCAGAAGGTGAAGGACACCCAGATTGGGAGAGTAGAGTAGTTCTGGTAAAAGGTTGGTTTAGCTCTTTGTGGGATCTGTTTCTTTTTTTTTCTGCCTTGGTTATGTTTGGTCATGTAACCTTTAGGAAGAGTATCTTCCCATGGGCTCAGGTGGTGAATCTGACTTGCCCTCTGTGAATCATGCATGACTCTAGGCAACACAAGAAAAGTTAGTAAACACCTGACCTGTTCTTCCTTGCCCGTGCAGTCAAACTTTTCAGAATGCAAATGTTATTGGATGCACAGTAACCCCTGAAGGGAGGCAGCACTGCTCAGGCCTGTGCTTAAGGAAAAGAAGAAGGTGGTTTTGCTGAGTGATACTCAGTTGTTATGAGATCAAGGTCCAGTTCCTGCCTTGTCATCTTGTTCGGTTCTTTGCGAATCTGTGCTTCAATCTCCAATATGTGCCTTTTTTTTTTTTTTTTTTTTTTTTTCCCCCTGAATAGTTTTCAAAGGAACTTTAGATTTCATATACTAAGTTGCTTACATAGGCCTCGAGTCCATTATGTCAGTTCCTTCCAGTTTGAGTGTGGGCATTTTGGAATGATGAAAAGTAGGTGCTTTTCCTGACTTGTCTGTTATCGCAGACAATTTGAGGCTCTAGCCCTGAAGGCTGTGCCAGGCCTTGACTTCATTTTGGAAAAAAAGGTTGATTTTACTCCCGGGTTGCTTGATGTATATAGTTCATGTTTATGAAAGTAACAGGTGTTTTTCACCCCTCTCAGCAGGTTGAGGTGGAGACCTCATGGAGTACTTTTTCCACTAGCTATCTCTGGTCATGGGTTAGTAAGTGTGTCTTGGGGAAGCAGGTGCCATGGTGGATAAAGGAAGGTCAACTCAAAGCGCTTATCATTGGGATATGAGACTGTAGGACTTGTGTGAACAACATGCTGGAAGATACTCAGTTCCCCATCACAGTCTATCAGTAGCTGGAAAGCTGTGATCTCTTAAATACTGCTATTCTGACTGCAGCACAGAACCATGCTGCTAGAAGTTAGCTGGGTCTCTATTTTAAAACTGATAAATATCTAGTAACAGCTTTATTAATATACGGTAGTTAGTTCTGTTTCTGTTTGAACTATAACTGCCTTCTATTTTTTAATTTACTTTCACAGTAATTAAGTGTTGTTTCATATCCTCAGGGTGTACGTATAAAGATATGCTGTCTTGCCTGCCTGTACTGACAAGCTCTTCTCCACTAGCCTTTTCTGTCTCTTCCTGGGTTTCTTGGGTTTAGTGCCCTGTGGAGGGGAATCTGAACTCCTCTGTGTTACTCCTTTGGTTCTGGGTGCTTCCTTTTACATCCTGTGCAGAGTACAGTAGCCTCTTGTACTGGGGGAGTGTTGGTAGTCTGACATGGTGGAGGTGGGAAGTTCCTTTTGAAGACAGAGTAGCTCACAGCCAGCTGTTTTAGCACTGGCTGGAGCCTGCAGGCAGGAGGGAGGAGAGACCCTCCATCCACAGCTTTCTGTGACAGCTGATTATGTGGCTTACAGAGGGTTTTTTTTGGTGTTGGTGACGTCCCTGATTCCACATAAGGTAACCTTGTTTGACTTGAGTGCAGAGTCTCAGAGTTTTAGGTTGTGGCCCTATCAAAGTGCATACAATTCATACTGGCACCACATGAACATGCAGAGAGCTGCCTGAGCAATGCCCATTGCCCAGTCTTTTTGTGGGATCGAGTAGTGCTACCATAGTCAGTGTAAAGAATTGGTTGCAGTTATTCTGGTGAATCATCTTCAGAGAAAATTTCATTTTATCAGCTTGCTGTTCAGAACTTATTTAAAGACTTCCTTGGGTTTCTCAGTTTGATCAGAGCTGGGTTAAAGTGACTCAGTAATGATATGACCCTTGAAGCATATGGTTTGTCCTGTATCTGTCTATAGGTGGGTTGTAACACCGTGCAAGGTAGTGGGTTTGTTGTCCAGTACTCCTTGCACAATCTTTTAGGCTGTTGCTTATGTTTCTGACAGATTCTTATTTCACTCAGACTTTTTCACTCCAACTTTTATTTGTCATAGCTTTGTTTTTGAATGTTTTTCCTGAATTTTGCTTTATTTGGGACATAAAGTGATGTGGTGTCATCTAAACTCCACAGATAGGAAGCCATTCTGCAATAGAATTTCTTGTCAACAATTTCCGTAAGAAGACATTAGTCTGTGTGCTATAATTTAGTCTTCCCAGATAGCTCTAGTGCTTGCTTGTGAATAAAATCATCCTTTTTTTTTTTTTTTTTTCTAAGCAGGTTCTACCAGCTGCCACTGCTTATAATAGATTTTGACATCTTCCATTTAGAAAAAGAAGTACAAAGAATTATCCTGTGATAAACTTGTGAGCCCTGCTTTATGGATCGGCAGGGATGAGAAATGTGGATTTGGCATCTCTTCAGTCTTTGAAATAATGCCAGCACGTTAGGTTGGGTACACAGGGTAAGAAGAGGGACAGTGGGGTCTGAATAGTGTTTAAAAAAAGCAGATAAGCTTTGCTTTAATAGGAATCTCAGCTCCACAGTGATTGTGCACCCTGTTAACTAAAGTGCGGCAATGTCATGTGTCCTGTGGGAAGTTATTTATCTTCCTGTGACTTTTGTTTGTGGAAATGAGACACTAATCAGCTTGGTGTCACTAACCAGCTTTGGTCAGCTGCCACCCTTGGTTTTTGCCAATGAATTGCTCTGCTTATGTTTCAGTTATCACATGGCTTCTTTTCAGCCCACAGTTTTCTGACTAGACTTGAGACCTTTTCCTCATGCTTATAGTCTGCATCAATACATACAGTGCCCTTGTGCAGCAACAGATGATGCTGGTCATTTGCAATAAGCTATTTTTGAGAAGATTGATAAAGGAAGTTCTGGTGTGATAGTAGTGTGCTTTTACTTTAAGCTTCTTCCTGCTTCACTGCTTTTTAATAGGTGTTAACTTACTAGTAAAGGTTTGAAGTGTTTTGCAAGACTTGAAATAAAGCTCACATAAAATATGTCTGAAGACGCTTTCAATGGGGATACATAAATCATTCAAAAATTCCTTTTCAAAGCACTTAATTCTTATGTGTAGGTGTTTTGGCAAAATCCAGAGATAAGATAAAAGTAGTCATATAATGAATTAGATACTACAGCTGTACAGGAGTGACAGAAATGTATGTCCAAATATATTTAGGTTATCTTAAATTCAAGAACTTTTGCTAGCAGCAGTGTGGGTAAAGGGGATTGTTACAGTAGTTATAGCAGGATATTTTTGCATAACCTCCGTAGCACGTGCATCTTCAGCATTTTTCATGTTGCCTCAAAATTGCAGAAGGAAATCATGGGGGAGGGAGCTTGGGGAGGAGTTGAGGCAGAAGCTCTGAATTGTTTGGGAGGAAAGAAAGTAATCTGAGAACAGAAATACACTCAGTGAACTGTCTCTTCTGGTGACTTGTTTAGTGTTGTCTTGCTGAAAATGGTATGGGGACTGTATCTTCAATTTAGTTGCGTTTTGATGAGGAAGGAGGTTTTTATTTTCTGTTCTGCTGTGCCTGACACCCAGTTTCCCTCTCTGTAAAGTTTAATGTGTACATTTGGAGATACTAAAGGTGTCCTGTCAGTGCTAAATATGTCAGTATTTGTTCCTGTTCCATATGTAGGCAACAAATTGGCTCTCATTTGAACGCAGATCCTGAAAGGGGTCTTAGCAGCAGTACCATCCCTGTGAAGTCCTGGTGTGGTGGTTTTTTTTGATTGGGTGGGGTTTTTTTTGTGTGTGCAGCTGGCAAGTAGCACAGCACTGAGCAGTGCCAAACTCCAGAATACTGTTTTTAGCAAGACAGGTATATAGACTTCTGATTCAGATAAAGCAAGACAAGAGTGTGGTATGTGAAAAATGAGAGTGGAGGAGTGCCTTGTGACATAATTAGCTGTTTATAACTTGTTTGGGTGAAGGAGATGATATATACTTTGTAGCCTGTAAGCAAAGGAATTTCTCAGAGAAGCTCATTTTCACGGAGTCCGTGGTGGATACCTGAAGTTGCTTTTGGCAGCATGCAGTGTTGTGAGGTTTAATTCATCTATTAAAATGCTTATCTAGGAAAAGAGAAAAGTTCATGTTACTGCATAAACTGTTACTTTTCCCGAGCATGTCTTTCATACCTCTTCTAATTTGTGCAGTGATTAAGACAGAGATGGAGAGGCTGCAGCTGTCCGGTACCAAGCGAATCTTTGTGCCAACTGCTGGCAGCCGGGAGACTTGGCTGAATATAGAAAAACATGGGCCTTTTTGTGGGTTCTCTGGTATTTCAATTATTTGGAAGAGCTCTGGGAAGGATTTTTGTGATATGACTAAGTGATATGAAAGCAGCTCCCATAGCTGTGTATGTGTGGGTCTGTAGGTTTTTCTAAAAAGCTAAGAGAAGATAAAAAAATCCCAGACGACTCTCTGCTGGTCTTTTGTAACTGCCGATTTTTTTTTTTTTTTCCCCTCCGGAAATCACCTGTTTTAGAAGACTAAACAATTGCACATGAAAAGATGTGGATTTTCCATCTAATTCTACCTGCAAATGCTCGCTCATTTTGACTTGCTAAGTGCCCATTTCAAACTTGAGTTGAGACTAAGTTTGAGAATTTTTTTACATGCTGAAGCAATGTTTTTTATTCAATCTCTGCACTTTCCTAAAGAAATTAGTCTAAGAAATTTTCTAAAGAAATTCAAATCATTTTTGGGGTTTCTCACATTGTTTGCAGTACATCTCTGTATGTGTAAAAGTGTTATTCAATTTCCCCTCATGAATTTCTTCGGTGTTTCACTTCCTTAAAGAGAATAGTGACATTGCCTTTCTTTTCCCCAATGCAACAAAAGTAAAGAATATATTTTTGCATGCTCTTCAATGTAAAGTTTAAATTTGGCTTTTGCTCTGAAGTTCTTTGTAGAATGGAGATTAGGGTCCTTTGCAGCCTCATTGACTAGGAAATGTAGCCAAAGGTAGTCTTCGCTGAAGTTAAAGAACAGCAACCACTTTGAGGAAGATCAAACTTAGTGATCCCTGCTTTCTTAAGTCCATTTAACAGCATGGGGGACATTCAGTGCCACAGGGAGAAAAAAGCTGCATTTTGTGAGTTTCCCCTTCCAAGACCAAGTTAAAGATTTGCACCTGTTCTTGACTATGATATAATGTGTAGACTGATTTATATAACAGCAAAATTGCTATTATGATCAATATGTGGGAGCAATATTTATTTGGACAAAGATTTTGTCTTCAGCTGTTGGTTCAAGGTTTTTCTTTAAATACTTTGATCTGTGACCTGAATTACGGAGAAGAAAATGCACCCTTTTAAGACATGCTCTAAAGCCTTTTGGAATTGCATTTTAGGGATGTTTCAGTTGTCTTCAGTAACCTTTGAATTGGAAATTTTGAATCTCTTAATTGTACTGATGATTTTTATTCTCACAGATAAACAAAAAAAAACCCCTGAAACTTTCTTGATTTAGTAAAACCTCTTTCTTAATTATTAGTTTTCAGTAGGCATCTGCGTAAATGATGCCAAGTGATCCCTTAGCAATGAGTAGTACTGTTCTTGTTCTTTCAGTTGAGTTCCTTTGGATGATTTCTTTCAGTATACTTGGATTTTGTCATGCATGGAGAACTGTGCATCTTTCACAGTGGCTGCTGTAGTGAATGCTGAGCAAACAATATCTTCATTTTAAGCAAGGAAAATAACAAAATACCTTACACACAAATATTAGTCTTTTAGCAAAATCAAATACTTGATGTATGTTTAATATGTTCTGTCTTTTTGTATAAAAAGCCTACATCACCAGGAAAAATACCTCTCTTATAATGTGTGTAGGGTAAACTTTGCTGGATTTTGGCTATGATAGCATTTTGTATACTGTTGTGTGGTACAGGTCCCCTTTCTTCCGCCATCCTCTCTGCACACCTATCTGGAGGCTCTTTTGTAGGCTGTCTACTCCCTGTTTGTCCTCAGTGACTTTCAAACATTGTTTCCCGAGTCTCAGACTGTCACTTCTGAACCATAAAAATAAGTTACTGGAGTTAAAGCACTTTTTTCCTAATAGGTCATGTAGTAGTAGGTCTTTAGATTTTGTGATAGGTATTAGGTTTGGCCTGGAAAAGAAGACAGCTTGCTTTTCCTCAGTCTTAATTCATGTCTGAGCAAGAGATATAAGTTAGAACAGTTCTGGGAATACACACTTTTCAAAATTTTTGTTGCTATTAAAGGTACTTCGTAGAATTTTTTTCTTAATCATCTTTTGATCTTTGTTCTGCCTCGTAGGTCAGAGAGGTGGAGTTTTAAGTGCAGAATAAAGCCCTAATTGCCCAACAAGAGCTTTTACTCGCTTATGGATGAATGGGGAAGGCTTATAACTTGGCAGTCTTGCCAGGTTAGCTGTGCTGAGATGACTGGAGGCAGCCTTGTTGGAAATGTAAGCTAAATGGCATTTTGCTGAGAGGCCGGTGCCAGGCTGGGCTGGGCAGCTGAGGCAAGAAGTGAGGGAGGAGAATGCTGGTACTGGTGAGGGGACGGTCATCATCCCACCTTTGTTTTGGTGGTCACAGTGCTCTGACAGAAAACAGGGGAAGCTCATTTGCTTAGGGCAAGGCTTAGCAACGTTTCCAAAGGGGTTCAGATTCTGGGTTTTCCTAATGTTCCTAGGAAGTTTGTCCCACTGGTCCATCCCCTTGAATCCAGAATGCTTAATTTTCCCCTTTCTCCCGGCTCCACTTGAGTGACCTGCATTGTCCTAGAAACCCACTCATTCATTGATTGGCATGTGGTCTGTAATATAATTAGGGTGCAATCCATTGATTACTTTGAAAATTAGAATCAAAGCTGTAAGCTGATGTTGGAAGCTGGCTTGCAGGAGAATGTAGCAGAGATTATGTAACAGGATCCTGGGAGAGGAGGGATGACGCAGAGCTCAGTGTTTAGGGCAGAGGCATGCTGTCCAATGTATAGGTTCAAGCTAATTGTGCCAGAACAAAGCTGTATATTTTTTTTTTCTACAGTCCAATTCCCAACCTTCATTTTCATGTCCTACTAGTACCCAGCAATTTCTTGTGTTTATCTGACAGATTTAGAACATCATTCAATCATTACAAATACCTCCTTATTGTGAAGCAGGTTAGACTGTTGAAACTTGGCTTTCACTTCCATGTCAAAGGGTAAAAAAGGATTTTTATGGTGTGCCATTAGAAGTTGCTCATTTGCTGAGCTAAGGTAACTCCTAAGGAGGGCCAACTTGTTGAAACTTGCTCTTGCATACTTTAGATTGCTGATTGCTGCAGTAAACCACAAATTTTTATGCCCTGGAGTATAATTGTTTTTAATAAAATTATCTATAGCAATGCTACTCTGTGTTACGACCCTGTCTGTGCTTGCAAGCTGAGCAGCCCAGAGCGTGGTTACTGTGTGCAAAGTCCACTTCTGGGTTTCCATGTAGAAGGTCAGATCTGAGACAGGGCTTGGAGCGATTCAGGAAGACGCTGTAGCTGCTGCTGTCTCTGGAGAACAGCACATTTACTCTTCTGCCTTCTACCTTTGCATTCAAGAACTTCGCCTTCCTAATCCACTTCTAAATAATATAACTAACATCGCTTTTACTACTACTTGCCATAGTATATATTTATAACCAAAGTTGATGTAAAGGATGAAGGTAATAGTGTTGCAGGTCTGATTTAAGAACCTACTGCTCCCAGATATTTTCAGCTTTCTTCTGCTCAGGTTTTCCCTGTCCGATCTGTGATGTTTATGATATGAAGTGTTCAGCAGCAATACCACTTGTCTGTCTCCCTCCAACACTATCTCTTCCTTTCCCTTGATTCGTACGTGTTTTCTGCACCTGTACTGGGACACGATCTCCAGGGCACAGCTGTTTCTGGAGCATCACAAGCCAGCTCTTGCCAACCTTATCCAAATCCAGTTCCCACATGGATATAATTTATGTCTTGGCTACTTTGCCTAAGCAGACACAAACTCTTCCCTTTTGATGTGGCTGTGTGTTCCAGAGAATGTGGTGGCAATGTCAGGGATTAATTTTGGGAACATTGCAGCCAAACATGAAGGGAGATATAGTTGAGCTATGTTTGGTAGATCCCAGTAGTATGTAGCCAGATAGCAGGATGATTGTCTGCCTTGTGTTACGATACGTGAAGGGAGCTTTAAAGCTGTAACTCAAGGCAACACACAGAGAATAATTTAGTTGCAATATTTTTCCTTTGCCCTTTTAAGGCACTGTATTGTGGACTTTGTGGTAGAAGCATATGTTTAGCAGGATTAAGCACACCACTGTATGTCCCCAAGTTTCTTCTGACTTAGATTCTTATGCATGTGCTTGATTTAATTCCTGACTGGTGGAGCAGAAGACAAGTGATCTAATGCTGCCCATTGCTTCTTGAAGACTTTCTGTAAGCTAATGTGCTGTACTCGTTTTGCTCTGATGCTCTTACGGACCGACTGACTTTTTGTAAAATGCTGATAAAAGTCACTGTGGCTTCTTCAGATACCTGACTCAGTCTGTGCTGTGTGTTGTGCAGTGTGAAATACTTCGTGCTATTTTGCAAGACCTGTGAGCTCTTTATCAATGCATGTCTGAATATATGTATTTTACAGGGACAGTGGTTTGTTGCTTATCATGTGCAATATCAGAGTGCTTTCCACCCTCTAAAATGTTTAGTGCGATGAAGTGACTTCCTTTGCTTGGAGATGTCTCATTCTGACTTACACTTTCTTTGAGTATTATGGTTGGAGTTACAGTGAGTTTTGGCTGTTTGTAGCACTTTGCACTGAAAGGTCAACTCTTCATTCCTGGAGCATATACAAGCTTAGCTCTTTTTTGTCTTTTTTTGTTATTTTCTTTTTTCCTTAGTTAAAACAAATCTCTTGCACACTTTGTTTTCACATGGAACAAAATACTTCTCAAATGTAAGAAAAATCTGGTATTCAGCACTTTCTATATGAGTTAACTGAAAACTTACTAAAACATTCAGGGCTTCACAATAAGATGTAACCAAGTACAGATGTCTTTCTACTGTCTTCCATAAATGGATAGTAGATGTCTGTTAATGTGCATTGTGTAGTATGTAATTCGTAGAATGTACATACATTGAATTTTTTAAAGTAATTGTACCTCCTTTTTCTTCACTTTCTGTATGTCTGGAGATACCTAGCACCCTGGCTCATTTCTCCTCTATTTCTACTTGTTTCCTGTAGGAAGTTTTTTGAGCTGGTGGCAATATTGACCTAATGCTCACTGTTCTCATCTGCTTGTTACTCCGTGGTTTGTGCGTGTACAATTGTTTCTTTGGCACATGTTGAGCTGGAGAAGGGATCAGATACATCTGAAATTGTGGTCTGTGTTGTGGGGTTTTTCTGAGTTTGGATTTTTTGGTGTTGTCCTCTCATCTTTCTTACTGTGCAGCCATGGTCAGCTGAACCGGTATAGGGCTGAAAACAACTTTCTGTATTCAGTATTGGAGAGAAAGGCGAATTGAATATTGATGGAGTCTGCATGCTCCTCTCATAGATGTAGGTTTCTGTCTTTCAGAGAAAGTGAGAGCTTTTTACAGCAAGGTAAGAGGCTTTTCCTGAGGCAGGGAAAATGTTAGAATACTTCTCCCTGTATTTTGGTACAGAGTATGCTGCATCTGAGGTGCCTTCATGCATGTGAAGGGACAGTGTTTCAGGGAGGATAACCATGAGAAATGATTTGGAGTCGTTCCACATGAAAGAATCTCTGAAGTGGATTACAGTGAAGTACAAAGGTTGTTTTTATAGTGTTTTTTTCAGCTGGCAATGACAAGTTATATTATGAAAGCCTCTAAGTGATGTGAGTTCCTAAATCCACTTTCTCAAAAGTGACTTGGCATCTTCAATTACATAGGCATTCTTGGTGATTACACCTACTGTCTGATGCAGATAAGTCTCAGAGTGGTGTTGCTGGTATCCAGAGGATCTCCTTATGAATGAGCAGAATGGAGGAGGTTCTGGTAATTATGAACTGCGTAGAATCAACAAGTTAGTATTTACTTACGTATTTTATATAACTTTACATTTCATTGTGCTGTTGCTTTTTTTTTTTTGGTGAGCTTGCATAGGGTTTGTCCATTAATGGGTAATCATATTAAAAAGTATTGAAGATGGAAAGAAACACATCACTGTTTTCACTTGAAAGCTGAAATGCCTGGAGGGCTAACATCACAGAGCTATACTTTTCGTGGCATTAGCAGGTTTAAAACGCTGTCTGATTCCACACTCAGCAAGCAGCAGATTTGTGGTGCACACACTTTTCTGAATAAGTGTGCAAACAGCTGGCAATGTGCCTCCAAAATGTGACAGGGTTTGGATTTCACAAATAGCATTTTAAGTAAGATCCCAACATTTGTGTATTTTCTCAGTGTTGAAAGGATTATAATGCCAGGATTATAATGGTGCTGGTTTAGCTTTCTGTAAGAAACCCTTTTGCTTCCTGAAAGACATCAGTCCCATTCAACATTGCAGCCAGCAGTCCCTTTGTCAGAAGAGGCAGAAAAAAAGTTCTTTTGGGAATACGATATTATTAAACTTGTCCCATCCTCAGGACTTCACTGAGACATTTACTAAAGTGTGTACTAAGAGCAGAAAGAAGAGTAATGGTCAACCAAATTACTGAAAATGGCAAAGAGCTATTGCTACAGGGTAAGTACGTCATGTTGATATTAATACCTACAAAGGATTATAGTGTTTTGAAACTATCAGTGTATCCGAACTGAAGAATAAAATCATTGCACTTTCTGAAACACGGGATTATTAAATCGCTAAATCCTTTGAGTTGTGTAGTATCAGTCAACTTGATTGGTAAAGCTGTTCTCTAATCTAGTTTTGCAAAGTACAGTAGAAGTCCGATAGTAACTTCACACGTGTTTATCTAGGGATGAAACAAAGATCTGTGCTTAATTGTACACTTAATTCTGTACTCTGATGCAGTCTAACCATGGCAGAAGTTGTTGTCTGGGAAAGTTTTGGCTGTTTCTTTAATGGAGAACACCAACAAATGCAGTCTTTGAACAGTTTCAGAGGAACTAATATATTGTCAACAATACAGCTTTTTAATTTGCTTTTTAATTTACTTTTAAGTAAAACTGCTTTGTTTGTGTCACTTTTGTAGATGCCAAAGCTGTTGCTGATTATAAATATATACATGGTATCTGCAGTGTAGTGTGTAACGAATGTTAAGAAGCACACCCTTACTTGGGAAAGATTCAGTACTTTTAACAACTGTCAATTTAACAGTGAAATAATGTTATGTATTCTTAAAATGGTGAATGAACACTATATTCTTAAAATACCCATGAATGTTAATAGTTTGGCCTTTAAGCTGCAGTTTCTGGTGAAGCGTTTGTCTGGATTTGGCATGTAAGGGTTCAGTGTTGTCAGTGTGACTGATAGTTTGAGCCTGTGTTTAAAGTACAGAGGATCTCTTTGCTGTCTTAAAAGCTATCCAGGTAAAGATATATCCTGTGATTCTGCTGTTCTTTCCTCTTATACAGCTTTATTGTTGCATAGATTGTCTAGTGCAACTTTGGCCTTTGTTATCATAAAATACTGGGTCAGCCTGAAATGGTACAGCTCATTTTCTGCCACCTTCAGTGAAAAAGACCTGGTAGCCCAAGGTCTTAAGTGAGCTGGCATTAACAGATTTCAGTTAGTTGTTTAATTATCAATGCCTAGTTATTATTGTGAAAAAATGAACTTTACCTAACTAGACACTATTTATTTCCTGTTTCTCCCATTTCTGCTGTAAATATAACACTCCTGATAAAAGACACCCCCACCCACCGTGCAGCACTTACTAAAGTTTTCAAAATATTCTGAGAACTTTTTTTCTGAGCTTGAAATGTCACCATCAGTCTTTTGCTACTGCAAAATAACAAAATTCTTGTTTTCAATTTTGAAAACCCTATAAGATAAATCATGACTTTCAGTTTTTGCAGCACTATCTGACTTCTTTTTATGAAACTTATAGATAATGATCTCTGCAAAAATATAATTTATAATTGTAAATTGAATAATTTGTTGCTGTCTCCTGAATGAACCAAGAAAGAGGTTTCATAACAGTTCATAAGCAGATTCAGAATGTATTTGAAATCGAATTGTCACTTACATGTTTCTTAAGTTATCTTAATATGACAGTCCCTTGATATACTTCAGGAACACTCTTGAATGCTTTGTTGCTGAAATGGGGAGATATCAGGGTTCTTGAATTACTATCAACAAACTTGTTCAGGGTTTTCTGTTCTTCAGCAATACTCAGTTCTGCAAAACTTTACTGCTGTGGTCGATGACAGTGCTATCTGAACATAGCACAGCCTTCTAGAAGGAACCAACTTTTATCTCACAGTACAAGTGCTTGGGAAATAGTATAATTGTTAATATCTGGAAAGTGCTTTTCTCAACAACTGTGTTAAAACAGTTTCTTTTGCGGAAACAAATAAACCAAACCCCTAAAGTGTAATAAAAATGGGCACGGACACCTTTTAATATTAAAACTTTGTCCTTAAGGCTGTGAACAGATGTCTTCAGAAATGATGTTGTGATTGATAATATTACCCGATTATGCAAGGAAGAAATACTCTACCTGAAAATAATTTGTTTGCAGCAATCCTGTTGTTCCTTTTTTTTTTTTCCTGTAGAATACTTATCTTGGGTGTATTCATTTGCTTCTGTGTCTTGTGAGAACAGTAAGTGTAGCAAACCTATTTTGTTTTTGTCATCAAAAAATCAGACTGAAATCTGGCCTAATTACCAGTTGTATAGAAATTTGTAGAAGATGTTGACATGTGAAAATCTGGAAAAGCATAAATAAATCAGAACAGAACTAACTTGCTTTCCAAAGTGGGATAAATTTTGCATACCATAAACTAAAAAATTACATAAAATTAAGTAAGTTTTTATTTAACTTAGGTTCTCCTTAGAGGTAATTTGCAACATGCCAAGATGCATGTACAGGAGAGGCACTCCAGGGATCAGCTAACTGAGCCATCTCTTTATGAGTAAAAAGCGAGCCTACATGACTAGTTGAATATAACTGCTTGCTCTTTAGATAGCTGAAATTAGGTTAAAGGAAACCCACACTAACTGCTTTGGCATCAACTCCAATTGCTAATCTTAGATTCCAGTGTTATTTGTAGATGGACTATTAAAAACAAATTATTTTTTAAATTAAAAGAAAAAAGTTTAAGATAATGTTTTCTGTGCATGAAAATGGCTCCGTTAGTGTCCCTAGCTGTCACAGGCTTTGTGGCCAGTGGTGCTTGTAAAATAGTGTCTGAAAAACAAAAAAACCCTGGTGTTAGTTGCTATATAGTCTTATTTCGTTACAGTTTTTTGGTTTATTTTTTTTACTGTGGTGTACACAAAGGAGTCTGTACATGCATAGTACAATTACAAGTGAGATATTAGCTCTTATGCTGCTCCAGAAATGAAATTGCATTGAGGGGTGGAGTGTTGGGGTGTCCTTTGAGTTGGTTTTCTAGTAAGTGTCTGCTGTTTGTCAGTTACAAAGAGGCAAATAAACCAACAAGTTTAAGTTTAGTCAAGCCTAGCATTTCAGTTCTAACTCTAATTCGCACTAAAATTCTTTGAAGAAATTTAGGCCCTCTGTTAAGATTTTGCTCTTGATATTTCAGGCAGGGAGGATTATGGCAACTCCGCATGCCATTGTCACAGGTCGTAGCTGTATCTGGAGCTTTGCCCAGCTTGCCTGCCTAGCAAAGCCTGTCTGAGTCTGTGCGTTCCTCTCGGGATGTGATGAGTGTGGTGTATGTGCTTTCAGCTTTCATTTAATTAGCTCAGATATATGCCTGTAAAAGCAAGGTGACATGTTTGTTATCAAAGTTCAGCCCTCTTGGGATTTTTTTTTTCCAAATGTTTTAAACCTCACTGAAGCTTAATTCTCTGCTACATTTTTCACTTGTTATCTGTGCTGGCTGGACTAAAGCTAGTCAGACTGTCCCTCTGTGCCTTCAGCACGCCTTAACTTGTCAGGTAGATAGAGCCTCCATAAGAACTGGGTGAGCGTGTCTCTGAGTTAGTCATGTCCAAATGGAAAGATCTGAAGTTGTTTTAAGATGTACTAATTTCTACTTATTTAACTGAACATGATGAAGTAGGGGAGTGGTGGTTTTCTTTAAGGGAGTTTAGAAACTGACAATAGAGGAGTATAAAACCTCAACAGGTTGAGTCATGCAACTGTTCCTGCCACCTTCTCACAGGGATGATCATTTTTTCAGTAGTCTGTCTGAGCAGACTTTATCGCTGTGAAGCTTCCTGGTCTTTCTTTACAATAGTCTCACTGTGCCTAATTGTCCAGCTTTTATTTATGCTCACTAATCTTTCTTATAGTTACTTCCATATATCTGTTTTGTTTGTAAATCTCTAAATTCTGGTTTGCATCCCTCTGTTACTAAAGAAAACATAATGGCTTGCACAAAAGACTTGTACTTGGCATGCTCAAGCAGTAAAACTGTGTCTCTCTGGCCTAATCCTCTCCAGAAGGAGAGCAGTAACGTGAACACTATCCTCTCTGTTCTTAATCTTTTTTTTTTTTTTTTTTTTTTTTAAACTTTTGGAGAAGGACAAAATAAAATCGGTCAGTAGAGTATCTGCTGCAGTTTTGCCACAGTGTTTTTTCTTGCCAACGAGATGAAAATTTGGACAACCATTTATTGCTTTTATTCTGTCTCCTGGTGTTGTGTATTTGCATGTGTGAGAGGATTCACACTTAAGATTTTTGGATTTTGTTCCATTGACCATCTTTGATGTTTTATGGAACTCAGGTGATCCACACGATGATGAACTCTGTTCTTCAGACCTGTGTCTGTACCTGAAGTAGGGGAGCTCTAAAAAGTTCAGGGAACTATGGTGAAGATGTTTAGATAAACTGTATAATTGTAGTGGTGGCTACAAATAGAATTGTCTGGTGTGGAAGAGAACTGGTAGCATGCAGAAATAAAATGCCTTAATTATTGAATGATAATGAAGACTGAGAAGCAGTGAAACAAGTGAAGAGGAAACATTAACCTACTTGGAATATAGCTTGCCTGCCTCAAAAACTGAGATTAATTAGGGACTAAGGCCAATAAATTATTCTCTGTTGCAGAGTATGTAACTCCCTTTTTAAGAAAAGTTCCTTGCAAAACAATCTTGCATGATGAAAACTAATGCCAAATAGCTACTGTCCAAGACCAAAGACTTGGTAACTAAGAATCTGGAAAACAGTACGCATGTCACAAGACGGTGCTTGCCCAGGAGACTTCATGCTTCCGAATGTAAACTGTCCTCCTGTGAAGCTGGGGCAAGAATTCCCCGGAGTAGCTTTCCGAGGTCACCACCTCTCTCTTCCAAAACTGATGGAGATAACGAGCTCTTCCCATGCAAGTAAGTCTCTTTGAAGCTGCTCATTGGCAGACAGAATATGCTAGACAATTTTTTTTTCTTGTAGCACATATATACTGTATACTGTGCTGCAGCCAAAGTATGTTTGTGATTCTTGTTGAAATGGGTCATCTGCCATAGATTTTAGTCATGAAATTGGAGAGAGAGTATGGAAAGAGAGAAAATGAGGTGAACTCTTTGATATTGCAATTTAGAACACGTCTGAAAAGTAGACATTGCACTAAACATGCAACTGCGGTGCAGATGATTTTTGACTATCACTTAATTAGCTGTATTTAACTTAGAAAGGTAGTACTCTTCCTGAATCGGCACACATCTCTGCAAAACCTAGTTCTACATATTGGTGAAGTTAAAATAGAATGTAATTGGAATCAACTTGAATATAAACTTTTATCCTTTACTTCCTGTTGAATGTGTTGAGTGTTTGAGAGGGGGTTTAATGTGGCATTCATTGGATCAGTGGATTCATGCAGTTTGAAAGTTCACTTTTATTTTTCCGTTGTCTTCAGTAATTCATAATCTGTATTTATTTTCAGGATAGTGGAGCTAGTGCTGCAAATGTGATAAAAAGCCAGCTGTATTTTTCTATAATCTGAACTTTTCCATCGAGAGAAAAATGTACTCTAGCAATTGCAAAAACAATACTCTATTTCCAGTCACTAGTTCTACTGATTTTTCTATTGCTTTGTTTGGGCTTCTTATGTGCAGGAAGATGTATAAAGCAAGCTTGCCAAGGAGTCAAATTCAGAGGGAAAGTCTAATGGGAAGGAGTTGGGTGATGCTTGAAAATGCAAATGGAGAATGAGAGGAGCTGGAGAGCCAGCTTCTGAAGAGACCAATTATGAAAAATTTACTGGAGGTAAAATGAAGATGCATCTAAAAAATAATGCCAGTTAACTTGAAGATTCATCTTAAGTCACTGGTCTTTGTCAGGCTCAGTGAGAGGGTATGAAGTAATCTTTCTTAACTAAGGATAGGTTATACTGATGACAGTAATGAGATGCTTCGCATTTTGAAAGAGCAAAACAATTGTCATCTTATATAAAAATCAGAGATTGAATGTATGAGTTATCTTGACAACAGTGTGATTTTATACGTAAAAAGGGCGAGAGCTTCTGTGAGCATTACAAACAAACGCCATTATACTTTTGAGACAGTGTTAAGATGCATCTGTAAGGTAAGGTTTCTGATGGAAGAACGTGGAAAACTGGACAGCAGAGAAGGGATTAAAAAAAAAAATCACTTTGATTTTTCAAACATTCAGTTACCAGAGCAAGTATATAGGAAATGAGAAAAGAAACCAAAGTTACTCATGACCTTGCTGTGTTTGGTAAGTGTAATGATGAGAAGATACTGAACAGACCGAAGTCTTGGAAGAATCAAGTTGACAGTATTTTTGTTGATGTTGTTATTATCACTTGCACCTGTGTCCAATTTAATGAGTAAAACCTGTATGACAGATAACTCAATTTCCTGAGCAAAAATCGCACATGTACTTCAGCCACAGTAGGACAGAATGGACTGCAGCACAGCTTACAGTACATACTGCAACAAAATTCATCTTGTATACTCCTGACAATATAGACATCACAAATACAGCAAGCCAGTAGTTTTTGCAGAGTTTTAGTAAATATTTACCTTTCTTGAAGTTGCTAAACATTTTAGTTTGATGCTGTGTTGCTAAGCTTACTGACATTTTTCTAGTACTGCAAAAAATTCTACAGTGTACAGCAACATGAACATCTCTTAGGTGTAGGTGGGGTCAGCACATAAGCTGAGGCCCCTTGTGCAAGGCAACATTTTGGTGCTAGTTGTCAGAGCTGTGAGACAAGCAATAGATGCATAAACGCAGTGGGCTGCTGCCTACAGATATTTTTGGTCAGCTAAGTGTTTATTTCCAGAAGCTTAAAAAGACCTCTGTGAATATAGTTTTTCCAGCAGTTTTGTTCAAAGCACTTGTGAGCAATTTACAGCAAATTGTGCTTCTTTCTATATATCCCTTTCCCTCAAGAAGAAAAGTACTGAAATTTTCATAATTTTTTTGCTTATAGCAATTACTTTTGTAACAGTGCTTACTGTGTGTAGTGGAGGAGTCTTCTATTTGTGTGTTAGGTTCATTTTCTAAGTTGATTTAATCTCAAAATGCAGATATACTTTCACTTCAATTATATTAATTTACTGTAACCTTGTTGAATTGATTACCTTAATCATTGAAAATATGTACCAAAAAATCCAGCTGTTCAATCTCTTGCTTTTTAATGTATTCAGTGTACAACGCTTCTTTAACTTGCAGTATTTTCATTTGAGATCATAAGATTTTTCTTTAATTTTCAATTTCTTTAGTGTAAATAGAAAAAAAAAAAAGTATTCCTTGGATTGATCCTTTCTTAAGGAGATACTCTTGGAAATCTCTGTAGTTTGTGTTGGCTGAAAGAGCAGGGAGTGAAGGGTTATATACAAAAAAAGGGATTTTTGTTTGTCAAGCAGAGTGTAATGGGAGCCACAGGCCTGAGAACTTCTGAATACTGGAATCAATTTAATATTTTTTTTTCTTTTTTTTTCTTTTTTCTTTTTTTCTCCAAAGCTCATTTTATACTGTAGTGCCTGGGTTTTTTTGTAAAGTTACTAATTATTACAAAAACCTACTGATCTTCCATGTTATTTTTTTTTTAACTGTTGCAGATGTGAATGCTTTACTTTTACCTCAGGTTAGGCTTTAACTTAAAAGCTTAAGAGGAGTCTGAAGAATGCACAGTCTAAATGTTCAAAATACAGCAAGGATAAAGGCATCATGAAGTGAGCACATTTGATACCTAGGATTAGTGTGCATAGTAAAAAAAACAACAAAACCCCCTGCCACCAACAAAAAAAAAAGAGTGGGATTTGGTTAATATTTACCTGTATTGTAATAGCAGAATCTAGTCTTTGAATTGTTCATTCTTTCTAAATCTATCTAATCTGTTTGGACATGCAGCTCAAAAGTTGCTCTTAGCTTTAGTAGTGATTTCTAAGTACACAGAAACTATTTTCACTTGTCACCATTCTATATAAGAAATAGTTATTAAAGGGAACATTAGAGAATAAAAGTGTTGTAGGTGTGACCCTACTTGAACATTTTACTTTGAGGTGACTTTTTACTCTATTTTAATGAAAAATAGAGAAGTAGAAATAGAAAAAATTCTACTTTGAGAGTAACACCTCTGATAATGTTGCATAACTTTGGTCAGTTAAATCTGATTATTTTTAATATCTAAACAAGTTTATTCCCTATGGTTTTTGTCAAGGTTACAAAGTTTCCTTGGCAGAGCTGTCTTTCTGTTGTTATCAAAACCTGCTTTTTTTTTTTTTTTTTTTTTTCCTTTGCAGGTCATGGCAACCATAAAGAAAACAGTCCTTTCCTGAACAGTTCAGAAGCTGTCAAGGGAGGTGATTACTATGACAGAAATCTGGCCTTGTTTGAGGTAATTTCTAACTGTTTTTCATACTCTACTGTGATTTGTGATCTTCCAAGATGGGAGGGATCAAGCACATCATATTAAGTGGAAGACAGATCATTGCAAAGTTCCAGGCACTGGGTTGGTACCTAACTCTTGCTGCGTGTCAAATCTAAAAGCCTTTTGGTGTGTTTAGAGGTATGTCTACGATGTAGCAAAAAATTAATGTGCCAGCAGTGACATGAATAATTTAAACTGTGAAGTTGTGGCACTGTGGGCTAATCATTGTGGAAAACAAGCACAGGTTGATTCACTCTGTTAAGAAGGACCATATTATTCTGTAGGAGAGTGCCTAAAATGAGGTACTCAGCCTGGGTATCCTGTATTACAGCTGTGGTAGGTCAGTAGTACAGATTTCTCCCCCAGATGCTTTTTTGTGGGTGTGTGTCTGTTGACTGAGGTACCACTAGGCAGAGATACCCTGTGTGATAAAAAAAGCTCTAATATTATGACCACTGGGAACTGTGTGGCAGAGAGGTATTACTGTTTCCATGTGAAAGTAAGGAGGACCAGACTCCCATGCAGGAGGCCAGTTAGAGCCACACCAAGTCCGGCAGAATCCTCCTCACTGCATTAAATGCAAATACATCATGGTGCACTAAGACCAAGTTTCTGGAAAATGTTTTCAGAAGCTCAGGTGCTGGTAAGTGGTGCAGAGAGCCTTTTTGTGGCTCTGCAGCAGCTTTCCAGCTGAACTGCTGAGTTACAGCTTCACAGTAATGCTGGTAACATGTACCCTGTGTTTCCCATTCTGGGAACTCGGTGTGGGGCAGCCAGAGCTGGCTCTACACCCCGCTGGGTTGGCTCCTGCAGAGTTCAGCTGCATGGCATTGAGCCTGGACAAGTATAATGAACCTGCTGCTAGATAGGAACTCACTGTGGAAATGCTACAGCCGTGTTTGCTGGCACTGTGGTTGAGCTAAAAGGCTTGGAAGCATGCTCCCAGCTGTGGTGTCCCCTCCCTCCAAGGCGTGGTAAATCCATGATCAGGATAAACCCACTTGTAGGTCATGGAGAGTTTGCCACTGGTGGCATGGCTGCTGCTAGTCACACACCTGCCATTTTCATAAGCAATAATACAGTGCCACACCAGGTCTGCAGGCTCTTTCTGTGGTACTAGAGAGAGAGAGAGAGAGGGAGGAGCATCCCGAAGGTGGTGCTGCTCAACTGAACAGCAAGCACATGTTGCCTCAGCCTCTTTCTGTAAAGAATTGTAATCACGTGTTTAAAGATGTGAACTGCAGATCAGATCGGAGGAAGGAGTAAGAAAAGGTGTGTTTGGCTCATGGCATCTGTTCTGCCTTTTGGGGTCAGTTTCTGCATCAGGCATAGAGCATGTGACACTGCTGATCCTACCAGGAACTGTTCATGATGATACATGAAGATATGGTAAAACTCCAGAAAGTGAAATCTTTCTTAATTGTTTTTTATTTCCTACGTAGAAGTTTTTACCATGCATTTAGACATGTAAGATGTTTTAATTTCAAAGAGAAAAGGGAAGGGAATGATTTTGTTCTGATTTTTTTTTTTTCCCTTTTTCCCCTTGAACTTACTTTCTGATGCAGAAGTTGGATGGGATGCACATAAAGGTGTGAGGTCTCTGTACTCATGGCTTTTGAGATTTTTATGTAGATCCAGGTGAATTAGATGACATAGGTTGAAAAATGTAATAAAATTATCAGAGTGTGTGCATGCCTACAATGACCAGAGTTTAATCACTAAATCTCTGATACTTTTTTGGCAACTTGAGCTTCTTAAAAGTATATCAGTTGATGTAAGCTGACATTAGAGAGATATGCAAGGTACGCATACATTTTATTACAGTCCCAAGGCTCAGACTTCTTTATTGCTGTGATTCATGCTTTTTAGCACCTAAGGAGAAGGGTGCATACAGTGCAGACCTATTGATGTAGCCTTTTCCTGTCAGAGTTGCCCTCCTTTCAGAAAATTAAGTCCTCTCATCAGTGGTTTAGGCACAATGAAATATTCTGTCATTCCCTGGATGATTTTCCTGGTGTGTGTCCTGGCAGCCTCAGGCATGCCAAGGCAGGCATGACCCTAGCCACTCTTAATAAACTCTGTGAATTGCAGAACTTGACTAGTTGTCTTCTTCCACAGGAAGAACTTGATATACGACCAAAAGTGTCATCTCTGCTTGGCAAGTTGGTCAACTACACAAATCTTACCCAAGGTGTTAAGGAACATGAAGAAGCAGAAAGCACTGATGGCTCGAAGAAGAAAGTATCAAAAGTAAGTAAAGATTCTCTCAGTGGCCAGCTCATGAATGAGATGATTCCCTATGTGATTTTTGGGGATCTGGTCTCCTTTCTGCTTTATCTTAACTTCTGCCAGGAGCCATGACAGTGTTGCAAAGAAATAACATAGAAGCCTGTAGGTAACCAGATGTTACCAAAGAGTTGGTGCAGATGTCATGGGCAAGCACTGTGCATACATTTGGTATGGATAGGCTTTTAGCAGTGACTTGAATAAACAACAAAGCAAAACCTCCAGCTTTTTCGTAAGTGCTGTTTTAGCTACCCAGCAGTATCTGACACATCTCTACAAGCCTTGTAGGTATGACACAGGACTTGGAGACAACACCCTCGTAGAGTGGTGGGTGGAGGTCAGATCCAACACCCTGGGGCAGTTCAAGAGTCATTCTGGTGTTAGGCACTTAGGCAACTGAATTCTGCCCCAAAGGATCTGCATTTAGATGGTTAGCCCATTTGGGCTGGCCTTGTAATAACTAGAAGGTAGTTAGATTTCTATCAGGAAGGCTGTGTTCTTACTGCTCTTCTTACTGCTCTGGCAGTCCAGCAAGTGTTTCAGTGCTAAACCCTCAAGTGGTATGGTTGCATTTTATGGCACTTGCAGGCCTGTCAGTTTGCTTGCAAATTTTGTTCAAAGAAAGTAAGTTTTCCAAAAAGCTAAGATAAGACTAAATTCTACAGATTTTATAGTACTGCCCTGTCAAGTTTGAGCTATTTCAGAAAGAGATGGCAATGATAATGTTAAAAACCAGCACATTGTTCTCAAAGAGAATGCATATTACCCCATGCTGAATACAGGATTCCAGCTCCCTTACTCACACTTCATCTCCTTGCTCTGCATGGTATTACACTGGGGTTAACAAAGTTGTTTTGTCAATGTGAAGCTTAAAATTCAATTTTATCTGAGACTACATGCACTAAAGTGCTATAATATTGTGGTTAATATGACATCATTACAAGACTGAGTGGAGGTCATCTGGGTGCCATAACTGCATTCTTGTACTACAAGCTTACATTAAAAAGCAATTTAAATATTTTTAACTGTGAATTTCTTTAGTGTGGTACTTGGTGTTATAGTAATTGCTGAGTCTGTCCGAAGTTTTTTACCTTCACATTACTAATATGAAATGTCAGCTGTGTCTCTGTTTTAGCATGCTTTTGGTGAGACTAATGTCAGGCATCAACCGTTAATATTGTGTTACTGCATAATCTAAAATACTTTTCAGCCTCAGTATCAAAAGCAGACTGATTATTACCCTAACAAAGGTACAGTGGAGTGGGATACAATAGGTACTGTCCTTACTATTTAGAGAAAGTTCTGATTGCTTTTGCTGTTTAATTCCTTATTGATTTCCTGACCAGAATACCAGGGTAAGATGAAGTCTAATCTGAAAGCTAGTCACTTACTACTTCCCTGTTGCAAAAATAATTGGGAGAATTTGGTGATGGGTCTGTAGTTTAAAGTTGATTAAAGCAAATGCAGTATAGATTCATGAAGTAAAAATGGAGCAAATAACAGGAAACTGAGAAGTTGATTTAAATCCCTGGTAGAGTAACATGTAATGTTTGGTGTTAGTATGTCTATGTCTGAGTATAGTTTATGTAAACACTTGCAGATTTTCAGACTCTTTACTGCCATTAAAAAGGACTGTTACCCTTGTTAAAGCCATGCTTCTGTGGTAAAATAGAGTTTGGGCTTAACACTTGGGTTGTCCTGAACTGTGCTTTACTGTGTCCCCAAAATGTGTTTGCAGACTTCTCAGATGTTTTCTGTAGAATGGGTTGGGTTACTGTTCCAAAAGTGACAGTGTCATCCTGTGTTAATATCTCAGTATTTTCTATGTAAATACTGCAGTTTCCTTAAGTGAATCTTTGTCTAGCATGTCTGTCTCTGGGATAAATTACATCAGCTGCAATATCATAACTGTAGTTTGAATTTCTTCTCCCTCTCTTGCCATAAACAATATGAAATTTTAAACAGAATATAAGGAGGTTGAACATTAACTTGGCCAATAATTCTAACCATTAAAACAAGGAAATTCAAAAGCAGTAACTGTACAATGCTGTGGATTGAAGGTGTCCAGAAACTGTGCACACATTTGTTTTTAGCAATCTCTGAAGTGTAAATCAATGTGCTGCTGTTACCTTATCCTTTCAATTTGAGCATTAGTACAGAAGCATGAATATCCACCCCAGCACGATAGCAGGTTCTGTTTTTAAGTTCCAGCATTGTTAACTGACTTCTTGCTGAGTGCTCTACTGGGTGTGCTCAGCAAATACATACCCAGCCAGCGTGACAAAGGGTAAGCTGCCTGTCCTGATGTGCCAGGGTGAGCAGACTTTAGATCTGGTATTCAAAAATTGAATGAAGAAAGCAGTTCTTTTAATAAGTGAATGTATGACTCTGAGCAGGTAAGACAGGTCTGTCGGTGAATACCTTTTTGTGACCTAACACACCCCTGCCTGCCAAATCATACCCATTCAAATGACAAAAAAACCAACAACCCAACCCAAAACCAAACTACGAAAAACCCAAACCAATAAAAAAAACACAGACACAAAAAAAGACAAGGCAGTTGTGTGCGCGTGAAGTGGCCAAATCTCTGAGGGGTGGGTGTTGAAAAAATGAGGTGTCTCTTCCAAAGTTAAAGCACGTCATTCCTTACTCCTTTAAGCTTAAGCTTGTGGACATCATTGTTTTCAGCGCCTGCTTTCTACAGTGATGAAGACCAAAAGAGACCTGAACATTTCCACAAGCTCTGAAAAATACATTACCTGACTATACCCCTTCTGATCTCTTGGAATAATTGCTGCAGAGTTTGTGGAAGATGCAAATGAAGATCAGCACAATTTCAGTGCAAAACAGCTTCATACAAACATACGACCCTGTTCCAGCATTCCCATTCTGTGTTAGATACTCATCAGATAAAATTGACACTACTCCATGTAATAGGGTAGAAATTTGGTTGCTTTTTGTCTTTTCTAAGTACAGTAGTCTTCTATTAAAGCACTTAGAGGCAGTGCTGTAAAAATATCCCCTTCTCATGATGAAAAAAGATAGATTAACTGTTTTAGTTCATGTATCTTTAATAAGGCAGTTCAGTTCTGTGCTGTTGTCCTCACGCTACAGAGCAACTGCGGGAGCTGTCATTAGTGATCAATGTCCCTGAGCCCTGCAGCCAAGGGCTTTGATAACCCATCACACTGGCACAATGGAAATAGTGTCCTTCAGACTTAAATCAATATTTGTATCAATTATGTGTCTGCAGCTGATTAGAGTGAACAGAAACACGGTCTGCATCACTGAAACTGAGACTGTTTTCGAGATTTTTTTCTGTCCCTTCCTTGTTGATGTAAACCAGTGTTCTTCAAAACATCTTTGTGTTTTATTTCCTTCACGATGCATGGAGTGTTTAATTTTTTTCATTTGATAGCTGTTGAGACTGGACATAATACCCTTCTTATTTCAGACTACATTCTGTTGAGACTTCAGCACTGGCTTAGGATCACTTACTAATTATAAGATGCTATAAAAAACGGTCAAGTCACTGCAGATTACTGGTGTTAAATATTGCTGTGAACAAGCTGGTTCAGGTATTATTTGAGAATGATTCTTTCATACCAGTATTTTTCATTCCACAGGGTAAGAAAATCCAGAGTAAACTGTTATGCCAGAGGTACACTTAGTAATACTGTGGGTTGGATTTTGTCTGCAGGCAGACACTTGTGCATTTCGTAGACTGCTCTGCTCTGCAGTATTCTAATAACTATACAACTAATGCACAATTTCTCTTCCTCTGGGGCTGAAGTTAGCTTGTAACTTGATATGCATCAGAGGCCACTTAAGAGGGAGAGGGAGATGATGCAGAACTGCAGGGGCCACTGAGGGCAGAAGATAGGAGTGGGCTGAGCTAAGGTGAATTCTTATGCAAAGGAAGCAGGTGGTGGGAGATGCGTGAAGGGCAGGCTGAAAACTCACCTGCTTTGATAGCCCTTGGAAAACTGTCATATGAAATATATAATAACTATGCTCCACTTGCTTCTCCTGTGTAGGAGCAGTAGGTTGAGCTTCTTTCCTTTTCCCTGATGCCAGTTTTGACAAACTCTTAGAAACTCTTTTACCGCCGAGATACCCACACAACTGATAAATTCACTTGATGCTGACTGCTGTGTTCAGAGATACTGTGAGGGAGTGACTGAGGGATGAATGGTCAGATATATGATAAATTTCTGTGGAGTCTCTCTTTAAGAGGGGCGGAGAGTACATTAATGTGATAATAGGAAGCTGGGGCAACAGTATTTAGTCCTTTCTCAGTTAATGTTTATGCAGTTGAAGACCCATTGTAAATCAAAAGTAGCTAAACCTCCCCTTCTTGAGGAAACAGGTACATTATAAAGAATACCCTGGGAAGATCTTTTTCCACCGTAGCACTGGGACAACTCATTTAAAAATCCTTACCTTAGCCTGCTCAGGATACTTACGTACAAGTCATTTCTGTTAGTATCAGAAGACAACAATTCCTTTTGTACTTGTACATAGTCATGAGAAAGCTGGTCAGGATGATAAGTTTTGTACACATGGCAGGTGGTGGTTTAAGGATTTTTTTTTTTTCTACTGTGGCATTGGAGCAGCTGAGTAACTGCTCTCTGGCCCCATGCTGGGTGGTCTCATAGGATAAAGTCTGTTGGAAACCATCAACACGCTGTTCTGCTGCCCACTTTACTTCAGGAGGTTCATCTGAGTTCAAGCGTGTATGGGGAAAGTCTGGTTGATCTGATTTAGCCTTAGTCACACAAGGAATTCAAAGCTGACTTTAAAATATTCAGTCAGCAATTCCTGGTATTTGTAACAAAGAACTGTTCAGATCATGTTCTTAGGGACAGTTTTCTTTCATCTCTGGCAGGGCAGATTCCTAATGCAGATGAGGAAATTTTGAATTGTAATATGTTATTCCAAATTGAAGCACTAAATTCCTAGGTTGCTTATTTTGACCTGGTGAACCTATAACCACTTGATTTTTCTAGGATTTTGCTTTGTGTAATAAAATATACTTTTGACTTACCTTAGGTAACTACATTTTTCCATAGTGAAAACAGGGCAAGAACAAAGTTTTTGACAGCCATTTTATCACTTTAAGAGTAATATGCTTGTCTTAAGTACCATTGTTTTTGATTCATGACTAGTTGGTCTATAAGGGTGTGTGTGACATGTGTATTTGTGCATTTAGTTAATGCTATGTGGAGTCAAATTTGAACAAGTGTTGTCACCTCCCTTTAATATCTTTCTCATTTAAGATGATTGTTCATGGGTGTCTTTAAATGCTGTCTATCTGTAGTATGTTTTGGAATTCAGGTTTATTTATAGGAAGAATTATGAAAAGGGATGAACCTTTGAGAAGTTACATTCTCTATTTGCCGTATGTTTCAACATTCTGTGTAATCTTAAATGCAAAATAAAACCTCACAAAGCAGAAACAATGAAGTATCTTGGCAGGTAACCACAGAGATTTGGGACTCTGAAATGCTGCTAGTGCCAGGTGTGCCAGTGCAGGGAATGCTTTTGTATTCTTTGAAATAAAGCCCTTTATCAGTGACATTTTGATGTCATTATTTTGGATCTGACTATCCTCTGGCAAGAACTATTTGGGCAGAGGAGAATTCTACAAGATACTGTGTTGAATGCCAGTCACGTGCAGTCCTGTGAAGTCACTAACTTGTGTTTTCTCAGTCACTGTCAAAAGTAATTCAGTCTGATGTTAGTATTAAACATAAGAAAAGTGAGAATAATTAGTTTTACATGGAATATATAAAATGAAAGAAAATATATTCTGCATGTCTCCAGAATTATTCCAATTCTTTTCTAGTTGTAACATCACAAAAGTATATTTTTCCATGAAACTAATTTGTAAACCCTGGGGAGTAAAGTAGAATATATGTTACTTGGGGTCTGTAGCACTGAACAGGTCTCATACTAGAAACTCTCTAGTTCTACAGTAAAACAAATACATGTTTGTACTATTGTTAGTAATTGTGTTAAATGCTGACTATAATTACCTGAAACGTGGAAATGTGATAGGATCAGAATTTTGTTCAGAAATTCGTGGTTTTGCAGTTTGTTTCATGTTTTGTGGAAATTCAGCACAATATTTGTGTGTCTACCTTATGTTTTCCAGGTAACTACCATTTGAAAAACTGAGGTTATAGGGTTTTTTGGTTATCTGTGCCTTGAACAATTCCAGTTAATGAATGTCAATCAACTTTTTTTTCAGTCACCCAGCATGGGCACCCTGATGGGGGTGTATTTACCATGCATGCAGAATATCTTCGGGGTTATTCTCTTCCTTCGGCTGACTTGGATGGTAGGAATGGCTGGAGTTCTTCAGTCCTTCCTGATTGTATTACTTTGCTGCTGTTGTGTAAGTATATAGGTAAAATAACACGTGACATAACTTCTGTGAAACTATTGAGAAACCTGGAGAGGCTCCATTATAGATGCGTATGTACAGAAAAGCCAGATTTATGTTAGACACTTCTGTTATGTTTGTAGTCATGTGATTTCTCTTTTTTAGTTTCTCCCCCCTAGTATTTCTAAACCATCAAACAGTAGATAAACATGTAATTAAAAATGGTGTTTGTTCAGCAAACAGCTGTTTTCTTTGCCTGTCCCAGGTAATGGCTGCTTGCTTTGCCAGATCAGCCTTTGTTGGAATTTCAGCTCTGCAGATGGAGGAACACCTCCGTTGTCTTATCTTGCCTTGTCTGCAGACACCCTTTATTTGACCTGATAAAGCAGTGGTCATCTCTCAAGCAAAAGTCTCAACAGCTTGATGACTGAATTCCTCCTACCCTTGTTTTCTTTCAGATAATGACCTGTCAAGGCAGAATAAATAGAAATATTGTATCATATGTGCAGTGACAGCTTTGCTGTATCAAGAAATAAATTATGTTTTAAAAAATGTTGATGCAATTGCTTCCTTGTCCTTGTTTTCCCCAGACTATGCTGACAACCATATCAATGAGTGCTATTGCCACAAATGGTGTTGTTCCAGGTAAGTGTCATTAGCAAACTTCTCATTTCTGTTTTTAAAAACAGAAAAAAGAGTTGTTATAAGCTGTTAATGTGGTTTTATTCTAGAGAAATTTGCTTAAACCAGGATACAAAGCCTGAATTAATATGTAGTATTTCTTCTTAGTATCAGTTAGGCTAAAGATTAATTTGGTTTTTAGTTACCCCTGTGCTAACAAAAAGATACTTCAATTGTATCTCCCAAAACACAGTTACACAGTGTATAATTCTGTTGTATTTTTGTTGTGAATATTTTACAATTTATAACAATAAATAAGTAATATTAATTTATTTTTTTTGTTTCGTAGCTGGTGGCTCCTATTTCATGATATCCAGGTCATTAGGCCCAGAGTTTGGTGGAGCTGTAGGATTATGCTTTTATTTGGGAACAACGTTTGCAGGAGCAATGTATATCCTTGGTGCCATTGAGATTTTATTGGTGAGTAGCACTGAAATAGTCCTGCTTTTAATATAAAGAGCATATAGAAAATTTCACTGTATTCATGTCCCATGTTTGTGTGCACATTCATAGGGAGACACCAGAAGGTCTCCAGTTTTTCAGTGTCCAGTTCTGTACCGATAGTGCTTCCCTTCAGAAGTTGCACACTGTGGGTATCCAGACTGGAAGCTCTCCTGAAAATATAGATGGAAGTATGCCTTAAAGACACGTGCTCATCATTGATAAAGTTGGCTCAGTTGTACTACTGAAATAAAATGGGCCATTATTCTTGGACCTTTCCTATAAATTGAAGATTCCTGGTGAAGAGCATGTGGCGAATTGGAAAGAGATTTACATTTCTAGTATAGGAACAAGATCACTACAGTAATATAGACAGAGTTCTGTTCCATGTTCCTTCAGCTTGCTTTCTTCTTGTTTCAGACATATATTGTGCCACAAGCAGCAATTTTTCATCCATCCGGTGCCCATGATGCATCCAGTGCTATGCTAAACAACATGAGGGTGTACGGCACTGTATTCCTCATCCTAATGGCAGTGGTGGTCTTTGTAGGTGTGAAATATGTTAACAAATTTGCTTCCCTCTTCTTGGCCTGCGTAGTAATATCTATACTGTCCATTTATGCTGGAGCTATCAAGTCCATCTTTGATCCACCTGAATTTCCGTGAGTAATATTTCTGGATGGGGTATATCTTTGCCTACAGGTCTGGAAGGTGGGGTTCAATGGAAGTTACTTAAAACTTGTGCATAACACATTGTCAAAGCTACATTTTTAGTGAATTACTTCCAGTTTGAGGGTTTGGGTTTTTTTCTTTTTTTTTTTTTTAAATCTGTAAATAGTGACAGTGATAGTCTTCCATATGCAGAACTCATGAAATAGAAGTTTCTTAGGCTAAAATGAATACATTATCACGTTCTTTAACTGTTTGGGAAGAATTAGGTCTCGTGGTGAGTATATAGATTGATGGAGGCTGACACTTCTCTGCTTCCTGCAAAGACAACCCAGTATCTTGGCCTACAGCTGCCGAGTTAAATTTTAGTAAGAATTTTGCTGGGTTGTTTATAGCAGTTCATAGGGAGCAGTATGGCAGGTCCATTTTCCCCAGGCCAGTCATACATGATGTGCTGCCGTCATGGCTGGAAACTGTAGTGGTGTGATGCAGCAGCTTGCTGAGAAATAGGGCATCTCTTAGGAATGTGGCAGGTGTTACGGTGGGGCCATGCTGAGGCTCCAGCAAAACTTCCCCATGGACTGAAAACAGATTAGTCTGCCATATGAGAAGCCCTGCTCTGAACACAACACATGTTCCTTGGTGTGTTGGCAGTTAAACATGTAATAGAGTTTCTTAAACTCAGAGCTGAAGCGGCAATAATACGGACACATGTGTTTTACCAGAAATGCAACAGTATTTCCTGATACTGCTGACAAGAGACAAATGGAATGGAAAGAGAGGAGTTCAGTCTGCATAATTATTCACATCTTAAAATGTTGTGACCATAACTAATGACTTGCAACCCTCAAGTGCTCCCTTTAGATATAAATGATTATAATGTTTTACAACAGTGGCAGGTTTACAGCAGTAAAAATAAAACAATGTTTCTACCTCCCCCTCATTATCTCTTGGATTGTTCTTGAATGTTCTCTCTATCTTTCTTCCTTGGGCTGTATTCCTTTTTCTTTTGCTGAAGTAACTAGATACTGTATTTATTTTTCATTCTGGAGCATAAGGCTTCTCTGAAGTTACAGTTCACAGGCCTGTGAACCCTACAAAAATGTCCCTATCTCTTCCATTTTCCTCACTTTATTGATTGATAAGACCTGTGAAACTATTAAACTTATTAAAAAGGGAAGAATTTTTTTTTTTTTCCCCCTGAGTGTTTCCTGGCACTGGGAAGAGAAGCTAAATGAACGTTTAGTGGCAGCAAGCTGTTATGTTGTATGAACATGTCTCGTGGAACTGTCTTTGGAGAAGTGGATAAAAAATTTTAAGTGCTGGAGTAAACTATGGTTTTGGTTAGGTGAAACACAACAAGCACTGGAGAATTTTAGCAGTTGTGCCTAGTATTTTCTGACAAGAACAACTTTTGCTTATTATGATAGAAAGGTATGTTCCTGTATAGCTAAAATGTCAGGGGTCATTTGAGTGCTGCTATACAGAAACTGGGATAATGTGATTCCAAATGTATTTAGACATTCTAAATATGTAGTAAATTGAATGCTAAATGTTCTTCAGATCTCTTCCACTCCAATAGTTCTGTTTAAGCCACTTTTTTTTTTTTCAGTTAATCTTTCATTGTTTAAAGTGAATGTACCAACTTTAATAAATCACACTGATGTAGCTTTTTATGCCTCTCCTAAAATTGTTGGAAAAGTAGCTTTAGAACTCTGACCCTTAATGGAGGCAGATACACAGTCTTTGTCATGTTGCCACCATCTTTTTGAAGCTGAGAAGTGATGTAGCAGACTAGAGCCACTTGAAATTCCCATGATGTGAAAGAAGAATTGTGGGAAAGGGTGGATTTCATTTTCCTGGTACCATATAATAACACTGGTTTTTATGCTTCGCTTCCAGGATTTGCATGTTGGGCAACAGGACTTTGTCAAGAGATCAGTTTGATGTTTGTGCCAAAACCATAGTTAAGGATAACATTACTGTGGCTTCGAAGCTTTGGGAGCTCTTCTGCCACAGTACAAACTTAACCACTGAGAACTGTGATGAATATTTCCTAATGAACAATGTCTCTGAGATAGCAGGAATTCCGGGAGCTGCTAGTGGCATTTTAAAAGGTATGATAGAATATTTTATTCCTTCAAAAAGGAGGCATTCTGGGCAGTTGAAATGGGTTGAACTGATCCTTGCTGGTTAGGAAAGAGGGACCGCAGAAATGTAATTACAAAGGAGAAAATTATCGTCAATAAAAAAACCCGAGTTTTACAATCTTTGGCGCTTCAGTACTTGCTTGCTGTAAGATTGAATAAATTTGCCTTGTACATCTCATAATTTCAGCAGAAAGTCAGCTGTAATTATGAGCTGTGATAATGAGTAAGTTGTTAAAATTTTCAGAACTATGTGTAGCTGTGAGTCTCCATTTTAGACAGGTTAAGATTACACCCTGAAAGATAAGAGTACTTGTATAAAAATGGTGTACCTACTCCTTTGTCTGCTCCTGAATATAATATCGTTGGAAAGTGTTAATTATTGAAATTAACTCCAGAGAACAGCTGCTTTGTGCAGGTGCTGAGTGCCTAAGGTTCTTGTTTTCATGGAAACCAGTAGTCTAGTTTCTAAAATGGATTTATTAGTGAAATTTCAACTGCCAACCTTATAATTCTGTAATTCTTCCACTGTCTAAACAATAAATCCATTTATATCTAGAAAGCTGGTCAATATTGCTGCTTTGGGTTCTCTGAGCTACTATGTATGGGTATGGTTCATTAAAAATATTCACTGTATTTCTTGGGGTTAAAATAGGTATGAAATTAAAAGAATGTTATGTTTAGTAATATTAAAGGATAAAAACTGCTTAGACTTCTGTAGGCTATTCATACATATTTATTGTTTTTGTTAGATTCTCTTGAAAGCATGCATTATAAATCTTTTCGTGTAACTAGTATATGTCCTAATTTGTGTTGATTGCTGAATTGCATGAACTGCATTTGTAATCTTCAGTTGTAGACCCATTATAATGAGAACGCGTTTGACCTGAAACATACTTTTCTTTTCTGTGGTGTGATGATAACACTGAAGACAACTTGTGGAGCAATTATATGGAGAAAGGAGAGATACTGGAGAAAGCACATCACCCATCTGTTGATGTAGCAGGCCTAAAGAACAACCTCCATCTATACGTGCTTTCAGATATAGCCACTTCATTCATGGTGCTGGTTGGCATCTTCTTCCCTTCAGTGACCGGTGAGAATACTGAATGAGAGCGCATCTTGGATCTCTGAATCTTCTTCTCTCTCATGATCTTATGCCCAAAATCTATTTTCAGGTATCATGGCTGGTTCAAACAGATCAGGTGACCTCAAAGATGCACAGAAATCCATTCCTGTTGGAACAATTCTTGCGATTGTCACGACATCACTAGTCTGTATCCTTTTAAAATTAGTAGAGTCCTGTCTTGTTGTGACTCAGTTCAATGTCTGTGTGTCTGATTTGTGGAACTGCTTTCAGGTGACTAAATTATCAGTGTGAGTATGATTGTTCAGTGAAAAAAACCCCAACAAACAGCCCTTGAGTTGAAGGCATTAGAGGTATTATCCTGTTGTTTTCCATCGCCTTTTGTAGTGTGTTTTGTTTTGTTGTGTTGCATTTCCATTCCTTTTCTTTGTTACACAGTGGTCTATAGCTTTTCAGGCTGGTGGACTACAGGTATATCTTTTTTTAGGATGCAGTGGACCATTAAGATGAGGGAAGGCTTTAAATGGGTGAGATCATAAATTTCAGTTCCTAAAAAAAAAAAAAAAAAGCCTTTTATTTTGAGTGACACTAAGGAGTATAGGCCTTTTTGAACATTTTAGGGCAAGATAAACTGGAATTAAGGTTTTATGTGTAGAGTCAGCTGCTCACTGGTACCAATGAATTTGTGTATTTATTCTGAAGTCAGTGAAACACAATCATCTTGCATCAGGACTATATATATTTTTTTTTCCCCTTGATTTCTAACAAATCCATCATATAATGCTATTCCATGATTCTTCTGACACATCCCCAGCTGGCATGTGTGGAAGTGTTACAAACACCATGCTCAGTAACAAGCTCCACGTAGCTGTGACTCGCTGTTTCCTGCCTGTTTCCACTGAGCCTGGAGCACTTCATTTGCAGAATATGAAGATGTTCCTCATACCAGATTCATAGATGCTGAGTGAGTGTTCAGAGGAACAGCCTTTGTCCCAGTCAAAGTTGCTGGGTTTTGTATGTGCTTAAACTCTTCAGGGCTTAGCACCACAGGAGCTTTGCTTAGGAAAGACTGTCTTAATTTCTTCTCTCCTGCTAGAGAAGAGATGAAGCCAAGGTCTTCCAGCATCATCTAACTGTTGGTGTCCAAAACTACAGTTTAGCAACATAGGAGATTAATTGCCTTTTGCATTTTCTTTTTTTTTTTAATGAGCAAGGACTTCAAAACTTCTCTGTAAGAGCTTTCTGAATAAATCCCACCCAGAGGGCAGCTGGCTGAGATGGTGACTCTTCTGGAAATTCTGCTGTTTTGAACCTGTTTTTCCCAAAACTTGCCAAGCTGTAGATCAGGATCCCAGCTCACGTCGCAGGTTCTTAGGAGCACAGCCTTTTCCAGATGTTACTCTTGGACGTGACCCTGTATCAAGAAGTCTGCATTTCCTATGAACGTAATAAATATTGAAACAGGTCACAGATGTAACCCCCAGCTCTAGTGTTAAAAAATTTGCAGCTTGAAACTTACTTTGTGGTGGGTAGCTTTATATGTAGATATTGATACGCCACCCAGTGGAAGGCTTACAGCATAATTTTTAGAAGTGATCAATCTTTCCCCTTTTATTAGTCTTTGTATTTTACAATTGCATTTCAGGGGTAGAGGGTAGAGTTTAGGATTTAGCCAGTCATGTAAACTTAAATTACAAGACAAAAAGACTCTATTAGAGTGTCAGATCAAAAAAACCTGAAATATTTTGTACTCCCCGATGCATAAATAATACAGTTTAATAACAAACCCAATATTCAAAGACTTATTAGTGATGTGAATGCTGTCAAAGACTGCAAAATGAGAAAGTGCAAGGTAATGGTTTGCTATATCTTCAAAATATCTTCAGACACAAGAAAAGGAGAGAGGAAAGAAAGGTATTTTAGTATCAGTTTCCGCTATATACCAGCAGATTAAATTGATGTTTACATATAAAATTATTTTCTTTGAAGTTATCGCTTTTATTGTAACATTTTAAACTATCTTTTTCAAAAAGTTAAAACTTAACTAAGTTAAAAACTTAGAATAATAACTTTATCGCTTTAACATTATCAGGTATATATGAGTAGTGAGACATTAATTTACTCACCAGCTTTACTTATGGAGATCCTGCACTGTCAGTGCCATAGGACAGAGGCACTTTGAAAGTATTGGACTTCCCACAATACTTTCTATGCTTGTTTTTGTCTGCCACATCTAAATAAATCCTATTTCCTTAGCACACTCTGTACTCAAGACTTCAGTTGTGTATTATTATTTGGAGCCTGCATAGAAGGTGTGGTCCTGAGAGATAAGTAAGTTTTACAGCTTTATTGCTCTCTTTTTTGCAGGGAATGTGTGTCTCACCACCCCTGGTGCGCCCCCCCCCCCTTTTTTAAAAAAAAAAAAACCCAACATATTTGTATGTAAATTGTAAACACTATTTTGGGAATCTTCTTGTATTTGATTTGATATTTTCTGGCATGGCTCCCTCAGATTTTTTTATCCCATGTCTTAATTCCTCCCCCCCAACCTATTTTGTCTTGTGTTGATGCACCTTTGTCAGTTTCCAGGGGTACTTGTTCAAAGAGCAAATCCCTAACAGTAAACTATAATAAACTATAGATTTATTACTTTTCTTTCTTTTCCCTAGAGAAGCAAGATAGAAAACAATAAAAAATAATTCCTTTTTTTTTTTTTCAGATGAACCTTTTTTTTCCCCCCCCTCATTTGTTCTCCTCTTTGTTCATTACTGAGTTTGGCAAAATTACTCTTTGCAAATTGCTTTCTACCTTCATTGCCATCTGAGGTACTACTTTTTTTTTTTTGTAGAAGTACTGGTGACATCAACACTCTATGCCAAATAGCTGGAATTATTTTAGTCGACATTATGTTAGCAATTAATCTTTCTTACGCTAGCTGACCATGGTCCCCTAAGTCAATGACCAGTATAATGTATGTTCCCTGACCCCCCCCAAACCCCAAAAAACACCCCCCAAAAAAAGGCATTCTGTATGTAGTAACTAAGCAGCTATTTGACGTTATGCTCTTGGAAACCAGATCTACTTTCCCTAGTTTGCCCAGTGTTGAAGTGAAGGTCAATATCTTTTATTTTAATGCATTTTCTTTTGTTAAAAACTAGGAATATTTTTAAAGGAGTTTGAATAGACATATATGGTCATTTTATGAGCAAGTCTAACATCATAAGTGAAGCACAGAATGCCATGAGACTAATTTGACTCCTTGCTCTAGAGAAAATAGTATGTAGGAAAATTACTGTTGTTTTTTAAAATGTTTTCATTTCGGTTTGGTTTGGGTTTTTTTCCCCTCATTATAATCTTATGAAATACTTGGAAGATATGCTTAATGTTTCTCTTTCTTCAGGTTTTTGGTCATGGAAAAGCAAATGGTGAACCGACATGGGCTCTTCTTTTAACAGCATTAATTGCTGAGCTGGGAATCCTTATTGCTTCACTTGACATGGTGGCTCCAATTCTTTCAATGTAAGAAACAGGGTGGTTGCTATTTAAGGGAGGAGGAGAGAAGGAGCAATGCTCTCTTGAGTTTTGCTAATATGATTGTCTTCCAGAACCCTATCTTAAACCAGTAAAGCAAATTACTGGAGCTTCAGTTCCACTTTTATTGTTTGTATGAATTCTCTGACTTCAGGCTCTGCACATAAATCTGTTTCTGCTCTGGAGTATTCTCTGAATAAATATGTTTTTAGTATTGCTGGATTGTTACTTTCTTTGGGAAGATATTTTTATCACAGAACAAAGTGTTGATGTTGGGGATAGATCTAACTTGATCTGATTAAAAAAAACTGTTCTCATTTATACTGATAATTCAGGCTAATAAAAACCAGAGGGATAGTCACATGTGACAGGGCAGCTGTATTTTGACTGTAAATCATTCACATTATTATAATATATGCCACAATCTATAGGTGTGTGTGCTAAGAAGTTTTGTGCTTTTTTTACTTCTGCAGGTTTTTCTTGATGTGTTACCTCTTTGTTAATCTAGCCTGTGCAGTACAAACACTTCTTAGAACTCCAAACTGGCGGCCCCGATTTAAATACTATCACTGGTAAGCAGAACGCCAGCAGGCTCAACACCTGGTCTGTAATCTGTAGTGTGGGTTTTGGAAGAGCCCTCTGCGTGAGGGTTGTGGCCATGTTTTATTTTTCTGGATATCAGTTCTAGACAAGAGCGCACTGATGTAATATTCATAGTGGGCCAGGCACAGATATTTAATGGCTTGAGAGTTTCATTTCAGCAGCAGGATACTAAAACGGTTGGGGACTGGAGAGATTCATTGGAAGCTTTACTTTCACTACCAGTTCAGAATAGGCAATTTAAATTGAAAACAGCAACATATAATTGAGATGTTTCTTAAGCTTTTCTACCCCACTACTCACTAATATCTCTGCTTTTTGTTTTAGGGCCCTCTCGTTTTTAGGCATGAGTATTTGCCTGGCACTGATGTTCATTTCATCTTGGTATTATGCTTTGGTAGCTATGCTTATTGCAGGCATGATTTACAAGTACATTGAATACCAAGGGTAAGTAATAACTGGGTAGAAAAGGGTAGGAAGGAGATTGGGTCTTTTTTTTGTGAATTATCTCTGGCCTTCACATTTGGAAAATGAACTGTCCAGAGATACGACTTAGAGGGCTTCCCTTACTGGTTAATTTTGTTTCATTGTTTTGCTGTGTCAGTACTAAAAAAAAAGCTGCTGAGTGCATTGTTGTTAAGCCTCTAAAGGTGTTTGGTAAAACTCGAGAGTCACAGGAAGCAGAATCCTGCTTGGGATCTACCCCTCTGCTCTCACACGCAATTACTTTGGGCCCAGAACAGGTGAAGGCAGCCATCTTATTCCAGTTTATCTGGTGCAAAGGTCTGTCTAGAATAGTCCTTGAAAAACTGAATCTGCATGTTAGATTGCCTGAGATGGTTAATATCTGATGGAGTCAGGCTGTAGTATGGCTGTATAACTTAATTTTAACAAGTCAGGTATTGAATTATTTGCTGTAGGTTTATACTTGGGAGTGCTGATAAATTAAACGAGGAATGGTGGTGTTGTGGTATACATTTGACTGAAACATCTGTAGTTCTTTCATGTGATGTGTGGTATCACATACATACATGTACAAATGATACACAGCATGCATCACATGTATGTTTATCATATTAAACTCATTATAAGGTAATGATTTATCTACAGCATGACTGTAAGTGTGCAATTACAGCATGACTGTAAGTGTGCAATTAAGTGCTCATGAAACCATATGTTGGCTAAATTGTGTGTTCTTCACAGTGCGGAGAAGGAATGGGGTGATGGTATCCGAGGTCTTTCACTCAGCGCAGCAAGATACGCCTTGCTCAGGCTGGAGGAGGGCCCTCCACACACAAAGAACTGGAGGTACTCCTTTTAGACTAATAAAATGCACTGTCATGATTATCTATGTAAACTGGAATCTTAACACGATGCTTTTGGTTTGTGTGAATTAATTTAAATGCCCAGAATATTAAGGGAAAAAAAAAAATATGGTATTGAGTCCGCAGTAAGCTGTCCTGTTACTGCCCAAGCCATACTGTGTGGGCCCTGTATGGGCAGAACTTCTCTTGTCCTTTGAATCTTTAATTAGATTCTGAATTGGTGAATTCAGAAGTGGAACTTGGGGAAACTGTGGAGGTTGCTGAGTACAGAGGTCCAGAGGCCCATGGTAATTTGCAGTGGGGCACAAAGAAGTCACTGCTATCATTCTGGGATTAAAAACCGGAACATTTCTCCCTCCGGCTTTGTGTGTTGAAGACAGATGAAGTGGGCAAGAACCCTTTTCTCAGCTATGCATCGCACAACTCAGGCTCTGAACAATAGGAGCAGGAATCTACCAAAGAAGAGTTACAAATCTTTTTATATTTGCTTAACCATAGCTTAAGAGCAAAAATAACTTAATTGATGTATAGCAATACCTTAAGGGACAGAGAGCAGGTGAGATCTGTGTTTAGGTGAAAATATTCATATTTCTCAACTGTTTGGCACAAGTATACAGATAGATCTGGGAGGACAGCCTTGCAGTATGAGCACAATGTCTGCTCTGATAATACTTAAAAGTGCCTTGAGAATCAACCACGTAAATACAATACTAATGCAAACCTCTTAACCTAAATACGTGAACAGGTTTTATGACTGTCAAAACAATGCAGCGGTAGAATTCCCTTAATGCCTCAAATCTGCTTTGAATCAAGAGAAATAAAATATTAATTAAAAGCCCTCTAATGTGTGGGACACAGAAAGAATGTACTCCTTCAGAGTTAATATTCAAGCACAATTAAAGTAAGGAGAGAGGCAGTTTTTAAAAATGTTTTTGTTAAAGCATTAGTAAAAAATACATTCCCTTTTTTATTTTCTCCAGGCCTCAGTTGCTGGTGCTTCTGAAACTTGATGAAGATTTGCATGTAAAATACCCTAGATTGTTAACATTTGCATCCCAGCTGAAAGCTGGCAAAGGTTTGACTATCATAGGATCGGTGATCCAAGGAAATTTCTTGGAAACTTATGGAGAAGCCCAGGCTGCTGAACAGGTCAGTGTTTGAAACAAATTGCTAGAGTAAAAAGGGGTGAGTGGGCAGATAATTTAAAACTTTCATAATAATACATGGGAAGAAGCATATCAATAAAGCTTCCATAGAGTATATTTGAGTAGTACTACTACAGCTGTTCAATAAAGGGCTTGCAAACATGTTTCAGTTGCCAGTTGTGGCTTTGGAAATACAAGATCAATGTTGCAACTTGTATAAACAGCCTTACTGCATAAAACTGTCTTAATTTATAAGAAATAATTACTGTGGAAGTTTATGTATACTGACTAATGGAGAGAAGAGGACTATTTAGTTTTCTGAACATACCAAGAAACATTTCAGTAACTCAGCTTTCAAAACTTAGCAAATGTGCTGTCTCTTCAAGCGTGGTGAGAAATTCATTACAAAAAGCATTAAAAAGCATTAAAGGATGGTCTTGAAAATTTCTTAATAAATAATTTCATCATCTTTACTCTGTAACCATGACATCATAGCTCTGTTTACATCTGTATAGTATCAGCCAGCACATCACTGTTTTCTTCCTTAGAGGCTTTTTATACAAGGAAAACAGTTATAAAGGGAAAACTGATTCATAGGCCTGTGTGTTGACCAAGTTTGTTTAGTTTTTAACAAATTAAGGGTATGGTGTTCTTGATAGGTGTGATGGGTTTGGAGCTCATATTTGTAAATTGAACATAATAACACAGCATGTTACATAGAAATATGAAACTGGAAATCCAAATGAAGTTAGTTAACCTCACTTTAAAAGGTGAGTGTTTTAGAATTCGAGAAAACAAAGTGAGATAGTAACACAGATATCACTAACTACTACTATGAATAAGAGATTATCGCACAAACCAAAAAACCCTTATCTTGATCTGATAGAAATCATGATGTCTGGAAGGGAACTACGTGTGTTTTAAACAAGTAGTATTCACAGTTAGTGCGTATTTTCTGTTCTGCTAAGGAAAGTGGATAAGCAGAACTTTGCCTTGAAATGTGTTCTACCTGTGGACATGTGAGTCAGGAGTTCACGCTGTAATCACATGATAGAGAAATATTTAAAGATCCCTTTGGTTGTGAGATTTTTCCTTCTCTGTCTTGCAGACTATTAAGAATATGATGGACATTGAGAAGGTGAAAGGATTTTGTCAAGTAGTTGTAGCCAATAAGGTTCGAGAAGGAATTGCCCACTTGATCCAGTCCTGTGGACTGGGTGGCATGAAACATAATACTGTGGTTTTGGGATGGCCGTATGGCTGGAGACAGAGTGAAGATCCAAGGTCATGGAAGACCTTTATAGGTGAGCTTTAAAGGGTCTGTGTGATCAGACATTGTGAACAGAGATGTTTATTACACACATGGTAAACACAGGGGATTTCAGCAGAATCCTTGTGAAATTGGTTTTGATTTTTAGTCTGTTTTGTATTGATTGTGAAGTAGATAATTTCTCGCAAAACTGCTCTATGTTTGAAATATTACTTGTAGGTAAAAGACTTACGAAAGATTTTCAAATATTAATCTAGCAGCTAAAATTAATCTTTCTGATGAGTGTTAAAAAAATTACAGACTTAAGAGATACTGTTTTTATGGTAAACTATAATTTGTTTCCTAGATAATATCTGTCTTTCAGAGGTCCTGGCCTATTCATCTCTCTTCGCTAACACTCTCCTTGCCTATATCCCTGTCCTTCCCCTATAGTCAAATTAGAGCAGAGCTAATGCTTTATCCTCATACTTAGCTTTGAAGATTCCTGCTTTTATTTCAAACATGATTTCAGGCTTGTGTTCCTGTAAGTCTGCTTTATCCTACCTTTGTTATGTGGTCTGACCTGTCTATACAAGCCTTGCTATATGCTTTTTTTAATGTAAGTGATGACTTTTATGGTTTGCTGACATTTGCTCAGTGAGTGACTTTTAGTTTTGTTAAACCGTACATCACTCTTTCAGAATTGGAAGTTTCTTTTCCTTTTTGGCAGGTACTGTTCGCTGCACAACTGCAGCCCATCTGGCTCTGCTGGTTCCCAAAAATGTGTCTTTCTACCCCAGCAACCATGAGCGTTACAATGAAGGCAACATTGATGTGTGGTGGATTGTGCATGATGGAGGCATGTTGATGTTGCTTCCTTTTCTTCTCAAACAGCACAAAGTAAGGAGCTAGCCAAAGAATGTTTGTCACCCCTCTCTTCTGTGTGCATTAGCTTAAAGGAACAATATCTGGTAGCAGAGCGTGAATTGATAAATGAGAGTGGATATATTGTTGAGTTTCTCTCTTGTAGAGCAGTATATTGTTGGTTCAAATACCGAGTTTATGTTCCCTCACCAGGTTTGGAGAAAATGCAAAATGAGAATTTTTACTGTAGCTCAGATGGATGATAACAGCATCCAGATGAAGAAGGACTTAGCTACTTTCCTCTATCAACTCCGAATAGAGGCAGAGGTGGAAGTGGTAGAAATGGTAAGGGATTTGAGCCCGTTTCTCACTTTATGATGTAAATAGTGGTATATAGTTATGACTTGGTTACAAGCACAATATTTTTTTTTTTTCTTATTTCTGCAGCACAATAGTGATATCTCAGCATATACTTACGAGAGAACTCTTATGATGGAGCAGAGATCTCAGATGCTGAGGCAAATGAGACTGACAAAAACAGAGAGGGAAAGGGAGGTATGTAATTTGTGGTTGATTATTGTGTTTGCTGAGATGGATGACACAAAGTACCTTCCTGGTAGTGTGTTATATAGCTGCTGCTTAAATTTAACTCCTGTGTTCTAAAGATGTAAGGAAATAGTGTAGCTTTTTTGTTTCCCAAAATTGCATGTAGTCATCAAATAGCCTGACTGCTTGCAAAATCATGCTAGGAATTAATTATTTTGTGGAAAAACAATGGTGGTATGTATGCTGTAGAAATTATTTCTGTGTTCCTCTTGGTGATGTAAGTGATACTCGATGACTTAAGGATATAAGTCTCAACCCATTCTTGACCTTGGTTTTGCTTTATGTGGATTGTCTGGGGTTTGTTTCATTTTATAGTATATCCTGTTTTCCTACTGTAGATTTAATTCCAGTTTAGACTGTTAAGATATGTAGCTATGCAAGGTGCAGATGACGTAATTTTTCTGCATGTGTTTGTCCAACTTTTTTTGTTGTCAATTTTGAGTCAGCCTTGTCCATTGTTTCAGACCATGTCATGTTGTGGGCCTAGACTGTCTTTTTTTCTTGTATAGATCCAGGCCTCTGTTAGGCCAAATCCTGCATGGCTTAAACCCATCAAAACCGAGGCTTTCAAGCTGGAGAGGGACTTTTTATAATGTCATGTAGTGATGGCACAAGGGATAACGACTTTAAACTGCAAGAGGATAGATTTAGATTAGATGTGCGGAACAAATTCTTTCCTGTGAGGGTGGTGAGACACTGGCAGAGGTTTCCCAGAGCAGCTGTGGCTGCCCCCTCCCTGGCAGGGTTCAAGGCCAGGTTGGACGGGGCTTTGGGCAACCTGGGCTGGTGGAAGGTGTCCCTGCCTGTGGCAGGGGGGTTGGGACTGGATGATTTTTGAGGTTCCTTCCAACCCAACCCATTCTCTGATTTTATGAAAACTGTTTGGTATGTAATACTATTGACTAGGGTAGATGTGTGCTATCAGAGCTGTCCTAAAGGCTAGGTTGGCTATACAAGATAAAGGATACAATGAAACAAAAGGTCCTTCACTGCTTAAACAGAACCTGAGAATGTAAAATAGAGTCTGTGAGTTCACCTTTCATTCATGTGCCCTCTAGGCTCAGCTGGTAAAGGACAGACATTCAATAGCACGTCTGGAGAGCCTCTACTCAGATGAAGAAGATGAGGGGGACCCAGTTCCTGAGAACATCCAGATGACCTGGACAAAAGAGAAATGCGACGCTGAGAAGCGGAACCGAGGCAGTGCTGTGGGAAGCTTTAGAGATCTCATCAGCATTAAGCCGTGAGTCTTGTCTAAATCAACAGCTCTCACCTCCTGAAACTCTATATGTGCTGTGCTTTTATTATCTTTTGTCTCCTAATCCTTGGTTTAGACTTGCACAATAAACGTTGAGACCTGACTACTGAAAGACAGCAGTTAGCCTCCTGAGAAGTCTCTAACCAGTTAAATGTGGCACACATCCCTCAGTAGTTTACTTGATACAGTCAGATTCTAAACTGGAGCTGTCAAATCCTATTTTAACTTTCCCTCTGTCTCCCAAATACCTGAACAAAACACGCAATTGAAAACCAGACTGATAATTTCACTATCTAACGTGTAGTGCAGATGTTTAACACAGCAAGGAAGAAACTGTGGAGATGGTGATGAATGACTTGTGAATAGAATATGCGTGTGATAAATCCCTCTGACAGACTTGTTGAAGGAGCACTGACATGTAACAACAGCCTTAGTATTACATGTGTGTATCCCTTGAAAAGGCTAGAAGTAAAGCTCTCTTTTGGCTTTGTATAAAAATGTGTGAATCTCCTGTGACCTCTTTGGTGTAATACATCTTACACAAAGAGTTCACTCAGTCAGTTTTGCATACTTGGCAAAGTTCCGGATTTTTCTTCCTAATAAATCACTTGAGAATTCAAATCTGTTTTTAGGCTGAATCATACTGTAGAAATTCTGCTGAATTTGGTGTTAACTACCTGTACTTTTTCCTCTTCCATGCTTTCAGAGAGTGGGAAAACTTGTAAGTTTGTTATTTAACTTAGAAGTACATTAAGATGGTTGAGAGGGAAGACCCAATTTTCTCATCTAAAAGCAGGAAAACTACATCTAATTATGGAAGGAGTTAGAGTTGAGCAGTCTTAGCAATGTTTTTAAAAGGAGCAGGATTAGCCACGTAAGCTAAGTATCATTATAAACAGCACATAACAAACTACAAGAGTTGTCCTGACAAGAATTAAGTCAGAATAGAAAACAATTACAGGTCTGAACCTATTTTCTTAAGCAGAGTAATGCACATGAAGTAGGAAACATTACTCATTTAGACAAGCTCTTGTTCCACAACACTGCTCTGATGTCATTTCTGGCAGTTTCCGGGCACCAAACAAACCCTTTCTTACAGCCTACACCTTCAAATCACTGGGAAGATGCCGATTTTAAATGTCACTCTAGAGAATACCAAACCTTTAGTTTTCAATTTCTTTTCCAAAACTGTATGTCATTAATAACACTATATTGTTTCTGGTGCTGGCTTCTTCCTTACTTCCTGTAAATATAATCTGGCCTCTCTGTTGTCCCTGGCTTTCTGAAGCTGACATGGTGAAGACAGAGGATGTCCTTGCTCTAAATTAAGAACATGAAATAACAGAGAGGTGACTCACAGTGGGTAGATTGTGCTGTTAGAAGATGTAATAGTAAGAATAATGTATATTATACTATCTTAATCTATATATTTCTTTGTAAACCTAAATATTTGCAAGAGCAGCAAGGTTACTAAAGACTTTCATTCATAACATGGAAAGCTGAATTAACAACACTATAGATTCATATTTGATACATTTCTACTAATACTTGTTTTTAATATATTAAAATGAAGAAAAAAAGTAGAAAATCCTCAAAGTTGAAAATATCTTCTCCCTTTGATAAGTCTATTTCTGTATGCTTTTTCCTTTTCCATTACCAAAATAATGGTTGATTTCCTCCTGTAGGAAGGAAACATTTCCCTGGCTCAAAATTCCCAAAGGATACTTTCCAGTTCTGTTCCTGCATGAATTGGTGTTATTTTGTGATAATATAGTCTTAATAATTAATCCTGTTACCTCTCAGCCTGTATTCTTAAGGAGCAGAGGCTTAGAGATCATGCTGCATGTATTCCCTTCTCTCCCATAACTTTTTAACCAAGTGGCTACTCAAGTTTGAAAGCATGATTGAGATTTTAAAGATACTTGGGTCATAAATGTTACTTGTAAATAGCCAGGCAAAGAGGTTGATTAGTGCCCAACTGAAGGAAATGTTAAAATCCTTACTATCAGCCAGAAAAACCCCATGAGCAGGCATACATTCAGCCATTTGGAGGCTGCCTTCTAGCCTATGGATCTGTAGCAAACCAGGCTTTCTCTGGAGATGTCAACTGCTGTTCAACACCAAAAGACAAGTGCACTCATGGGAAGTGTGGGCTGAGCACAGTGGTGCCAGTCTCCTACTTGGTTCCACCAGGTCTCAGAGAGAGTTTCCTGGTACTGAGTCCAGAGGGGCATGGTCTGGGCTGCTTTGGGAGGGAGGGGGTCTGGAGACTGCTGTCTGAAGAGAAGGCTCTGTGGTCACAAGTGTCCACAGTCAAAAAACATGTGCCCTTGTGCAAATGTGTTTTAACTTCTTCTGCAAGACTAAATCATCTTTATAAAAATATGCTACTTGAAGACCAATATAACTTCATAAACTGGAGACGTGACTCCAGGGATCTTAAAACCAATGGATTTAGCTGTATGTGAAGAACTCTGTGAAACCTCTTTTGTATCTTCATCATTAAGTTTGAAAAAAATTACTGTATGTTGAGTTGACATTTCACAGGGTATTTAGGAGATACAAGGTGTGCTTTTAAGAGCCTTTCTAATAATTGAGCTTTCAGAGGCATGTTTCTAACAGTAAGTCTGAATGTGCTTCTTCCACAGGAACCAGTCCAATGTCCGAAGAATGCACACAGCAGTGAAGCTAAATGAAGTGATTGTAAATAGATCCCATGATGCCAGACTTGTTCTCCTCAATATGCCTGGTCCTCCAAAGAATACAGATGGTGATGAAAACTGTATCCTTTCAGGAAAGGCCTGGTCTACATAGAAGATCTTTAATCTGCGCTCTTGAATTCATTTTGTTACAAATACTGTGAAGCTGTAATATGTGACAAAGTGTTCACTGAGTGGAGGGTACTGTTATGTAGTAATGTTGTGGCTGTTATATAGTAATTGTTAAAGTAAAAGTTGCCACTGGTTGATTTGGAATCCGTGTAGGTTTGAATTCAGTCTTGTCTAAATTCCTACTTGATTTATTTCTCAAATTTAATTAATTTAATTCTCAATAGTGGATGTAGCAGATGTTTAAGAAGGCATTGACAGCAGACAGCACTCTGGCAGAGCAATGATTGAACTCGAGTCCTGAAGGAGAGGGTGTAGCTTGGGCATAGCTCACACCTCAGAGTCTGGGAGCTTGGCTCCAAGTGCAGTGCTCTGCTAAGATTCAAGTTCAAACCTACAGTGTTTAGGCACTTAAAGGGATATTTGCACCATGCCCCTAAGCAAGGCCAGAGCTGAGGGTTGTGATCTGGTGAGCCTGTTGATACAGCAGTTCTTTGTCCATGGCTGCTCTTCAGCCTTGGTTTGTATCATTAAATTAGCAAGACTTTCTCTAGTCTCCGAAAAAAAATGACAAGTAACAAATCGCAGACCAAATGATTATTTTTTCCTAGATCTATCTAGTAGTAGTAGTAGTAATAGCTGTTTCATAACAATGTGCTGGCCAAAGGAAGGATAAAAACATTCCTTTTGGCATAAGGGTATTTCAACCACAGCTGTGACAGCTCAGGAGAGACTTTAAACTTGAGGTTATGGGTGAGGATGCTTACTTCTCCACCCTTCCCTGGAGAGGCTGAGCCACAGTGGCTGAAAAACAGTCAATATTCATGAAGAGCAGCTGGGAGGGAGTGTGACTGTGTAGCCTGGTGCCACCAGCATCATTGATGTGCTGAGCTTTGGGCAGTGGCGGGTTCATTTTGGAGCTGGCTGACACTGGCCCTGTCTGACATGGGGGCAGCCCCTGGTCTTATCTCAGAGAGGATGCCCCTGCAGCCTCCCTGCTGCCAAAACCTTGCTACAGAAACCCAATACAGGGCTAATCACTGTGTGTTTTGGTTTTGTTATTTCTTTTGTCCTTGACTTTACTGAAACAGACATGGAGTTTCTTGAAGTCCTGACTGAGGGTCTGGAGAGAGTATTGCTTGTTAGAGGAGGCGGCCGAGAAGTCATCACAATTTACTCCTGATTTAGTACAAGCTTCTAATGCTGGTCTACATTTACCTTCTTGGCGATAACGGACATTCCAGTTTTAAATGGAGAAGAAAAAAAGGTGTTTTGCCTAACTTTCTCCTCATCCAGTCCTATTCGTTGTCTTTCCATTTGCAACATACATATCTTTTGAGATTTGCAGTATTGTTACACCCTCCAATTAGCAACATAAGTTAATTGTGAAGTTGCCACATTATTCAGTTTCTGCTTTGGTACTTCAGCATTTGTGCATGTAGTTTTAACACTAAACCTATTTTTAGTCAGCACTGCGTTGTGCAGTATTTTTAGTAACTGTATGTAAAGTTAGGACATGAAAGCCAGTTACTGTAAAAAGATTTTAAAAGCTTTTTATATTAGGTTTGGGGGATAGAATTACATTATATAGCAGCTAGTTTCTGCTGAAGTTCAGCTATAAAGCATTTTCTAAGAGCACACTAAATTGTAAGAGAGGACTGAAAAAAGCTTTGTTTTTCTGGGTTTATTTCCAGAACTAAACTCTCAGTATTGGATAAGAATTTATACTTTTAATACATTTATTGATAGAGATTTAAATAAATTATGTTGATATAGTTGAAATTATGTATGTAGCTTGCTACAAATTGTGTTGCTTCTGAGACTGGAGGTTCTGTGAGGCCAGATCCCTATTTATTTTTGTATTTATTTGTCAGAAATATTGGATACGCTGATGCAGACTGTTTAGGGTAACAAAGATCTCACAATAAATTTTGACTCATCAGTGCATTGAAGGACCAGTCCTGTGCAGTTTTTCCATGCTTTAAATTTCTTGCAGACCATCCATCAAAGTACATTGAGCATGTTGGAGTCCCGTGTGTAGAGCCAGGTGCTACGCTGCACGCACAGCGATGGGATTGCACTTGCGCAAGTACAGGGGACCTGCTGCTTCATTGTATGCTTTATGCCCTTAGAGGAAAAAGAAGACAAGAAGACCTATATTAACCAATAAGTCTCTGGAGATTTTATCAAGCCCATTAAGTTGTACTTTATGTACAGAACATTCGTATTTTTTCAATAAAATGTTGCATACACTTTGAAACTATGTTCTGTGTGCCATGGTGAATTCCCTAGGAAGACCCTCTCTGTCCTTCCCTGTGCACCGCTGCTGTGATCTGACTTCAGCTCACCAGCACCAGTGGAACCACCATGTGAGGAGCAGGCGTGAGGGGAAGGTGGTGGGGATGTGTTGGTGCTGGTGCAAGTGCTGCATGGGAGAGGTGCCAGCTGAGTCTTTGAAGCAGCCTGGTGGCGTGCGGAAGTGAGTCAAGGCTCCTGGCTCTGGAGTTACTACCATGTGTGATAGCCAGGAGGAACGCCGCACCTGGCGATGATGAAACACAAGCTGATACCCCTCAAGATTGCCGGCTGGCTGGGAAAGCAGAACTCCCATACAAGGGACACGTGTGGGCAAACCTCCATGGGATGCAGTAGTGGTGGTGTGGGAAGAAAGGTGGGGACTGATGCCTTCCTCTGACCCATGTGCCTGCCTTTCCTGGTTAGCATACTCGTTCTGTCAGCCCTGTTGTGATAGTACTCCCAGTTGTTTAACTGATAACGGCATGACCAATTTGTGAGACAGAAATCTGAAAAACTATTCAGGCTTTTATCTTGAATAACATAGTAAATGCTGTTTTAAAAGATATTTCTACTTAAAACCTAAGTCTGTTCTCTCTGTGAAACAGGACATACCTGATGGGAGCAGGATGGTATTAGTGTGTGCAAGATCCCTGCAACACAACAGCCAGGAAACAAACAACTCCAGGGTGCGCTTCCTACTGGATTTTTATTTTATTTTTTTAACCAACCGCTTTTTTTTTTTGGGGTGGGGTGGGGTGGGGTGGGTGTTGAAAACCAAAATTCATTTTGCTACATTTTAAAACCAAGGGAAAGAACAAAACTTAGTTATTTGTAAATAGAATTTTTACATCTTTAGAGGACAGAGTAGTGGTATGCAAGTGTACAGCAATCATGACAGTTAACACCTATTTGCAGGCATTCTTTTACAGGAGTAATAAAGTTTCTGAAAACTTTTTTTATTCCTCAGGCTTTTGTAGGTCTGAGATATTAATTTTATTTTACCAGATGTAAACCTCTAATATAGACATGCTAAGAAATATATAAATTTACTGCTTATGAAATGTTATGCTTTTGGATGACCTAATGCCACAGAAGCATTTCAATGCCATCTGTTACCTGACCCAAGTAACCCTGTTTGTGGCTTTACTATGTTTTTAACATCAAACAAACCAAGTGAATATCCTTCCAGAGGTGATTCTATTCAATGTGGGTTAAAAAAAACCCTAATTCAGAATTGTGTGGACCCCAAGGATTTTACAGGCTCCCATTATGTAAGACTTCTCTGTAAACAAGGTTCAAAGTAAGGGGCTTACCCCAAAGTGCAGAGTCTAGGGC
>NW_020799113.1:16482917-16609553 GCF_003259725.1 Athene cunicularia | reverse complement strand
CCCGCCGCTGGGGCCCGGCAGAGGGCGCGCGGCGGCCGCCTGGCTGGGCCGGGCCTGCGGGACTCGGCGCCGTACCCGGGTGATGTGGGTATTGACGGGCAAGGGCAGCTCCTCATCTGACTTCCAGACGCACTGACAGGAAATGAAACGTGAAAAATTAAAAATTTTCCGTTTAAACAATACATCCCCCTCCCTGTCCCCATTTCTCATTTTCTCATCTGCGTCATCCATAACAATGTTTGCTTCTTCAGTAGTTCCCTCGGGAAGGGAAAAACTGCCTCGTGCTGTGCTCCGGAGGACAGAAGTTCTCATTCCTTTCTGGAGCAGCTATCTCCGTGCACAAGCACCGGCCCAGGTCTGTAGGCAGATGCTGCCCACACAAAGTGCCTCCTTCCCCCGGGGAGAGGTACCTCCTCGCCCCGCGTGTGCCATGCTGGGCAGCAGCACTCAGAGCTCCGGTGCAGTCCAGCAGCTCTTGAAGAAAATCTCCCATCATAGTCACACTCTATATTCCAAGCTCAGGCAGCTCTCTGAACAGAACGCACCCTGCCAGTGGACCGTCAACTCTGTAGTTGGCAACTTCTGGTTAAAATTGTCTCTCCACTCTTAAAATAATGCAGGCAGGCCTCTTGCTGTTGGGAAAAGTGTCGTAAGGGGATGTCTCTTCCTCTACCTGGGGAAGGTGCCTGCCAGCCGGGCAGGTACCGCTGACTCCTGCCAGGCCTGATGTCATCCCTGCTGTCAGTTCCCGAAGCGAGCCTGTCCTAGTGCTTCAAGAAGTGCACTTACTATGTGTGATGGGTGAAATCTGAGCCGAGAAATGGGTGAAAGGCTGAGCAAACAGGACAGTTTCAAAAGAAAAGGGGTACGTGGCTAGTGCTGTGTGGCAATGGGAGGTGTCCCTAACATCTCTGCACAGGGCTTTGTCCGAGGTTCTCTTTCACTTCTCTGCACCATCCTGCGGGGCTCCCAAGCTAGCTGTCAGCATTTGACACTGTGAATTCTGAGGCTCTCCAGCTTCCAATGATTTCTGCTATATTCCCTTGCAATGTCAATCTAGATGTCACTACTGAAACAGAAAAGTGGCAGGATGTGTCCATGGCCCACAGAGATGGCACTGATAGTGGTTTAATGGGAAAGTTAGAGACCTCAGGCAGAGGTCTCAACCTTTCAGAGATCCATGTCGTGCAAGTAGGCCAGTGATTCTATGGTGATAAAAGAAATGTAAGAGGGAGAGGATGGGACTGTGTGCTGCACAAATCTCATCCATTATTAAGTAAAACAAAAATTGATTTATCTCACCAAAGTGGTTTTACAGAATTGCTAGAAGATGAAAATACCAGCTGGGCCACTAATCTTCTAGGTGAAGGCAGTCAGGATCTATAACAGGATATTCTGGGTTAGCTTCAACAGGGAGATGAAAGCAGCAATCTAGCATACTGATGCATAAATATTCAGTGCTTCCGTACTATTCTGTTCCCTTTCACCCAACCCAGGAGGTGCCTATGTTTCTGCTGTCAGATATGCATATAACCATTTCATTCTTCCTCAGCAGTCTTCTCAGTTCTAATCTAGGGAATTTCATGAAAGGTTTTGAATTGCCATAGCTTGCTACTGCTTCTGGAGGCAGTCCTGCCTGCCCTCTCCTGCTGCTTCTTGTGTTTTCTACCTCTGTCCATTTCGTGCTGACACAAGCAGTTGCACAGCCATGTCGCAATGGGATGGGACCATGCCATTTGGCAGCAGTGACAAGTTATGCCTATTTAAACTAAAGTATTGGATGTGAGATAAAAGTTAATGTCTGGCAAAGACAGTCCTCATAAAATGCTGCATTTTAAGAAAAACCAAAGTAGGCAATTCACCATGTATTTTGCCTGTCAGCCTGTCTTCTTGGTGTAGCTTCTCTTGCCGATAAAATACTATTGTCCCTACACCTCCAGACATAAGGCTATCTCCAAGGTTCAGATACAGTAAGGCATTGGAGAGGATTTGAACTATAGCTGTCACAGTGTAGGGAATGTGCCACATATGTTCTTAGTGAGAGGGTTCAAGAGAAACACCAGCTTCATATTTTTGTAAGATGGGATTGGCCTGTCCTGGGCAATTCTGCAGGAGGTCAGGGCAGTGAATCTGAGTGAAGGTAAGTTCTTTCCAACCTGACCCAGACATTTAACTTTCAAAAAGTGATACCTTTGAAAAGCTCTTCTCTTCAGCAAACTGAAGCATAAGTGCTGAGATGAGCCTCTCTCAAGAGATGAGTTTTTCCATGTCTATTTTACACACTGTTACTTACATTGAACAGTTGTGTATGGTTTTACATGATGTTGTCAATGCTAAAGAGGTGTGGTCCCTCTCTGACAACTTAGTCCTTTGTGATGTGCATCAACAAGAGGCAAAACCAGCAGCCAGCAGAGCATGTGAATGAAAAAATAGTTTGTAGAAATAGAAAAAGAAAGAATCTAAAGACAAGAAGTTTATGGACTGATCTTGATTATTGCTCCTCAGTTTCTCATAATCTGTTTGTGGGAGTTCATTTTTGGTTGGGTCTTTCAGATGTCAGGCAGTTTACTATTGCTACAGAAGACCCACTCTCAACCTGCAAACAACAGTAAGGACTGTAAGAATTGAAGCTTATAATTGAGAGGCGTAAATTCTAAATTCAAGACTTCATGTAGGTAACAAGGTGGCAAGTCACATGAATGCAGTGTTTTGCCGAACTCGCCTGCTTTATACAGCTGAATACAAAGGATTTTCTTGTTATGCATCTGAAACAATCTCCAAAGTGTAAGTTAATTTCATTCTGCTTTTAAATTTATGGCTGTGATTAAATACCTTGATTTACTTTATATTTAAAAAGCCCCCAACCAAACAACAAACCAGTTAATAAGGAATCAATTGCTGAGGCTTTTTAAAAGAAAAAGAAATTCAGCACAGAAACATTAAAGATCTAAATGGAATATGTAAATAGTCCCCATCAAAAAAAAAAAGCTGGCTACAATTAGGACTGAATGTATTTTAGTTGGCTCCTTTCATGTCCTTCACCAGGGTCCATACAAGCTGTTCCCACAATATAACTCTTTGTGGCTTATCTGCTCTTTTCTCTTTCAAGGACAAGTACAATTAGCTTCCTCAGAGGCCAGCTGTGCTAGGGGGGAAGCATGGCCCTGTTTATTGTTTATGGACTTTAAACTAGTGCAACTCGTGACAGAGTGGCTTCAGCTCTGTTTTTCATAAAAGTGTGTTTGGTTGGGCTCCATTCATTACCATTTTCAACAACTTGCATTTATGGAGATATTTCTCACCTCAAAAGAGCTTATTGAAGTGGTTAGCCAGGCCAGCCAACTAAAATGAACATATTGAAAATAAAAAGCAGATGAGCTTTACTCCAGCCTGTATTTTAGGTGGATTCAGTTTAACTCCCATGCCCTGTTTTTCACACACTAAAGCTAAAGCTGTGTAACATTCTGCTGTGAGCAAAGCTTAGCAGTTATATTGTTCCCAGAGTAAGTACATGGCTTCTACAATGTATTTTTTTTTCTGGGATTTTGAAAACTATTCCTTTAAAAAGTCATGATTTACTCCTTGTGTTTGGGAACAGAACACTCCCTTCATCTACTTTCTTCTTTTTGCCAGCTGTTATGTCAGTAATTAATTCTTAATAAATCTCAATAATAAATTCTTAAGAATGCGTACTGAGAGTACATAACATTGTCTTGAAAGTCAATACAGCTACATCCTAATACGGCTAAATCTGATTCTGATGTTTGCATCTTCTGCCATCTCACACACAGAATTCTTTCTACCTTCCTGTACCTTGGGCACAATAGCAGCCCAGAATGGCAGCTTCTGAGAAAGTAAGGTTATTCTTTCTGTAACAGTTACGAGATCTTTCACTCTGAAGGCTCCTTGACTCCCATGGATGTAAACCTATATGCAAAATCAGTGAGATTAATTCAAAATACCGCCTCTGATCTAAAGCCCCTGTCAATGTTTATGTTGAAAACTGTGTAAGACAGATGTAGTTACTTGAAACGTGTTTTATGGCTGTAAAGACTAGTCCCTGTTGGAGAGGAGGTGGAAGAAGGACAGGTATGTGAGATGAGAAGGCCAAGTCATAAGTGTTAGACCACATGCCCTCTAAGGCAATGGATTTATATCCCTGCACTTTCCCCTCCCCTTTAGCTTTCCTCTAATACCAGGAGTGCTGTTCATTTTCCTGAAACCCTCATTCTGCATGAAGTTAGAATAAAAATGACAATAGAAGTGACAAAGGTGCTCTTTACACACAAGTAGCAAATCAGAAAAAACTTACTGGGAGACTGAAGTTAGAGGTAGTCTTATTTCTGTGTTAATTCAACTCTGTCAGTGAAGTCTGCAGAGAGGCCAAATCCTGTTAGAATTCACAATGCATGTTTAATCGGACATTTGGGATTATGCCAAGAGTTTAGTCTAGTGGGCTATGTGGGGTGTCCGTTTTCATGCTGCAATTAAGTGCTGTAGGGTTACAAAATGAATAAATTTTTTTTTGTGGGGAATTTTACAGCTAATACAGCAAAGTATCGACATTTATCAAGTTACATTTAGTGTTGCAATCTAGTTAAGGAAAGGCAGTTCTTAGAGCAAAGTCTGTAAGGAGGAAAAAGGAAAAAGTCACTCCTGTAATCTCTTCAAAGTCTAACCCGATTAAAAGACTGACCCTTCTCACACCAGGCTTAAGTATCAAAATCTAATTAGACTCTCGTTACTAACCATATATGTCCACAATCAAATCCTGGGTACTACAACTTGCCTGTCAGTATTTTCAGGGAAACTCAATAATGTCTTTAAATTGGGCATACAGTGGCAAATTTTCTAAGTAGTGGAGAAGGCAAACTGGAAAAAAAATTAGAAGTCAATAGTCCTACAGATAAAAGGTTTAGAGAAAAAAGTATACATATTTTAGAAAAGTTGACCTCTTCTTGATGATGACTTTTCTTTTGCTTTAAGGTGTATCTCACAGATACCAATATTGGCCAAGAAATTGATCTCATCTTTGTAAGTAAAGAATTAGACATGCTTCAACCCCAGATGTCCAAGTCATTTTATATACCAGCATCATCAAAGAAACCCACGTCAAACACTCACAAAGAGATCCCAAACCTGCTGCATTAGGATACCTAGCCAGTGTCATCTATAATTTCTTGGAGATAGTAGAGCTCACAATTGCTGAACTCCTCAGGAAACAATGACTCAGATCTGGGCCAATTTTTCCATTAAATTTTGGAGTTTAAAATGAATGCTTGACGTTCAGTTTAAAATCAGAAATCACTGCAAATGTAATACTGTGAGTCTGAGCTACTGGATTAAAATGGAATTTAGATGAAAATTTTGCAGGCCAAGGCATCTCCACAAGTTATTCATACCACAAATAAAACAAAAAAGAAATCTTAACTAGCCAAGAGAAGAGGCTAGTGTTTTTCTTATGTTGAACTCCTCTCCTCATCAGAATTACACTTGACAACTTTATTTACTAGCATAAGTACGTGGTCTTTCATACTGCTCACTTTACCATTGAAAACCAAATAGACAGTAGCAACATAAAAATCCAGCTTCTCTTTCAGTCAGCAGGTCCCATAGACCCAAGTTCAAATAACCATTCTTTTCAAAAGGACAGTTAAAGTGTGCTAGGTTTAACATCATCTTTGTTGCCATATCAGAAATGTGAAATAAAACTCATCTCCATCATTTCCTGATGGACCATGTACATCCTCAGGGAGAAATTTGTATTTCTCATCTCTGCTCCAAGCAAAAAAAATCTCTGACTCTATCACAGATGGTCTAAGAGGCCACTCTCAGTACATGAAGTGAGTGAAGTAAAGAGCCTTTCTGTTGCTAGGCTCAGCAGCAAGGAAAACCCCCATGCTTTTTATTAATTGCTTTTTTTTTTTTTTTGTAATAAATGTTAAACATGTTATTAATAGACACGACTTCCATTAATGTCACTGGGATGGTGACATTATGTATGTCATACCTCTAGCAGTCTCTTTAGCCATTTCTAAAAGCCTTCTGAATTCTCAAAGAAAGTAAGGATGTGCTCAGTATACTGATGTCATGTTTCTCAGGGCATGCCATGGGAACAGGAGCCTTGGGATTTTATGTAATTTCTTGTTCACAACTAGAATTGCACAATGAAAAGTTTATTCTTCCACATTTCAAAATATGTTCTTTATGTATTCACTGGTAACTCCATGAAGTTTCACATTTGAACACCTGCTTTCAGGAAGAAGTTTGTTTTTCCCTGAATTGAAACTTTTCAACAAAAGATCTCTTAAACAGAACTTGCCAGATGCTCATCATATTACTATGATGAAACATGAATAGAAATAGTCAGTAGTGCCACTCCATTAGTGGCCTATTTGCCTGGATACCACTATATCACATGGTATATCACATAGGCCTATCACAGTATTGAGTTCATTTCTGTTACAGCACCTATTCTTGGTAATCTTAAGAGAAGGGATCTCTTTCCTCAATAAAAGGCTGATCCTTCTCTACTCCACATTTTCCCTTGTTTGGCCTCCAGCATTTCCTCTGCAGTAGCTTCTGCATGCTGTATGTTTGCACTCTTTCTGAGATACCAAGGCTTACAGTCCAGCCTCCAGGCTGCCCTCTACATGCTACTTGGCAGTAGCCTCTAGCTACTTTGGATCTTTTGGACCATGAGAGTAATGAAACCCACCACTGGGTTACTACTGGTGATCTGGAAAAGAATCCTGAATACCTGGAGAGGGCACCTGGGGGCACCTCAGGTGACACAGAATTCCTAGGTCCAGAGAACAGCAATGATAATTAGCTGCTTGAGGTTTCTGTAGGCCAGCAGTGACTGCCACTCAGGTCTGCAGCTCTTCTGATGAGTATTAACACCACCCGTGGTAGGAACAGCCTTGTTTTCTCAAGGCTGAAGCTGTGTTCTTGAAGTTTCTGGTTGATGTAATGTCTGATTTGGTTAAAACGGAGTTTTATGTATACCAGAGCTTCCTCCCTGACAATGAAATTCTTGGGAGCAGCATGGTACTGTATGCCAGGTGTGTCTGTCTGTGGTTAGCTGTTTATCTTTCATTGTTATATCTCATTGGAAGTACTGGTTGTCTTCTGAGGCTTGGAAAGAAGTATTTGCCTTATTGCTTCTTAAGAATGTAAACTCTACTTCTCACTGTGTTACCTTCTCTGATGCTTGAAGGGCTTATGATCAGTATAATTTGGGATTTTGATTATTTTTTGACCCTAAGGACTCTGTTTGGAGTGAGTTAACAAGCATGTGCATCTCTAGTATGGACAAGTAAGTGGGGAAGCGGCAAGTGCCTTAAACACCTGTAACTCAGAAAATTGCAACTATTTCCCTGACTGGTTTGTCAACAGCAAATAAGGAAATGGGCTCCCTGGTGTCCTTTCACTTTAGTCAAATCTCTTTAAACATGATTATATGGTTCAGAAAGACATGACCAAGGTCCTGAAAAAGCAGCCCTGTAAGGAGAGGAAACATGGAGAAGATTCTCAGGTATCAGAAAAGAGAAGGGCAAGATACATACAAGGTATCTTGTTGGATGCTGAGGGTAAACCTAAGACTTACATGGCAGTTTCATAGGAGAACTAACTGGGAAAGGTATATATATATAAAAAAAAAGCTCAAAGCCTCTAAAGTAAACAATCAAAACCTCTTCCTATAGAGAGTGAGAGATGTGAGAAGCAATTTGGCTACTTTGGCTACCATTTTTTTGGCTGCATTGGCCAAATTTCTGTGGGGAAAAGCTTATATTTAGCCCTCATACAAAGGATAAACTGGACACAGAATAAACAAGCTGTCTTGCTTATCTTACCTGCCCTGTTTATGCGCATACCTGCATTACTGACTGCTGATAGCTCCTGCAGAGCTAACCAAACATTAGAACATCGCTTTTGGTGAGAGGATAGGTGGAGCTTCTCACAACACTGTGCCTCGGGAAAGGTGCCTAAATGAGAAATAGAAATGCTGCTGGTGCCACTTATTTCTTTTTCTGGATATCAGAGGCCAGAACAGGATTACTGAGGAAACAGCCTCAAGGCTTCACAAGATGCCCTGCAGATAAAGAAAACCAACCAGGTCCTGCTAGACAGCTAAGTCAGTGGCAGAAGTCTTGTGTGAGGGCTCATGGCTATGGGAGAAATGAGGCACTAAAATGCCATACCTTTGCCTTTTTACTGTTGGTCTAAGCAAGATATGAAGTATTCTTCAAGAAAAAGCTAACTGCAGCTCAAGCAACAGGATTCTATAGCTTCTCATTCTAGCTTTGAGGTAATCCCAAACAGTTTTCTCTTCTGCTTCTGGTGTCTCAGTATCAGCACTGAGTAAATCTGCCATTGATTTGTGTAGGATTTGCTACAAGCATAAGACTTCTGCTTAATTAAACTTGTGCTCCCACAGTCACTGGAGAGCTCAATCCTTTAAGAAGTAGGTGTATGAAACAGCAAGGAGGCCAAAGTAGCACAGAGCCTAGTAAAGAGAACCAAACACAAATGACCTGTAAGTAATCAGAATATAAGGCAACCTGGTGCTAGTATGTGCTGTTGGGGCTTACTGGAAATATCAATGCTAAATCTTGTTTTAGGTGAAAAACCTGGCTAGTCTATGGGAAAACTTCTGTGACCTCATAGGAAATGGTCAGAAGGGTGTGATGAACAAATATTACTTTCACATCTAAGTTGTGGGATGGAAAAGAAGAAATTGTGGTACGTTGCAGTGAGCAGCTGACTTGGCTTTTCAATTATGAAATTCATTCTGAAATCATCATTACTGTGTGCTGACCTTGAAGTTTCTCAGGTTGGGAAGGGGAGGAGTGAAAAGGAGTTGTAATTGTGATCTGTAAGAGCTTGTTTGTAGCACTACACTTTCCCACGGGTCGCAGTGTACTGTGTTCACAAAGCATGTGCCACAGAACAGATGAAACTGCCAGTTCAGAGAGGTCTCATACTCAGTCCTACGTGTGCTATTGTACAGTAAGCCCTTATTTCTGAGCCTTTTAATGTGTAAGATAGAACCCATCTCTATCTCAGGCTCAGTAGCCTATTGCAAGAGATGTTAAGTCTTAAAAGCTCCAAGATAGATATCAAGTCTTGAAAGCTCCAGTGAGATTTGCTGGTTATTGTAAACAAAATGCTATCCTATTTACTTTTCCACTACCTTAACATTTTCAAACTTCTGTTAAGATTGTTTTCAAGCAAGTAGACTTCAGTGCTGACTAACTCTCTTCAGTAACACCTCCCTAGAAGTTCCAGAGGCTGAGCTCAGTTATGAGCCCTTCGGGATAAATGGGATTTGTATCAATATGTAAAGGTACTATCTAAGGGAGAACTGATTAAATGTCAGAACTTCTCTGATGGGGTGACATTATCTCAAATACGTCTTCTGTCATTATGAGAGCAAAATCTTGCAACAACAGTTACTAACAAGTCTACTAATAGAAATATCTTTGGCTTTGGACAAATTCTCCTTTCTGGAGTTCACATTGGGGACCACTGACTCTGAATAGTCAAGAACACACACACTACCACAGAAATAAGGCAGAGCTATTTAGCAGAAACTCTACCCTGCAGTAGTGTTGTTGAGATTGTGTTAAAGATACTCTGTATGAAATCCAAAGTTTGTGTGCACTGTTGTAAAAGAGTGAAGAATGGAACTAATGTCTTCCCTATGACTGAAAGAAACTACAGATCTTCTTGTATACAGTTACACTGAAATGTTCTGTTTCTAGAATTGGACCCCATTCAATAACTTCCATGTTGACACCTCTTAATGACTGCAAGCCGATCCAGTCTGCCTTGTTTTCTACTTTTTTCTAATCTGATGTTAGTATTACTTGTGTGTGTGGAGGAGGAGTATGATTTCTCTTGCTGTCACTTGCTCTTCTAATGTTTCTATAGCTTGTATTCTTTTTGCTTCTACAAGAGGAAGTCAGCAAGGCATGGACAGTAACTGCTGCTCTGGAAAAAGCGATTCATCTAGAATTGCCTCTTTGTTTAGTTTCCTGCTTTCCTGTGCCCTCCAAATATGAACTATTGCACTTGTTCTTTATGTGGCTGGAATTAAACAGCAAGGGTTGCAAATACACAGACAAAAGCTCCTACCAAATCCTTTTCCATGATGGAGTATGGAAAATTTCCTTATTTTCCTCAGTGCACCATGATGATCTGAGAGCTGTACTCCTGTCCTACAATGCAGGAAAAGATATGTAGAAACAAATGGCTTATACGTAGACCTTATAGTATTTTTGGTTGGCCTGCATAAGAGATGCGTCAATCAAACAGATAGCTGGTTGTTATGGCTTAGAGAAGCAGTTCATCTGTTGGGAATATATATTAGTGGTAAACAAGCCTGGTTAGGGTGGGATGAAAGTTGTCTCAGAGCTGTGAGCTCTCATCAGTTGTGCCCCCTCCTGTCACTGCTTCTGCTCATGGCTGTACTTAAAAACAAACAAAACCAGCATAGACTTCTCTTTTAATTTTCAGGATACTTTAAATATACATTATTTTTTCCTAGATGGAGAGGTGCAGGGAAGTGGTATGTATGATTCAACTATACTAGATTTTTTTTTCTGCAATTGAAGCAATAGGAAAAAAATCTTGCAGCTGAACAGTAAGGACAATAAATTGAAGGTGGAGCCGAGAAAGATCAAATCAGCAGGATTCTGGTTTCTTTATACTTGGAAGACAGTAATTTTACCACTGCCAAAATACATGTTTATGATATATTTAGTGTGAGAACCATAATCAGAACTGGCTGAGAGACAAAATTTCCACATTATGCAAAAAACTTTTGTTTATAAAAACATCTTCCAAATGGAGACAAAGTAAAAAAATAAAAATAAAACACAACAAAAAAACCCCAAAAAACAAGACCTTTTTTTGCAATGAAACTTGATGATTAACAACCTGAAATTAAGTAAATTTGACAGCATCCTTGTCTATCTGATTTGTGTTGCCCTGTTCCAGATGTGTACATGGTACATACATGAGTTGTCAGAAAACAAAGTAGATCTTTGCCAAAAGTTTTTATGAGTTTTGTTCCACAGAATCATCACTTTGACAGCCATTGTATCAGAATAAATGATTCTATCGACATCCTTCCTTCAAGAAAGATCTCAAAGCATTTGCTGGAGCTGTATGGAAGAAGTGTAGCAATGTTTCTGGAATGTTGGTACCCATGTGACTGATGGCACCAATCTCTAGTCCTGTTGCACTGAAAGTTTGTTATAAAACTGGGACCGGTTGTATTTCTTCCACAAAAGCTGCAAAGCAAATACATAGATGTAAAGTAATCCATGTTAAAGATGTCCTGTGAGCTGGTAGGAAGTCTGATTTAGGAGGAATGTACTGCTGACAAGCTGTATGGTTGAAAAATTTAAGTGGGGACAGCTGCTAATTTGATTGAAATTAAATATATTAAATCTAAGAGAGCACAAAGAAAAAGGAAGGAGGCAAATTCTGCCTTCCCCTCTACCCAATCAGCCTATCTTTTATTAATCCTCTTAACACAATTACTGAAATATGGAGTCTGTTGTGGTGAGCTGCAGTCAGAATATGGCTGGTAGGGAGCGTGCTACTGGGTGGGAAAAAACTGTCAGTTATGGTGGATGCTTATGCTGGTCAGAATTAAAGGTTATGTAGGGTGGGGAGGGGAAAGGAAAGTTGTATTTATATATAGTTTTTGTATAGTAATTATTCTGTCTCATTATATCTATTTGAGGTGAGAGATGTTTTTTACCCAACTAGGGGATGAGATGTGATGATGTTTCTGTGTTAATTGCAAACCTGTTGTGAACTTGAGTTTATAAACTAATATCTATCACCTATGGAGAATGCTCCTGACTGTGCTAAGAAATCAAGATTGAAGTTTCGCTTGAGTACTAAGTTACCTCAAGGAAGCTTCTGGGCTTTGTTTTGAGTGGCCATATTACAGTTCCTAGTTCTTACTGAACCTCCATTTTAGACGGGAACTTGAAGTTTTCAGATTCAGAAGGGATAGGGTCTGCCCAAGGCTCCTGCCAGCAATGAAAGCAAGTAAACCCTGCAATAGTGTTCCGTCCTTAACAATACAGAACTCAACAGACCTGTGAGTTGATACACACCAGAGATCTCATCCTGGAAACCAGGCACAGCAGGTGATGATACCTCTTTAACGATGTCCACAGGGAGAACAATTAAATTAAATTTGGGTTTTTTTTGAGGAATCCAGGCTGTGCTGTTTCACTTATAGCAAAGACTGATTCTTGCAGTAAATAAAAAACTATTACACCTCATTTGACAGTCTCATTAATGTAGTATTGTGGGATTTCTTTCAGCTGTAGGAGGGAAGAATGTATGGAAAAGTTGTGAAATGTCAAGTAACTTTTGTAAGGCCAATAGAGTTTTTGCAATAATGCTTCATGGTGAAGAAAGGAAGTCAGTGCAAGGCAAGGAAGGAGGATTACGTTATGAGAGACAACAGAAGGGTGAAATCTGTCGTGCAATAAAGAACCTATTCCCAAACTTTGCTTGCTCTACCCTCTTCCTTAAATATCAAAATATTCCCAGGGGTACTGTGTGTCAACCACTGTGACTTTTGTTCAGACTTAGCCCATCTGTGATGTTCAGTTAATAGTACTATTACCTATCCAAGACAACACTGTTACATTAACTTTAGTGTTAATGTGATTATTGAAGAATTAGGTAAGATAAAGTGGTGCCCTTGCTCCCTGCCATTAGGAACTTTCTACCACAAAGAACAATGGAGAATTTCAGGAGGAAAGCTGGCAGGATGCAATACAGAGCAGTTGCTGAAGCCTGAAGAACCTTATGGAATAAGGCCTTACATTCAGTGCTTATGTATGACTGCACTGATAACTTGTTTTGTTCTATATTTTTCATTACCAGTAAAATACCCTATTTCTCCTCATAGGAGTCTTTAACATTCCACCTGGAAGATCTTTCACCTCCTGCACTGAAATGGCCAGAGATAAAATTTCTGATATTTTAGACTTGCACTATAACTTTCTTTAGCTAGGGAGTGCACTGTGAATATCTTCAGATCTCAGAACAGCAGAGATAAAATAACTGGCTCACATACTGAGTTTAGGGCAGCATATTGACTTGCCCAAATTTTAGTAAGCTGTAAATATTGATAGGACTGAATGTGGGAAAACAGGATGCATTCTTTTCAAACTTAAGTTCTACATTTCAAATAGTTGGGGTTTTTTTGCCTAGCTTCTAAGATAGAAGGTCTAGTTCAAGAACTCAAGCCTTCTAATTTCTAACCTAGATTTATTCCCAGTTTATAGCCACTTGTTCTCATAGCAAAACTGCCCTTTAGCCTAAAGAACTCTTCACCCTCACTAGGGTTTTTGTTCCTGGTAATATTTATAGATGACAACAGAGTCTCATTGTTTAACTATAATTCAGATGTTTTTCCTAGGCTGGCAGTGTCTGTAGAGGAGAGTTTATGGTCTGCATCAGCTTAAGAAGAAGAAAAAAACAAATTAATAATAAAAATGGGTATACTGACTTTACTGAGAAGCTGACAACAATTTACTAGATTCATCTGGTGCTTGGTAATGTTGTCTGACGTAACACTGCCTTATGGAAAAGCAGTAAGGAGTATTTATCTGAGTGTGCTGCTTGTGAGCCTTCTCAGCATCACATGTTTTCATTTTTTCCTGTGATTCTATTTTGGACTTAGTCCTTGTGGCTACTATTCTGTTGGGACTCATGAAAGAAGTCTGATGACCCATGAGGGGATTACAAAGAATTTTAGGAGAAGGCTTTTGAAATTGCATGTTCCTCCTGCCACTCAGTGTTTATAGGACCAGTGAAGGTGTGTATTGCTCAGAATGATCCACATGCAGAATACAAGAGCTAAGTAAGTGGAGACAGCAACCCTTTATCTCCTCCTGGAATAAGAGATTTCAGTCTTAGCTTGAGCCAGCAGGCCATCCTTCTGAGAGGGCAGAAGCAAAAATGTTTCCTCATTATAATGAGTTAAAACACTTCACCTCTGTCGTTATTACAACAGATACTGCATTATGATGGCAACAGAGAAACTGCTACATACAGATCTAGGCCAGGACTTCACTTCCTGTGAATGCAAGCTAACAAGGTATCTTCTCAGTGACCTTTGTCACACAGGCACTGGGATACTGGAGGGTGGTAGGTCTTCCACAAAGAACGGCTGAGACTCCCCGTGATGACAAGACTTCACTAAAGAAGATTTACTTCACATAGCGACTCTGGAGGAAAACAAACATAGGATAGGAAATTGCTCCTTTTGTTTCCTACAACAGACCCTATAATTTGATAATGTAGTAACCAGCAGTCCTTTGCCTGACTAATATCCAAACACTTATTCCATAATCTATCCCCATGTTAGACCATGTGCAACACTAAGGAAGTAAAAGGTGGCAACTTCTGGCTAAATACTCAATTTCTAGATTGTTTTAAAAAAGAGCTACAACAACAAACAGGCCTTAACTTCTTTTCCAACAGTGAGCAAACTGTATAAACAGTCTTGTTTGTCCCTTGTGCATATGATTAAAACAAAATGCTAACTGCTGTAACTTAACTCCTTCAGCTGAATTAAACCAGATGAAAAGTGCAGGGAGGAATTTACTTCAGAAACAGAAGACTCAAACTTTTCAATGTGCTGCACAGCCTACAAGCAAAGGAGAAACTGCAGAATATATCTTCTATAACTTGGTATTACTTTCTTTTACAATGGCTTACTGTCTGTACATGCTGCAGTGAGCTAAGGGGGCTTGAATTTTTATTCTGACCCGGAATATGCAGTAGATCTCATTAACTGAATGCAAATTATAAGCATAACAATTACACTTATTATATGAAACTTTCCAGCAATCATAAAACTTGACAATATCAAGATTAATAAAAATGGTAAGCCATGCACTCTTGAATGGAGGTGCATGACTACAGAACATGCCCAGAGTAACAGCCTTGTTTCTGCTCCTTACTGCACGAACAAAGCATATCATATCATACTGTGTGTGATATGTGAAAGCAAAAGTGTTCCATAGTTTCAGAACTGAGCAAAAGGTTGTCAGAGTGGAGTACACTGTCAGAAAGTAAGTGTAGCAAATGAGACTTTATTCTGTTTGAGTTTGGGCAAAGCTTGTGGCACTGTAAAAAGGGTTATCCATACGTAGATGTTAAATGGTGCTCTTACAGCACTGAACTAGGGCTGTGTTCTTTAATCCGTTCCAACCGGCTGTACGTAGCTGCAGTTCTGGTGGCTGCAGACTTTCTCAAAAAGCTTATCTAAAGAATAAGCACACTAAAAAAATACCTGTATAAGAATAAATATAACCTTAAATTCTCTTGCAGTGTTTATTCTTTGAGAATATTTGTGATATTTTAGCACCAAATATACTTTGAGGCTAGGTACAAAGCAAACAGCAAGTGCAAAGGTTACCTTGGTTCTAATTGTTTACACAGAAAGATATAATAGGTAATTTTCCAATTTACTGCATTTTCTAACTGCTTGTAAGACACAATTAGTCAAAATGTTTTTCTTAAAAATGTTATTGATAGAGTTTTCCACCAGGAAACTAGTCCAGAAGTCTGGTTAGTAAGGGGGAAACAGTAATTTTAGTTTTTCTGATATTTGGGAGAAAAGGAGCTTACCAAATTAGACAATTGTGCCAATGTTACTGATGGATTTGCAGTAATAAGGGGCTGTTTCTCATCTTCCCTTCACCTTAATGCTGCAGCTGATACCTAGGGAGCCCTGTAGGCATGAGAAGAAAAGGTAGAGGGGACCCCTCCTGCCTTCCAGTTTTCTTTTGCCCCAATAAATGGCATTTGCTATAGGCATGTTACCTGTTAATCCAATTCCAGGTCTTTGAATAGATGGTAGACATTGACCTCTAGTTTCTTATGGCAGCTGGTTAGACAGGAATATTTATGAAAACATTGACCGCTAGGATCCAGATCTCTTATTTCTTCTACCCTCTTTTCTCCTTTATTCACTGCCTCTTGCTTTTCACAGCTGGTGGGAGGGGAAGACCCACATGCTGTATAAATAAAGATCCATAAGGATACCCAGAATTTAAGAACGTAGTTTTTAATTGTGATACCTTTGGAGCCCCCTAAGCCTCGCGCATGCGGAGCTGCCCTCAGGGAAAAAGGCGCGAAGGTGGCGGCAGCTCGGCGGCGCCTCGGGGCGGCTGAGCGCGGGTCTGAGCAACCCCGACAGCTGCTGGTGTCGGCAGGCGGACCCGGAGCTTCCTTGCCCGGCAGCGCTTTGTCCTTTGTGACACGGGTCTGGGAGCTGGGCAGCACGCGAGGGGCTGCTGGGGATACCTCACCCCACGGCCTGCGTGTGGGGCCTCGGGGTCCCTGGGGGAGCTCCTGCCTTGCTCTGTGCTTCACACAGAGGAGCTCACCTGGGAAGAAACTGAGCAGTATGGTCTGAACTTCAAAATATGGTAAATCGCAGTTTCAGGTTACAACATGTAACCCCAGGTAAAATGCTGTGCTGCTAGAGAAAATACTAACGGTATGTGACTGTGATGCACTGTGCAGTTCCCGTCTTCTTCCTTATTTAGCAGGTATAACTTCAGCTCCATCAGATACGGGTTTTAATTTTAAATCAGTAGTTGTCTTGTAGTTACATTGCCAAATCCTGTTTGTGGTGATACTGTTTGCCTGCTTCATTGGCAGTATCTCCTTTAAACACTAAGCAGCAGCAGGCAGGTGTATTGGTGCAACAGAAAAGCTTGAGGAAGGGTTTGAGATGATAGATGGGTCAGACATTTGGTCTGCCTTAATTTTCTGATTCACCCTGGAGCAGGCACTCTGATGGGTTAGTTTCAAATGAGGGTAAGCACAAAGATTTGGTGCCATAATAGAAGATACTTTTTATTCTGTTATTAATAAAGAGCGGACTTGTGCATGTAGTGGCACTTTTGATAGCTGGATATCTGAAGAAAAACATAAGAAACAAGTAATATATCCAAATATAGGGCCTAGGTTATTTTGAGGTGTGTGAAAGTAGAGATGACATCACTGAAAGCCACAATCTAAAAGGCAGCTCTAAGCAAGTATTTACTAATATACTTGATCATAAACTAGTCCTGACTCAACCCTTAAAACTTTAGCTGGAAAATTCTGTGACTGTATAAACTTTTATTTGTATTTTTGAGTACTTTATTTTCTATTGCAATGAGACAAGAAGAGCCTTTTATTTTTGAGAAAAAATGAACAGATTTTGGTGGCATTTTATTTTTTTTTCCTTATCCCTCTTCTACCCATAGAAAAAGCCCTTTATTTCTTTCTGGTCAGTTACATAGTTAGGTTACCTTTAATAGATGAGAAATTGGGATTAGGACCTGGGCAAGCAAATTCTGAAAACAACAGTACGATAGTCATTGTGCAGTACTCCTAGTGAATTGGTACAGTTTTCCCCCTTCTATTTGAAATCATATAATGAGAATATGAATTAACCTTTTACATAATTGTGGTCACCAGTTACAATTGCAGGGCTATATGTATTTTTTTATTCCTGAGATTCCATAGGAGGCATTGTATTTGAAACCGTTGTCTTTTTATGTAGGCTGCTGTCCCCTAAAAATGAGACTTCTAAACTGCTTTTCATATTTATTTTAGTTTTACTTCTGAGACCTTGGTGAAATTACCCTGAGATAAATTTTCAGGCTCTTCAAGAAGCAACCTATGACCTGACAGAATTGGAACTTCCTACAATGAGCATGTCATCAAGGTAAGCCTGAAACATATTTGTATAAAACACCTACAGCTGATACTGCAGAAGCAGAGTCTTAAGGGTGGCACAGATTTAATGTGGTTTTTATTTTTAATATTTTCTGCTTGCAATTATGAGCCCTGCTGGGATAGTCTGGCTTGTTTTGTTAGTATAATAACACTAAGTTGTGAGTTATGTTACTTACTACAACATGGTGGCTTTTCTAAAGCTCTTCTCTCTGAGCTTTTCTGGTATATAAGCAATTCTGCTGAAATCCTGGCTAGTTGTCTATGAAGTTGTTGGCTAATAAGTCTTTTTGACTTTGTTTTGAAGCATTTAATTTATTGCCCGAGAAAATTATATAGTGAGTTAGTGCTGTTGACAGGCTCGGCTCTTATTTTCTTGAGTATTTGAGTTGGTTTTAAATCTGGATCTAAAAGCTTTTAAGTATGACATTGACATTCTGCCAATATTATGGTTTATAGAAAAACCCCTTGTACTTTTGTCCCCTTAGAAGATTTTTTAGTTAAGCAAAGCCATTACAAGATGGAGCGAATCAATGGACGTCTTTCTTGCATTTAGTAGGAAATATCATCAGGAAAAGAGAATGTCAGAGTGTGCCAAACACAACAGATAATTGTTTTCTGTCCCAATATAAGCATCTGTCCTTGAGTAGCCAGTGTATCACCTTTCTGATAATGGGCAGTTACACTCATTCAAATTGTTCAGAGAATATTGACAGACTGCTGTTTCCTGCTGTTTTTCAGATGTACTTTTGGTTGTGTGCTGTTGTAGTGTTACATACTTTTAAAGTAATAAAGTGCTGGTTTTACTGCCTTGAGAATTGGTCTCATGCTGAGTAATTACTTGGCAGTTTGGACGATGTCTCTGTTGCTAATTGGTAATGCGGCTTGAAGCTGACCCGCTGCAGTTACCTTGGTAGTCAGAAGGTACTCTCTCCTTGATCTTCTTTTCAAGAATGGCAGTGTGTTGGCCCAAAATAGAGTTGATTCTTCCCTCAGCTCACATAAGGATTAATTTTTTAGAAAGTATTGACTGTTAATAGGACTTCAGTTTCCTAACTTTGGCATTTCATTACTTAGTCTTCTGGTTACTCCTCCAAAACCAGTTTGGTTGTTTTTTTTTTTCCACTAACAGTATTTACTTGGCTCCTGATATTTTCCTAACTGAAAATGTATCTCTAAGGTTTTAACTAATGCTTGTTTCGTGTTATGTTTTGAAAGTAAAATGATGTAGCAAGGTATTATCAGCCAGGTATTTCAACTGCCACATTGTTCCAGAGAAGTATAACTAAACTATATATGATTTGTCTATGTATGAAGCATAGGTGTGGCTGAAATACACCCTAGCTAGACGACAGAAAGGAGAATACCGTATCCCATTTTAACTCAAGGAGAAACTCTAGCAAGGCAAGCAGCAGCAGTTCCAGCCAAATTAAAATCAGAAAAAACAGCAGTAGAAAATTGACTATTTAAAAAAATGGAAATATTTCTGATGCTGAAAATGCTTAAGGAAGAACTTTACCCCAAATTACCCAAAACTCAATTGAAAATTTAATTTTCAGTTGAAAACTTCTAAAGGAAGTTTTGTCAGGGAATTATTTATCATCCCTCAAAGATACATACATAATACCTGACAAGTAAATAAATAAATAAGTGAAAGTAGATTAAAAGGGTAATGCTGCTGTAGGTGGGAAGTGTTTGGAATCCCTGTAAGAGCTTGTATTCATTAATTATATAGGCAGAAGTAAAATATAAATGAATCATGGCTCATTTTCCAGAAAACATAAAGGGAGACAAAGGTTTTAAGTAAAAGATTCCAGAATGCCCAGCATCAGAATTTTTACTGTGGACATAGATTCAAATTTCTGCTTTTCTAGCTCTGAAACAAAGAGAGTAATTGTAAAATGAGTGCCCTACTCCTGGCTGTAGCTGCTGAGTTAGTTTTGGCTTCTTTAATTCTGCTGTCTTTTAAAATTTATTTTTTAAGCTTTAAATTTTTGTTTGGATGCGGAACAAAACTAGCAACTGCAGTATTTTTGTTTAGAGGAATTCTTATTTTCTGGACAGGCATCATTTAACAAAACTTAAGTTTTAAAATGTTCTTTTCCCTTTTTTACTGTATTACATTTTAGTGTTCTACCTTCTAGACTTCAACCAGTCTTGGAAATCCATAGCTGTGAAATACTGTAAGAGAAGGTGCTTTTTTTTTTCTTTTCCTTCTTTTCTTTCATCATCCCTGCCCTACCTTGTGAGATATTAGAAAGCTTGTGGAAATGCCTGCTCTCTTGAGATTTCTAGTTGTTCAGATAAGCAGCTAAAAGTTCAAGCTTATGTGTTAAATCAGATCCAGACCTTTTGAATCTCACCTTCACAAACTGAAAACTGAACTGACTTTGCCATAAAAGAATTCACCCTTTTTTTCCTTTCTTTTAATAACGTTAGGGAATATTTGAAGTCATTGAATCTTGTTTCCTGATATATTATGTTCTATTTACCAGTTTCACTGTGTGTTGGGCACTTAATGTGTCTTTAATGCCTCAGAGAAAAAACATATATTTAATACTGAAAGTGTGATTCTCTTTACTCTCTTCAGCCAACTCAGTAGCTAAGATAGCAGTACTGTTTCCCTGGACTAAAAAATGTACTTATGAAGATACCTTGAAGATCCTGTAAAACTTGATAATGTCTTACAGGTGTTTTATCATAAGATGCAGGAAATTTCTTATTGAGGCATAGTTGTTTTCAAATAAATTTGAAACAAGGTGTCTTCTCTGTCAGTGAAAAATGGATTTTTATTTCTGATTACTGGTTTGGGAGAAAGGAAACTTTTTGATATGGTTGCATGGTGACATCTCAATATATTTTGGTGTTCTAATTCTTGAAATCAAACCAGTCTATGATATACCTATAATTTTTTTTTTTTCCTTTCAAGAAAATGAATGAAATTGGAGAACATGTGTCAAGTGCTACAATCTAACATGATCCTAGGTCCTCTAGGAAGAAATTATTCTCAGTGATTAGATCAGTCATTACTGAAATGTGATGTTAGAATGCTTTATGGACAGTCTTGCCTGGGGAGACATGCAAGACCCATGCTTGTAAAAATCAAATCCTATGTCTTTTTGATCTGTTGGTGGCAATCTGGAGTCTCTCTCTCTCCCCCCCCCATACTGTTCACAGCTCTGAGAGCAAGGCAGTGATAAGTTAGTTTTTGAAGAAATGAAATCCCCTAGAAAGAACAAGGTGTAACTATGATGCAGAACAATTAAATGCGGTCTCAGATCTTGAGAACTGAGAGTCCATCAGGCTTAATTCCATAACTGAACATATTTCATGCTAGTATTCAGTAGAGGAAAAATTAAACAACTGAAAGTGAAAGCATTAAAGCTGTGATACTGGCTATGGTCATTCATGGGTGAACTTTGAACTCACATGTGACAGGCACTGTGTTGAGCTGTGGTCTGTTCCTTCAAGTGATTGTTTGTTGGTAATGCTCCCTGTTGGTATTTAGCTGGGAAGAGGGGGATAAGCTGTGTCCTCCTCTGGAGTTGTTTTTGTATGGTGTAGTTGGACTGAAGATTGAGTGAAGAGGTAGGACAGAAAGGGCAGTTAGAAGAAGAAAGTGTAGAGGAAAGTCAGATGTGTGGGAGACAGTGGGACTTCTGTTTTAATTTTCCTGCTTGTTCAACAGGGGTGATGATGAGGCTCAAGACCCCCTACTGAAAGAACCTCTTCTGAGGAAAACATTTTTTCCATGTGTCAGATTGAACACTTACTTCATTTGGTGTGCCCATGGGTTGTTTGTTGATAATGTACAAGCTTGTGGCTTGTGTCAGTAGGCCTTTCTATTTAGCCAATATTGGTGTTTGAAACTTTCACCATATTTGAACAGTTGAGCTCAGAGTTAAAATTCGTGTCTCGCTTGGTACAGCACAACAGTTCCTGATAAGCTAACTTCAAATATTAAGTTATGTGCCTTCAAAACCAAGTTGTGTGCCATGAAAAGCTTATGTTAGGTAGTCTGTATTATTCTGTGCTATCCTTGGTGCTTTAAAGTAATTTCCAGAATAACCAGATTAATCAGAAGTGTCACAGAAACATCTTGTAGTGGCTTGGATTAATTTTTCATAAATTCCTGTTGCATTGATGTGGTAACTTCAATAGTTCAGAGTACCAGCTTGTGAAATGCTGCTATGGCCCCACCCTGCTGCAGGCTGCAAGTTCCCACCCTTGCATTTCACTGCTGTAGTTTTCCATTGAGGCTGTTTTTCTGGGAACACCCTTAAAGACAGATCACTAAGTCATCAGAGTTAAACAGAAATGAAATTTTTGGAGGGCGTCAATCTGTGGAGGATGCGTGAGACAATGACCTGCAAGCCTGCTCTACAGAAATAACAAATCCTGGAATGTGGCCTAGATTCCCTGCTGTGTAGTGACGGAGATGCTTATAGTATAGTTTTTTTATTTGTTCTAAGGCACTGAATAAGGTTATCCTTATTATGACTGCAGCTATAGTACGAAGGCATATCTACAAGCCTCAAAAGGGTGCTACTTGTGTTCCCTATACAAACAAATATTTTAACTCCCAATCTGTGGAACTCAGTGCAATAAGGTGTATAAGTTTGTTTGATTTAGAGGTAGGTAAATGTTCCTCTGAATTGCAGTATGCTCAGGGACATGTAAATTAGATGGATACAAGAAAATACAAATCCTCTTACAGCAAAGAGAAACTAGTAGATGATAGAGGTTAAGTGGGAAGAAACAAATCCCATAACTGCCTATGAGGTATTTCCTGTGATTTCTGCTATTGATCAGATTGCTGGGGTATCTTGAATTAGGAGTGCTGGTGTGTTCTGCTACAGTGAGGTCTTTCAAACAGTATTAGCTTGCTGCTTGTGTATTACCATTTCAGGCTACTATGAATTGGTCTATTACACTACGTACTGTTTTGGCCACTCTGTCAACATTTCAGTTGAAAGGCAGTTTGTTTTCCATTGGGATGATACCATCTCTCACTTTCTCTTCTCTCTCTCCTTAAGTGGTATCAATAGTTTTTGTTGGCAGTAATAGATTATCTAATATTGATCATAATACAGCTAAGGAGTTAGTGGTTCTTTTATCATATCCCAAAATTTAAATTATTTTCTAAGGCTTTTTGTTTTAAATGTATTTCAAGTTCATATTTGGACATGTAGAAATGAAAGTTACTTGGAAATGACATTACTAAAAACAATAAATTGGGCAATTATTTACCCTCAAAAGGAGTATATTTTAGTATTTAAAAAAATGAAAATATTTTTAAAAATTGTTGATGGACTTTGTCTGCAAACTGAAGTGTAGCTGCTATGGAAAATTCCGGGGAAAGGTGTAAAAAGATGAGTGAAAAATGTCAAGGGTAATATTTGTTTAATGTGCTTTCATTCATACATTTATATCCAAAAATGTCTCTTCAGACCATCTGGGAGTTGTACTGTTGAGTCATGTTAGCCCTTTCCTTTTTCACATTTACTCCATTTTGTTTGTACTTCCAAAATCTATTTTATTTTTCTCATTTTCTTTTACCCTGCTGGTTTGTTCTTTCTTGGCTTTATTTTTAATTAGTTAAACATAAGTGGCCTTTGACATAGCAAAGATTATGAAAACAGTGGGACATTGCTTGCTGCTTTGAAAGAGTAAGGCAAATATTTTTGTGTGTTTGTTCTCCTTTGTCTGTTACCTCTCTCCTGGGGTTGTATTGTCAGTGAGTGAAGTAAGTTCCCCACTTGAAGAGGGGAAAGGGAGTTTAGAATCTTACTTAGTTTTCTGTGTATTATGGCTAGAGGCCCTAATAAATCTTAGTTCCATTGTGCTATGCAAAGCTATGACTGCATAATAAGAGCCTCTGAAGTTTACAGCATGAAGCATTATGACAGACCAGACCCATCGGGGAGATGAAATTTTAATTTTATGCATGCATATCAACAACCATAGATTTGGAGACAGCACCTAATCATGTTTAAGATCTCTTGAAAAATCTGTCCTCCTACAGTGGAAACTTCTGTATGGAAGCTAGCCTACTGGAAGTCTTGCCTTTTATAGCCATTTCAAGGTCACAGGGGGAGACAGTGACATGAGGTCTGAAAGTGTTTCCCAGCTCTGGTGCCAGTCCAGCACTGTAAGCTTGAGAATATACCAAACCTTGTCATATCCAGTACCAAATGTGGTCAGGCTGTGCATGTTTGGTCTCTACTTGAGATTTGATTTCATTTGAAACTGCAATATTTCATGATAACCAGAGGTGGCAGCAATTGAGAAGGCCGATTCTGCTGCAAATGACCGATACAGGTCCCTGAATAACGAAAGCATGCATACTGTTCCTTTGCTTGACTTGAAATAAAAGTTGTTATTGAGATTCTGCTAGTTAAGTAAAACCTAAATTTTGTCAAAAGGAACATGCAAAATAGTCACAGAATCTTGCATCTGTCTGTACATTTTTCTGTAATGGGAACCAGTTAGCCTAAATGACGTTCAACGGTATTTCCTTAGACTTATCAAAAGATAGAAGATCTATACTTGTGTTGCCTTCTTAGAGAAAGCTATTTGGGAATAACCATTGCTACTTGTCACAGGGGAGAAGTGTTAGGTGCCTTGTGACTTCCATAAAGGGGTCTTTACTGGTTTCTTGGAGAGGTTGTAGCTGTAAATATTCCAGGCCAGGTTGGACAGGGCTCTAAGCAACCTGATCTAGTTGAAAATGTCCCTACTTATTGCAGTGGGGTTGGACTAGCTGACCTTTATGGGTTTCTTCCAACCCAAACCATTATATGATTCTATGCACTTTTGAATTCTGTCTGCTCTAACTGAACATTCTGCTTCAGGTGACTGCAGGAAGACTAGTTTCCTTATCCCAGCTGTAGATCTGTCAGCTCTGAGAGGTATTACATTTTAAGCATAACTCCTGGCTTTCCACAGTTGGAATACAATGCAGCATGATTTACAAAAGATTGGAAATGAGCATGTGCCCCAGAAAATAACAGGATTCACATGCTGTATATGTGAAACTGCACAGGAAATGTAGAGTGGATTGTTAAACTTGAAGGTTTTCATTCATGGTCATCTGTTTATGTACATGCTGATCTGTTTTGTACTCAATCACAATAGTCATACATGTGAATGTGGATTCTGCTTTCTGGGTCTCAAAAATCAAAGATGGGACTGGAGTTCTACTTTTGGGAAGGCCTTTAAGTATCAATGAAACAATAATCCTTGATTCCCTGCAGATAGTCAGCAGCTTGAATTTGAAAAGCAGCAGTCTGTTGCCCTGCTACTGAAGGTAAAAACTAAGTGGTGGTATACAGAAGTGGAGCACTCCATGTTCAGCTCCATGGAAATATGTATGTTCTTATAAAACATCCTCCATGAAAGGAGGCTGGTAACAGAAGGACTGATTCAACTGTAATGAAGATACCAAAGTTTCCACTGTTGCAGGAGCAGAGTTTGTAAGAAATGCCAACCTTTAAACTGTTTAAATAATTTTGGAACATAAAGCTCCACACTTTGAAGATTACAGAGATGAGAGCTAAAAACAAAGGAAATACAGTCAGTAAGAAATGATACTTTTTTTTTTTTTTAGCAGTCACCAACTACAATCACTGGCATACTTTTTAATGTATTCTAAGGTACTTGACAATGTGCACCATGAAGGCTGTAAACAAGGATTCAGAGATAAGGAGCTTCTTGACCAACCCTCCTCATTCCAGAGCCTTCATCCAGTTCACATACCTGGATTTCAGTATTTCAGCAGAATGAGGTTTTTGCTTCTGCTTTACAACTAGTAGCAGGAGAGAAGTGCCAATTTATTTTGCTGAACTGATAGAGGAGGCCCCCATTTAGTCTCTGTATGAAAATATGATCAGTTCTTGCCCTAAACCTGTACCAGTCATGAGAGAAGGTGGGTTAAACTCAGGTGAAGGAAAGCCAGAAAGGCTGTTCCTAAGAACTGTGTCTTATCATTCAACTCTGAATGTACTTGATGAATAAAAAGAAAGGACACAGAAAAAGAGCTGGTGTACAAAAAGGAAGATGGTATACTATGTGTAACTATGATCCAAGATTGAAAATCCAGTATTTATGATCAATGTTTTATTAACTGCTTGTTAATGTTAACTCTGAAATGATCAGGAATGTGGTCAAATTTTAGTCTAAATGTGGGCCTGGAAGCATGGGGGTTGAGTAGTGGAAAAGCGTCATCTAAAGTGGTATAGTAAAACTACTGTGACTTGGTATCTGTGCTTTATTTGCATGATAGTTGACATAGGTGGATATTCAGGAGAAAGTTGGAATCTCTTTTTGACTAACTTGGTGACATGCAGAAACTATCATATTTCTTCTGTACTGAGGGAAGTAAGTTTGTATGTTTATCTACTTTTTGATGCCGTAATATGTAGCTCCTTGGAATTAAAGCAATGAAATATACCATGTGCATGTTTAACCATCTGCTCTAATGTTTTTGACCATTGTTACCAGGAAATCCTTTTACGTTTCCATCTAAAACATAATCTGGCCCTTGTTTGTTTTAAACAGTGCAATTTTCTCCCTTATTCTTAGTTTGGTTATAATCTGAGTTTAAAGGTGATTAAAATGTCAGCTTTGTAGGCAGAAGCAAATACTAATTACTGTGTAGAGATTTGAATTAAGAATTACAGAAATTAAGGTAAAGATTGAGGCAGTGGGGAGTTGTCAGAACAATAAAAGTAGTGGAGAGAGTCTGGAAGTGGCACTGGAAAGAGGGAATGCAGTCTATAACACTTACCTATAACCAAGTCACTGTGTTTAAGGCTGATCTTAAAGGTGCTCATTCAACGATGTTAGTCATTCCTGGAAATAAAATTTATGTCATCATTTGTTATGGGGGAAACTAAGAAATTAACTCGATGCTGAGGATTAATGCAAAACATCTTCCAGTGCCTCTATTTAGCAGTGATTATCTAGTGTTGGGCCTCACATTCTTACTCCTGGAAGATTTATTTTCATTTGTGTAGGGAGCACCTCTTTGAAGGAGTGCTTTTAAGCACAGAGCTCTAATGTGTTCAATTGCCTTATTCTATTCTTTTGTAAGCAGGAATTGAACAAGGGTTCTTTGCTAGAAGCAGAGTAGGGAAGAGAGGAAGAACTTTGGTGCAGTCAGCTGTCATGGAGTTTTGTGAGACTGTAGATCTGTGGTAAAGGCACTTCTGAACTCTAAGAAAACTACTTGTTACTTTCACACTTGAAGTGGTTTTGATTTTTTTGGTTGTTTTTAAGATAAGCAAAAATCACTATAGTTGGCTAATGTTGTGGGCAGTTTGAGCAGTCTCTTCCTTGGAGGCCCATGGACTTCCTTCTATTCCATGGAATGTATGCAAGGAGAGCTGCTTGAGCTGAACAGTTCTCAGCGTTGGAGCCTGTATAACCATAAGCATTAATTTCTAAGAGCTGTGTGTCAGTATTCCTAGATGGCTGGCTTTAGACTGGTGCAGTTTTCAAGCATGGCTGGTATTGTCCTGTTTCTCCCATTGAAATGAGTTGAAGGAAAACAGAGGCTGAGTTTTAAATTAATCCTTTTGGAAATATCACTACGCCACAGGCTTGGTGGTGGTGAGACTATGACCAGCTTGGCATTAGTCATGCACTGTTGTGATTTTGCCTTTCAGAAATGAAGTGCTTTAGACAGAAAGAAGACAAGTGATGATACTGTAATAAAAGGTCCCAGAAGGGCCTTGATTTTTTTTCTGGCATAATCTATGTTTGGGACATACTTGGTTGAATTAAATTGTACACAATGTTGTCTTGAATGAACTGATGAAAAATAAAAAGAAAATCCACAACTATGAAGTTTAGAAACAATGTACTGTGCCTTTTAAATGATAAAGGGCTTTGCTATACTGTTGGAAATATAAAATAGTTGACATTTAAAATGTCAATAGTTCCAGTGTTTACCACAGAGTTCTGACATTTTAATAGTGACCATTGGAGCTTTTATTTGTTTTAAATGCCTCACTAAAAGTCTTTTAGCAAATTATAGGCAATCTGGTCATCTTTGAAAAGCAACATCCTCTTTTGGGACTACATCTGTTGGGGAAACAGAGATCCTAATTTTGATGATTAGTCAGTGAAATAAGGTCAGCTGTGTAAAGATAGACACTTATTTCCTACTGCTTGTATTTGCATTTTGTTCTGGGCAGGAAGAAAAACTCAGCAGGAGGTGTCGCCCGAAAATGTGATGTGTATTAAAACCTTTCTTTAATGGTCAATAGTAGCAGGCTTGGCCTTGGGGAGGTTTTATTCCTTTCTGGATTTGACTGGTTGGTTGGTGTTTGCAAATCCCTCCCTCTCCATGCCCTAGTTGTCAAGCTTTAGGAAGCTAAGTGATAATGATCTTTTTTAAAAAAAGAAGTTAGCCTTAGGAAAAAATTAATTTTGGTGACATTTGTAGAGACTATAGAGGCTGCTCAAACTATTTTAGAATATGACAGCTGTGGTTTCCCTATTGAGATCTTTATCTTCAATTATTAGGTGTTTTATGACCACTAATGAAAGGCTTATATTGAAAGTTTTTCTTACTGTAATACTGAATGTAGATGACACTGAACTAACACATCTGTCAGGAAGATACTGGGAAAACCAATATAACTAAACAAATAATTCAGTGCCATTCTCACTTTCAGCACATATACTTGTTTCATGTATACTTCTAATACAGTTCCTGCAGTATCTTTATATCTTATGGGCACCTCAGTGCCCATTTTAGCCCAACAAAGTAAAATATCTGGTGTGAGGACCTATTTCACAAAGTTTATCTACAACATGTGCACAATAAAAGGAGTTCCCACTCCTAGCTTCGTATGGGGAAGTGAAGCAAAGTTCAAGTGAATGTCTTTTGGCTGAAGAAAACTGCACATCATGGCTTGCCAAAATATTCTACATGAAACTTTGCTGCGTTGCAGCTTTTTCTGTAGAATGAGGAATTCCTGTGAATGCATATTATATTTTGGTTGTTGCTATTCTTGGCTTTTTTTTCATAAAAGAAACAGCATAAGCTATTACTGCTATTTATAAGAGCACTTTGTAACCCTATACATAGTGTTGAACTGTAAACAGACTGTCTGCCAGGTTTTTAATCCAAAAATTTAGCATTTCAGCTGAACAAAAGCTGATAATGGCAGTTCTGACTCTTTTTTGAAAATACCTATTTGTTAAAGTTCTTCAATATAGAAATAGTTTTTAAAAAACCCATTAGATTCTCTTTACAACTTATAAAGCATCATGTTCAAGTGTTTGGTTGTTTTTTTTTTCTTAAATGTGATCTTTAACGTATCTTGGATATTTTATCTATTGCGTTAAAATTTAGAGCCTGCTAAGGCTCTGGGAGTCCTGTCTGTGACACTGCCAAACTAACTGATTTATGTCACTTAAGTAGAATGCATTGTGGGGATCTTATGGCTTCTGTACCTGCAGAGGTGGTCTAAGATTCTTTAGCTGTGTTCAACTGATGGGGTTATATTGGATCTTGGAATATTTCTTCAGAAGAAAAAAGTCTTCAGAAAGAAATCCTCCATGAAGTTTGAGATTCTTTTCCCTTTGAAGTGAACACTATTTAAGGGCCTCTATGAGCCATCTCTGATTCCATGAACAGAAGGATTTTTAATGATTTATATCATATGGCATAACAGTTCATTGCATATCTTAAATATTGCACCAGTAACTTGTATTAAAAGCTGTGTGAATGACGGAAATAAACATGGTGTTTCAATTCTACCACTTAAACGATGTTAGCAAATGGAAGGAAACAATGAAGGGCAGCAGCTGTCTGTTTTCCTACTCAGACTCAACAGAAGCACTTGTAACCCAAAATGGCTAAGTGGTCCCTTCATTCAAGAAAATCTAAATTTATTCAGCAAAGTGCAAAACTCATTCAGTCTTCTGTCTTTTGCTGCTCCCACATAGAGGTGCTGCTCAGGAAAATGAAAAAGATGTACTTCTGAAGACTGAGTTAGTCTGAGCAATACCACCTATTTGTTTTGAGGTCTGTCTGTCTTTTCCATCAGCAAGGCTAAACCCTCTACTGAACCCAAATTCATAATCTATGGCAGAATGTTTAATAATAATTTCTGAGGGATTTGCTCCTGCAAAATAGTAACTGCATTCATGTCTGTGAGGACTGTATGTGAGAAAGGCAAGAAAGAGTTTGGCTTGCTTTATTGAGGTCTTACCCTGACACAAAGAGCTGTTATCTACAATAACAGACCTTACCCAAGCCTAGTTTGGTATTTTTTTTTCAATCTTTCCTGTTCTGCTAAAGTGCATTAAGACTTTTTAAAATGAATTTATTAAATATATGATTTGCAATTTTGATTCAAGATGAAAGACTCGGATATCGATTCTGTACTCCACAGCTAAGTAAAATTTAAGTTATGGACATAGTGCTTAAGAGACAACACATGAAAGGCTATTATCTCTGACTCAGCTGTGATGATATTTTTAAAGCAACGTTTACCAAACTTTGATCCATAGATAGATAACCATGTTTTGATAACTTGGTTTTGTCTGCTAAGTTACAAGATAAGACTTTAAAATCTCATGGCTTGACATAGTTGCTTCGCTATTGTTGGGACAGGAAGCTGTGCTATTACAAATGGACATGTAGCTGGTTTCCAGTTTTAACTATATAAAAAGATTTTAGACTCCCTGCTATATGAAGTTCAGTATGAAATGTCTTATTTTGGTGACCAAAATCCTGTGTTCAATCATACAAAGCTTGCTATTAATGTAACTGGGATCAAAACTAGGTATGTCCTGATAAACAATCTCATTGGGAAAGTCCTCTCTTGACAGAATTGTTGTCTAGAGGTAGAGGGGATGCAGGGAAGATACATCTATGGAAGTTGTGATACCAAGTCCTGGAATATTCAGGTGTGCTAGAAGTGATTGGCAAAACAGAAGGGTCTATGTGTGGTAGAATGTGGTAGACAAGAAAAAAAAATAGTGGAGAGCTCTGAATAGGAAGATGAAAATGAGTGTAGCGGTAGGTAAATAGTTGGCATTCATGTACAAATCTTGAATGGGCTGAGGAAAGTGAGATGAGAACTGAAGTGAGAAACAGTGCCTTAGCTTCTTTAGAAGAGACCACTAGGATGATTTATGTAGTGATAGATGAGAATGGCAGATGTCTGATTTGGCCATCTGGATGTGCAGGGTGAAATACACATCGAAGGTGAGCCATCTGTCTCTGAGTGGAGTCAGTGGAAGGGATCAGGAGCAAAGCTTGACATTCATTCTCTAATTCTTTCAGAAGGGGACCTGGGTTTGTACCTTCACTCCCCTTCCATACAACAGTAAGCACTATGCCCTGTGCCTCTGAATCTTAAAAATCTATAGACAGAAATATTCTGTTGCCATGTTGTAGTTCTAGTTCTGTTTGAAATTGTACATAACTGGCCACAGGATCCCCAAGTGAAAGCTGTGTAACTTTCTGGCAAACTCAATTAGTCTGTCTCTTTCTGAGAGGAAAAAAAAACAACCTTGTAGCATGCCTTCTGAACAGACCTCGGGGAGAAGAGGAGCTGGCAGAGGCACTCATGCATGAGTGAGGGGCAGTCTCTCTCTGTGTGAAGAATGTCATGGGAGGAAGGTCATCCAGGCCCATTTCTCAAAGAAAAAGCTGTAACAAGCTTTACACTGTGTCTGTCTTGATGCTACTATGCCTCACCTTTCCAAATTGTTTGGAGGCCAGCGCAGCTGTGCTGCACTGTAGATGTGAGTGCCGTATGGTTATAAGGGGAACAGATAGAGATGGAGTTGAATAATTTCTATGGAACACACTTTTGTATATGCTGATAAATTGTACTGTGTCAGTGGCCTTGAAATGCTGCTGGAGACGCTGTGGTGCCTGCAGGTTTTCCCAGGAGCTTTAGTCTCTTTGTGTCATGGAAAGATTAATGCTGTGAGACACATGACATAAGGGTATAAACTGACCTCATATGTCCCATGATGACTTTTGGAATTGGTAAGATAAGGTTGTTCTCCAGCTTTCTTGTTTTTAATGAGCTATTATCTTCCTGCAGGATCCTGCAAATAGTGCAATGACTTCTCAGTAATGCACAGAGGCTAAAAAGATGTCCTTTTATGGTAATCTCTTAGATGTGATACAGTTTTCAGTAAGGAGTTAATGTTGGAAGATTATTGTTACTGCTACAGTGGATCACACAAGCAAGTTTCCTTTTTTGTCTTTGATTATAAAATCTAGAAGGGGAACAAAAAAAACTTGAAGCAAAGTTCCTGATGATATTAACACCTACGTGACCTACTAATGACAGGGAAAAGGGACTGTCAGCCTATTCCTCCAGCATCAGTAAAGGATTCTTCTGACATATTTTCAGAAAGTCTGATCGAGACCAAACCCTCCAGCCAATGCTCTGCAGCTTTAGATGTTCACTCTTGACTAGAAAGCAAGGGATAAACAGCTTTTTCTTTGAAAGGCCCTGTTAATGTACTAATGAAATCCTTCTGCAGGTGACACACCATCAATAGTCTTCTCTGCTTCCTTCTGTTTTCTTTTGAGGGGGCATTTTTAGGGATGTGAAAGTGGCTTCTTTAAGACTAAGGACTCTGAAAATTGAGGGTGTATTTCCTGGGAGCCTTATCTATTGATCTTCAATACAACTTCATAGCCTCCTTTTGGTTTTTTTTAAAGAATGAGTGGGAAGGAAAGAGTTTGGAGAACTAGTCACAAATCTTAGCACATTTTAAACTGTCCTAGAATGGCTTTCCCTAGCAGAACTATTTACAGTCTGTGGTTTAACAGATGACAGTATAAATGACTTTTTCTGTTTTTTTCCCAGAAAATGAAACTGCAGGTTACAGCTCTGGCTGCTATATAGTATGCAGCAGGTTCTGCTTACAAAGACTCATAAAACTGAAGAAAGTTTCAGTATAGGGAACTGAATGTGAAAAATGGTTCTCATTTCAGAGCACACTTCTGTCTTGTTTAAACTCATACCTTTTTGCATTATTCATTCTTTTGACTTCAGTTTGCATAAAATCAGCCTGAAGTAGCAAGGCTTTTGCTTAGTTTTATAGCCATCATATTTCTTTGGTGTAAAACTGCTTATTTCCATATTAAAATCAGGATGTAAGAACAACTAAGGCTTTCTTAATTCAAAAAAGTATTACAAAAGATTTGAAGGATATGGATTGTTGTCCATTTTAAATGTCATGTGTCTTTGTAGACCTTATGACATCACTTGATTAGTCTTTATGGATACAGTGTTAAAAGTTCTTTTCAGAACTAAATCCTATATTTGTGTCACTGGTGCTGTGGCTGCTTTTTCTGATAGCAGCAACGTATGAGAAATTGTCTGATACATAAAATATATATTTAGTTGTCAAGATTTCAATATGTTGGGAACGGAGGGAAATTCTTGTAGAAATGTCACTGAAATCTGAAGAGCTTTTCTTTCTTGCTGATGTCCTGTCACACCTAACTTCTGCAAAATATGCTGGTAGTTGTCTGGTATTTGTCTTAAAACTATTTGCCCTGGTAAATTAGCATATGTATAGAAAAGGGAGCAGACAGTGACTTGGCAACCCAGCCTTTGAATTCTCCCTTGCTTTCCAGACTCAGCTGTTGTGGGCCTTTCTAGCACTGGTGGAAAAAAAGTGAGATGACGTGGATCACAGCTGTTAGTTTAGTTCTCACTCTCTCACTTCATATACTGTTTGTATTGTTTCCTCATCTGTAGGAAAGACCAGTGTCCCACCATCATGATGTAAATGGCTCTTGTTGAGTGAACAGGCAGAAAAGTTGTGACCTGCCTACTAGTAAATACAACTTTTTTGGAAGTTGCATGTTCTTTCCATAATCATTTCATCTAGAGTCCTGCAGAAATCTCGATTTCTGCTTTGGCTGAAATGTATCTATTGCTCTAATAGTTGTTACATAGACTGAACTGGAAGCTTTCCTACTTGACTGAGCTCTTGGTGTGGATGTCAGTGCATACCTTATTTAAATAAGAGGACTGTAACTGGTCTGAATCAAACCAAATTTAAACATTTGAGGTGATTGTAAAATGGCTTCCTTTTGGCTTTTGCTTCTGACATGCATTATTAGAGGGATTGAGCTTTCTTTGAAGAGAATGATCTTGGTCTAGTCTTACTTTCCTGAGAATGCAATGTTTCCAGCCTAATAAGGATGTCAGAAATGCTGAGCATTGCTGGAAGGTTTTTGAAAGATCCACTAGGAGAAAGGCTGTTATATGGGAGTAATCTTCAGTGTAAACTTATTTGTAGGTGAACAGCAGAGTTGGCAAAGAGAAAGCATAGTGAAGAATTGGAAGTTAGGAGTTAAAACTTCTAACAGACTCAATGTGTGTGTGTGTGTGTGTGTGTGTGTGTGTATATGTGAAATTATCTGCTGAATTGCAAGGGTCATTTAAAATCAGTTTAGTATAAAATTCATTTGAGTTCAGACAATCATATTTTTTTTCAGCAGATCTGACAATGAAGCTTGTGTATTTTGAGGCCTATCATTTAGACCAGGGGAGTTATGACAGTTTAAGTTAGGAGGTAGCTTGTTATTGACCCAGTATTCCTGTTCAGCTCTGCACTGGCAGATAAGCTTTATCAGGAATTGAGAGCCTCACTATAACTGAGAGGCAAATTCATTCCTGAGGTAACTGCATTGAAGTCAGTGAGTTATAATACCCACAGGAATATTCAGCCCAAAATTAATTTCTGTGTAACTAAAGCATTTTGTTAAAGAGGTAGATTAATTTGACTTAGTTTTTAAATCTCATGATCTATTATCTTCTTGTCTTCTCAACCCTGTTCATTTCAACAGGAGCTACCATTCTGGTCAATAACAAGTAGTGTGTCTCTGTGGCAACTTTCAAAAAAACAATGATTTGTTTGTACACACATTTTGTACTTCATTTAAAACTTGAGATATATCTGAATCACTGCAAACATAAAGATCTATAGTTTTATCTTTTAAATAAATCAAACTCTACCCTGTTTCAGACCCACCAAGTGAAAATACTAAGTGTTTGAGACTGGCGTGCAGAAGAGGAAACTCGATCTGGATGGGGTGGTAGACACTGATCATAATAAGTTCAGGGACTTCAAGCTGTGTACATTCTGTTCCTTTTTAATATTTGGAATTTGAGGATCAGTTCTCAGGCTGAACCAATAACAGATTGAATTTGTAAAGATCAGCCTCACTGGCTTTCTAAAAGTATTAGTTATTAGTCATAATTATGATTCCTCATTGCTGTTTAAGTGTGTAGAGTTGTAAACTTGTTCCATGTGAAAATACATAGTATAAAACTGAATGTGCTCTTTTCCTGGAGTGCAAAATGCATGTTTCATGTCCATCTATATATATGTATTTTATTAAATTACAGTTGTTAAACCTACTTTTTAATGTATTACATGGCTTCCAAGTGATAATTTGTATAACTTATATTTGACCTAAAACTGCTTTTGGTTTTACTTGTGTAATTCTGGAGCTAGCTGCTATTTTCCATGCTTGAGCTGAAGGTAGAAGCAGGCTCCATAAGTTGAGTAGGCTTGCACTGGGGAAAAAATAAGCTTAAGAAACTTACTATAAGTTAATATATTTGTAAATGTATAGAAAGTATTAATGTTTACCACCTTGGATTGTATGGGAGAGAAAAGCAGTATCACCCAAGTAGAAGACTGCAACTGAAGTGAATTAAGAATAGCAGCTGTGTCTAGTGTATTAACCAGAAAAGCCAAGAAATTGTACTGGATTTATTGTTTTTCCTTTAGAGAGTTCATAGAACTTTTGTGAATAAGCTTATTTTGTGAGGGAATTAAGTACCCCAGCATTCACTATGCAGGGGAAGAATAAGGCATGGCAGGATTCCCTAAACTTACACTATGAGTCTGAATGTACCTTCAAGTAACATTATGGAACTTGGTGATGTGCATTTAAAATTGCTTAATGCTTATTCCACATGAAAAAAAAAAAAATTCTTTGTACTGTTAGGTACCTCAGAGCCTTATCTAAGGCCAATTTTTGGTATGGGTAGGATATGTTAAAAAGAAGTGATTCCTGAGGCTAAAAGTACTTTTTTGTTATTGGTAGATAACTCTCCTCTGCCTCTAGATATTGTTGTCTAAATAGTTTTTGTAATAAAAGCCCCAGTAGGTCATGTCAGGCTTGTTTATTATCATTACTCCTAAAATTTCTTTAGTGTTATTTTTATGAAAGCCAGGCAGTGTCACAAAAACGCTGTGGAGCCCTATGGTGCTAAGAAACCCTGAAAATGAGTCAGCCTTAAATAATTTGTAATAGACAACAATTGCTCTGTTTTCCAAATATGTGAAAACTATTAGCAGTTGCTAGGCAAGTTAATTTGACATTTAATTTCATGGTATTTGTCTGTGAGCCAGAAAATATATAGAGCGAGCTTTGTTTATTGTTGTGTTATGCACCAAAAGCATGTGCGTATCAGCTTACCCCTAGGATAAATACCAACTTCTCCAGCAATGATTTTCCATTTGGGAACCGTACTCTGTGGCGAAACTGCAACTTTTAAAAGATTTTGCTGCATAAGGAATGACATATAACCTGGCTTGCTTATGTTTGGCAAGACATGGAGAAAAGGATGTATGAGTTGAAGTCAAAATGAATATCGTGTTAGTTTTGCCATGTGGATACGTTTCTTAGGCGTCTGTGGTGCTGTGTCTTAGAAGACAAGTCACAGTATTTATCTTGCACATCAGCATAAAGTAGTATATGTGGTGTAAGTCTGGTTTTAATAGCAGTCCTGAAGTGACTGCTTTTCCTCCTGGTCTACCCATGTCAGTTATACCTCACAAGAGCTTGTGATGGTGACTGATTTCAGACACAGGATTACTGCCAGTGCTCTTTTTTTTGGGAGTAAAACCATTCTGCACCTCAACACAGCCCTTGGTGGTTTAGTTGACTTCATGTCTGCATACAAATTTTATTTATTCATAAGGGAGTGGTCATTTTGTTTCACAGGTTATAGTTTTTCTTGTGCCTCAGTTTTGCTTGCCAGGTCAGAGGCCTGAAATTCTTTGCCCATGTATAGCAGGAGTACAGTTTCTTTCCGTGTTTCTAAACCCTTTAAACATTTTAATCTGTGACTTGAGAATGATTAATAATGTTTTGGCAATTAATTTTGATAGACATTCGACAAGAAGAGTGCTATTTATAGAGATTATATTGCATAGTCTATAGTAAACCTTGTTTATAAATGGCTGAGGCTTTTTTCTCAGAAAATGCAGTCAAATTTTACTAAGGTGGGGAAAGGAAAGCTTCCTTCTAATAATGCTGTTCCAGATTTTTTATTTTAAAAACCCATAAAAATCATTCCAGCAACAACTGATGAAAAACTTTCATCTCCTTGTTACTACAATTATACGTTAATAACCTGATGCTTGTGCAATCCCAGAGACATTTTTCTGAGACTTTATATATGCTTTTTCTTTGGTTTGATGGAGATCATGAGTCCATTTGTTGTCTTGGAGAGAAGGGCAGTATCATATCTCAAGTGAGATAGGGTGTATGTTTCCTTCAAAATGTTCAGAAAACATTTTCATATATTCATCTACCAAGACCTATCTTGTAGTTGTAGAAGCGTGGAATATGCTAGAGCTGTTGTTCTACTACCTCAACTGATAAGTTAACAGTACAAGTTTGTTTACTATTTTAAAAAAGTAAAGAATGCAAAATATTGCCACATTTAGTGCAAAATTATAGGAATAACTACGTTTTCAGCTTAAATGTTCAGAAAATAATTTGCTATGTTCTTGAATTGATGCCTCTTTCATGTATTTGTGTAATATATGCATTTTATAATTCATAAGATTTAAACAAAACTACTTATCTAAACAGAACAAAGTCTAAAGTTCTTCAGAGGTAATAGAAAAGCATAATAATCATGAACTGTTGGAAGCTCTACTCATCTGCGTCATACATTAGGCTGCAAAACACGGCTGTCAAGCTGTTAGTGGCTCACAAAACAACCACTCCACCCCTGCTTTTATTCCTGCTATGAAAATTCAGTTAAACAGATAAAATCCATTTATTTTTTAAAGTTCTTTCTCATTATGTTTTTCTTCAATGTAAAAAAAAATGATTCTTTGAAATTGTTAGTTCCTGTATATGCTTATTTATCTGTATCACTCAGAAGTACTTGTGTTCTCAGACTGTTCATATCGGAAGATATGTGTGCAAATAGTGCTTGTCTACACATCCAGCTTTTTCAAGAGAGTTGATGTTGGGGAAAGTAAAATTTGATGGGCCAGTTAGGATGCTATTCCATATAAATTGTAAACCTATCATACCATAACTGAGACTTACAATTAAAGGATCTAGTAGATTGAGAGCAAAGACAGAGATTCCAGAAAGCAACTCATCTTATTAAAAGATGTGAATCTTTTAATGCTGTCTGGTGATGCCTGTTTTTACTGACTGAAGAGGAAGTCTAAATGTGTATACATTAGTACTTAAATTCAGATCAGGTTTGTGCTTTTAACATGCATTTCCTATTTGTGTCTCCTCATATGTTTTGTCTTGCGCAGAGTGATATTGGAACAGTCTTCAGTGTACTTTACCTTCTGTGGTGGTGTTTGCAGAAGGTTGCAATCGCACTGTTTTCAGTAATATATTAGATATTTGCCTCTTCCTATGACTTCAAAGTAATATGTGACACCAAAAAAAAAAAGAAGGCAATGTGATCATCTAAGTTTGTAACTGCAGTTTTACCAAGGTGTGTGATTGCACAGCTTTGTGGTCTTAAATTATTCTGTAGGAATACGCTACTGGCAGAATGGAAATTAGCCCCTCGGGGGTTTCTTTCAGTCCTTAAGCAAAAAACCTTTATGTTGCAGAGACTTGTCAGTTCAAAATTTCATGTTGAATTCTAATGGATATTCATGCAAGGTGTTCCCCTGTATTTCCTCTGCCCTGCATTTTATTTGTCTCTGAAAGCATTTCAAAGGAGAGTGGCTGTTTGGTGACCAAAGCTGAGAATTTTCTTCAGATCTTCTGAATGCCTTTCTGTAGACAGATATGGGTATGTTCACACAGTTGAATCTGGCTGTATTTCTGGGTTGGTATTTTATGAATGTATTGCTGCTGTGGAAATTTTTGGAAAAAATGAAAGCCCCCTCTCTAGGGATTATGCTAGCTATGGTCAGTGGATTTGAGTTTGTAATTTATTATAGCCAGGTCTATATTTTTGTCTTGGAGTAATTATGCATCAATCTAGTTGCCACTGGTTGGGTACACAAAGTACATAAACAAGAAATAAGGAGGAATCTATAACTGTGTACTTGAATTGTAATAGGGAAAGGATCAGAATGAAGTGTTTTCTGAGATTTGGAGAAAGCTGGAACAGCAGAGTTTTTTTTACAAAGTTATTTTTTCTGGAATTCCTCTCGTAAAGAAGCTTTCTGTAAATTGGCACATTGCATTGCTTAACATCAGGCTGTTGTATTTTGTATGTTGTATGAATATGTACAACCTATATTAATGATAGTTACATATAGAAAAAACACACTGCAGGAACTTTAGCTTCAGGAATTATTTTACTTTCTTGGATATTTCTTAACTACCTTAAATTTGGGATGGTATTTAATGAAAGGACTTTTCTGGAGGCTTGTACAAGAACCAAAATAGTGTGGTTGCACATAGTTTTTCCTGCTAGAAGATGTTTGACAGGTTATTATACAGCTTGAAAACATTCAAATAAGATCAGATGAACGTTTTTAAGAATGGTAGCTTTTAGATCAGGAACCAGACAGATTAATGTTTTGTGAATTAGATTAGAGTTGAAATTGTCTGAATGAGTTTGATACCAGACAGCTAACCAAAATTTTTTTCCTCTTGAATTGGATTAAACTGTTGTAGTCACAGCAATTATGCTGTGGTTTGTGGGCAGTTTACTGACTTTTATTATTTAAATAAATTTTAAGGAATTTTGTAAGTTTGACCTTTTGTAACATCAGATAGCAGCAGGAGTTTGGAAGGAAACCAACTGGCTAAAGAACTGTTGAAAAGCAAGATTTTCTCAAGCATATAATCAGTATTGAAGATAGATAATATTAAACCTGCAGAAGATCTTTGAAACCTCTTGAATAATTCTAAGGGTTATCTTTCTAATTTTTAGTGTTTAGTTTATGTCAGTTTTTCTTTGTTGCTATGTTGGAAATGAAGCCTTGGAAATTAAGAAATACTGGGTGATAATTGCTATTCCAAATACTTTGATACCCTCCTGATGTATTTGTTCTAGCGTAATAACGACTTATTTTTCTTGCATACAAAACCTGTTAAATAACATCCTGCAGAAATAAAGGAAGAAAATCCCTGGGTATGTCTGATAATCTCTGTGGAAGTCTTATTTATCCCTTTGACTCAGAATGGAAATATGGCAGGTAGAGATTTAAATAAGGATTATGCAAACTTGAATTGTGAGTACAGAGTTGTTTCAAACCAAATATAAGTAGCAGAAAAATCAGTGAAATTAATAGCAATAATTTCCTACTAATTTTGTGTGTACAGAATCAAAATCTGTATGGAACAGGTTTTTTTTGTGTGTGCAATCTCATAAACATCCTTGTAGGTGGTTGTTTCATGTTTGGCTCAGAAATGGGAATGTGGCATGAGTCAAAGGAACTCAGGATCCAGTCAAAGTCATTTAACTTTTTCTGTCATCTGTATTTATTCTGTATAACATACTCTGGTCTTATTAAATACATGAGCAAAAGTTAGTTATGCAATATACATAAAAGGATTATTTAGTGAAATTTTATGTAGAACAAAGTAGTAAATAACCTCTCCCCTGCTTTGTAAAGAAAAACTTTCTGAAACAGAATTTTGGGAAGCCTAGCTTAGTTTTCTTGACAGAAGCTTTAAATTCTTGCCTAAAAATACAGTATGTAGTTAAAAACATATTTAGCTCATAAGCCATTTTTGTTAGACTGAGGCCCTCACTTAGTCAATTCTGATTTTAAATTTATGGAGATTGAGGTTGTTAACAAAATAATCCAAAAAGTCTATTCTGGTATAGCTACAGGATATGTAGCTGGGTTGAAGGTATTCCTGGAAATTGAGCTGGTATTGCTGATAGATAGATAGGTGCTAATGATAGCTAATGAAAAATAGCAGTGATAACTCAATTGTCATGGATGAACTCAAAACTCAGGGGAAAAAAGGAAACATGTCTCCTTAAAACATGAAGCTGAAATATCTTAGAAGTCTGAGACAGGCCCTATATTACACTAAAAAGATGTTTCAAGGGCTATCACTTAAAACATCTAGAACAGGTGGTAAGGTATCTTTGAAGTTTTGTCATACATGGGACTCTATGTCTGGAGAAAAACCCAAACCTAAAACCAACCCACAGGATAGAGCCTGAACTCTTTCTGACCTGAACTTGCCTGCCATCCTCATTTGTATTGTGAGGAATGTCAGAGCCAATATATCTCCAACAGGAGTCTGCGTAGAAGGGGTGAATGGGAGCATAAATGGTTGATCATTATTCTTTTTTTCTTTTTAGTTACTTAATTGTATCTTAGCTTTGTGTACAGTGACTTTTCTGTGCTACTTCTTTCTTGATGACAAGAGCCTCGTGTACTTAAAGGGTAATGTCATTTGAGCTTCAGAAAGCATTGAAAAGTCAGTGGAAAATGTGAACTACTGAACTGGCATATTGCAAGGACAGAAACATCAAATCAGATGAGTAGAAAACTGCTCATTCTCTTCTTGGGTAACAAAGGATATTCTACCTGCCTAGGAGGGACATTAATATCAGGTTTAATTTTTAACTATAATAGATTTAAAACCAAAGAACAAAATAGTTCAGGGGATTCAGGATCAGTTCAGTAAGTGCATTCAATTATTTGCTCTGTAACATGCTTAACAAAAAACAAAGATCAAAACAGTGATTTAAAGATAAGAGTTTGAAATTCCAGGGCTTCTTGAGTGTTTCAAACTAAAGCAATGCTGATGTGGGCTTCTGGCCTTTCTAGGTAGGTGCACTGGCACTCAATCAGCACCCAAGATTTTTGTGGCATTCTTTTGGAGGAGACAACTAGAAATTGAAAAACAGTTTTTTCTTTTCAAAAAATGGGAAATAAGAGTTCTTACACAGACAATTCTCAGCCTTATTTACTATTTTGATAGGAATGAGGCCATTGAAGCCTACTGAAACAGGAAGCCAAAGTTATTTACATAATAAATAAAATAAAAGCAACTCTTTCTAACATTCAAACTTCTTAGTTTTCAAATGCAGACTCTTACCTATGTTGTCTTTAGATTATGGAATGTTTTACAGAAAACTTAATGCTTCATTCTGTTTCAAAGGGATGGCAGGTTAATTCTCTCTCATATGGCTGCTCTATTACTTGTCCTAGACCAAATGAGCTACAAATGGTTTAAACAGCATAACTGACTTCAATCCTTTTGAATAAAGAGGATTAGGAAATCCATGCATAGGTTTTATAGCTGGCAGATCTGAGGTGTCAGGAGAGGTGAGGCCGTAGAGGTGTAACCTGTGGCCTGGTGCAATGCAGCTAGGGGACAGTATTAGTGTTGGCTAGCAGAGCTAATGCCAGTCAGCATGTGCCTTGGCCTTACTCCATTAACGCTGTGTGTTTGTTTAGAGGGCTCTACTTTCACTATGTGAAACTCTTGGTGATCTGTGTTTCTCACCACACAGCCCTACAATGCCTCTGTCCCTTTCAGAATTTTCATTACTGATGGCAAAAGCTTAATAACAGCAGAATTAAAATTTGGCTCTAAAGTTAAATCAATATACTATTTACAATTAACTTCAAGGTTTGAAAGCACAATCTTAGGAAAGCTGTCAGTGACCTCTTAACTGAACACAGAAGACTCAATGTTGTTCAGCTTTCAGGACCAAAGTTCTAATGAAGACAGTAGGTGGCAGAAAAATCAATCAGTTCTAGGAATTAAACCAGGACAAGATCTTGCAGTCAGTGTCTGTTTCACCTCAGGCTCAAAAATTCTGGTCTGTGGTTCTTTTAAGTGTGTGTTCTGGGAAGGAGTCAGGAGATCGTTTAGATACACATGTATTTGGTTGCAAGCAAATCACCCATATTTACTTTAAGTCTTGATTCAAGATAAGCTTCCTTTCTTGAGGAGGGAGGAATTAGCCTTAGTTAAGTATATATTGAACAGATTTCACTTTTTCTCCCTTATATTGCACTGACTCTGTCAGGTGACTGCTGTGTTCCAGTTCACGGGCTCTCATACTTATCAGCATGTAGCAGTGTTGCCAAAACTGTAGTCTTATTTCTAGGTCTCCTGTCTGCTCTTGGGGTGAATGCCAATATAATTTCTTTGTTGAGTTCCTCAGTTAACGATTGACTTGGAAGTGATTAATGGACACCGTAACATCCCTAAAGCTTTTGATCTTGGAGAGATTTTTTTTTTTTTTTTTTTTAAATCTTCCTCTGCTTTCTATAGACCTGTATATACATGTGTATATATGCCTTTGGGCAGTGGGTGCAATTGTCTTGGAAGGCTTTGCCAGAGGCTTCCACTTTATCTTACTGAATTTAAATACCTTTTGCAAAATGCATATTTTGTTGTCAATTTTTCATCTAACAAAGAAGAAAATAATTATTTGTAGGAAAACCCCACTGATTTTCAGAAAGAAAAGGTTATCTTTAAACTCTACTACATTTATACATAGACACTCCTATTAGAACTCTTGTGGCAAAAAATCAGAAGTAAAATACTCAGAGCTGTTATGGGCAAGCTTAGAAGGATGTGTCAGATTGCTTACCTAGTTGTAAAATTTTTATTCTTTAAAGATAATGTGTTCATATTTTTAAGGTGTCTATTGTTCATAAGCAACAGTTCAGCTGCAGGAACTCATAAGAAAAGATGGATACTTTGGAATGAAAAAGAATGCTGTTGGTACATATTAATCTGCAGACTAGGTGCTTCAGATCCTCTAGCAGAGGTTTTATATGCAGATAAACTGTGATTAATAGACAATATTTTTTAAGTGTTGTTAGCAGAACTCAGGCAGCTTTGCCCATGGAGGTAAGCTGTTTCAGGCTGTGCCAACATGTGTGGGTTTTAATTTATTTAATTATTAAAACTTGCTTGACATTCCCATACTTTGAATAGTCTTACTATGTGTAATATTAGTATGTGGGTTACTGCTGATTAAGGTTCTATTAATGACAAGTGACACCACATGGCTTCTGATATTTCAAGAAATTGTCTCTTCTGGCTACAATGTTAGAAGTAGTTTAGTTGGGCATCCAGTGTGCTTCCACCAGAAGCGAAAGGAGAATTTTGATAGTACTAGCACAGGAGTATGTCTCCTGCTGTTCTAATATGGTCATTAATATTGCATTAAGTTGATTTCTGTCTGTGTAGTTTGAGAAATAAATCTTTACTGAAATGGAAATCATGGGCTTGACCGTAAAGTTTTGTCTGAAATGACATAACTTTACAATTTCATTTTAACAAGACACGAGAGATGAATTAATTGGTGGCTAAATTTTTCGTCTGCTTATAAGGAGAAATTAAGACTAGTGGATACTGTTGTTTAGCTTTCCAGTATGGTTCAATGATGGTGATTTGCATAATGTAGAACAATTGTTCATTAACATATGTAAATGCTTCTACAGACATTGTGTAGGCATTTAAGAAGAAAATTATTGCCTCCTTTTGATTCTTTACTGCAAACCATGAGAAGGGGAGAATTACAGCTGGGTCTCCCTTATTTTGCCCAAGTGCTTTTTACTTCAAAGTGATAGATAAGAGCAGGCACTTGTTTTCATCAACTACTTTCCTATGTCTAGATCAAATCAAACCCCTCAACACCTACATCTTTCTAGTGACTCAAGTTGTTTTCTTAAATGTAATTTTGAGGAAATGTTTGCTTATTTAAATATTTCATGCTTTTTGCAGGGGAGATAGTTCTGCAGTTAGTGTGTCACCATGTTTGGAGTAAGTTGGTCTAGTTGTCCTTTGGAGGTGATGTTACTATGAAAGCTTGAAGGAAAAGATGACAAGTAGTAGCTGGGAGTTAAATGAGTAAACTATTCAGCAAACATTTTTCAGAGAATTTCATTTTGTGTTTCACAGTGGAGACAGCAAAAGTGTAATGAGCACAAATAGCAGTTCTTGCCTGTGTGAGTGACCCAGATCATCACAAGAAGTCACAAACTTCATCTGACTTTGATCTGAGCATCAGAGGAACAGGTTACTTTAGGGTAACTCTGTGTAGGAGGAAGAAAAATTATTCTGATTTTGTTTAGTTATAAGATTTTGCATCAGAACAGGAAATGGGTTTGGGATACAGTAGAAAAATGCTTTAGAATGAATCAAGCAAACACTTGGAGCTGACAGAATTGTCGGATGTAAACACAGTAGCCTGTGCTTCTACAGCATGGCATGCTAGATTGGTGCCTTGGGGTTTTGCATTTCTAGAATGGACCTGAAGTAGGATGTTGATGCCTATGTGAATGGAAATTCTTCTGTGCTGTAGTTAGAACAGATAGGAGATTTAAGTTCATGCAGAAGTCAGTTTATATGAAAAAAAGTTTGCCTGCTGTTTTAATATATATGGTTAGTGTTTGACTAATTCTCTGTATTTGGAAAAAAGAGTTGTGAACAATAGATTCTACTCATTCTTCTAGAAAATCTGGCAGTTAGATGATTGAAATTTGAAGTACCAAGCTTTTCTGTACTCTAATGGGAAAGGCAGTCACATATCTGTGAAGACTGTGTAACTTCAAATACACTGAAAAAATATTCTAATAGTTATAGTTGGAATACTTAATAAAACAGTAAAAGTATTCCAACTATAACTATTCAAATATTTTTCTTCCATAACAGTAAAAACCTGTTCTTTGGTTTATCTGCAAAGAGTTTCAAACATCATTGATTTTTGTCAAGAAAAAATGCAGGAATTCTTGAAGACTAAAAGTGCATATAATTCGCTTATCTTCCTCTGGCCAATAATTTCTTTCTGTTATTGACTAGCTGAGTTTTGAATGTCAAGTGGGCTTTGGGTCTATTTGGCTGAATTTCTTCCCAAGCCAATGTGAATTGGCATTGTGTAAGATGTAAAGATCTGAAAAAGATCAGCCAGTATTATGAAAATCTAACCACATACTGTAAGGATAATACTTGGCTTTTACAGAGCACTTTTCATCCACTGATTTTAAAGTACTTTACAAGAGATCAGCTCCCTGACCCTGATTAGCCATTCTGTGGAAACATGAATTGATAGAGTGTATACCTGTAAAGAATTATTTTGTTATTTGTGACTCCTAGTGTTATTCTGGTGGCTTACCCTTTGTATTCTCTTGATGTTTGAAAGCACACTTGCTATTAATGTTTCCTTAATTTGCAAGATGTATCAAGCTTCTGAATTGCTGAAATGTTTGATAAGGAGTTGTCTTGACTTAACTGTTCATGTTTTCACTTCCAAAATTTCTTTAGGGTTTCAGGATAGATCAGGAGCTGTTAACTATAGAATCAATCTTGCTGTTTGAAAATTGAAGCTATTTGTAGTTATTTTAGTTCTGCAAGAACTTCTCTAGAATGTTCTCTTGAATATCTCAGTTGCTACCTGTTGTTTTGATTTCATACGAAGCTGTGCTTTTCAAGTATTTCACTCCTTCAGTGAGGAGAGGGCAGAGCAGATTATGTACTCAAAAGTGGCTAGCACCTGCAGACTGATCTAAAGTTGTTTGATGGGTACGTTTCAAACTCGGTTTGCTTTTGCCTTTCATCTATTTTTTAATCTAATGAAATAAAAGGAAAACCTTTTAGTTTTTAAATTTTGGTTTTGTTCTTTTCTGTTTTGTTCTTTCACCTCTGCTTGTGATGCAAAGGCAATCAAGCTGTAATTTCTGTTATTGGGGGGTGTTTTTTTGTTTTGAAAAATGTTCATTTTGCTATACAAATGTTTGGTTTTAACTTTAATTTTCCATTTACCATATTTTCTGCTTTGTCTTCAGTCATATGAATGCACAATTTTCTCCCTCCAGGATGGAATGCTTCCACATTTTAAACCTCAGCTTTGCTTTTCTTATGTATTTCAAGCCTTTAAAATGGTAATGCCTAGATATGAGACTTTCTCTGTATTTTTAAGACATTTTAAATGTAACATTTAAGTCAGAAGAAAATGAATTCTCTAGCAAGATTACCCTGCAAAAGTAATTCTGAAAATAATCTAGCACAATAATTTATTTAGTCATGGCACCAGCTGTTTATATTTCTTTCACATCTCATCACATTCTGTTTGTACATCTGCCCACAGCTGATGTTTTCCAGTCTGAAGTAAAAGCAGCCATGCAGATTATGTTTGGATTTGGCATAATGGATTTTTTGTGGGTAGATATCAACTTTATGCAGCTCTAGAATGTGTCGATTTATTTTCAATGTGCAAGTGGAAGATATGATGGCTGTTCCCTTCAGCAATGTATCTGTGTATGTTTATGTAAATGATATTGCTCCTTTAACTGGGTCCACGTTGGTTCCAGATTTTCATCATTGGCTGAGGTGGATAGTTATATCTAATGAGCTTCTTATAAGACCAGAAGATTGGTTCCTTGTCCTATGAAACCTGAGAAAAATGTGCTTCAGAATGCTAATGTTAAACATAATCTGATACCTAGAATAATTCAGTGTAAAATACTTAGTATTTGGATATATGTGCTGCCTGGGCTTACCTACTATGGTATGCTGTTATTCTTGTATTCTGAAGGAACATAGTGGGTACTGACCTATTTTGCCATGCCAAAGAATTATTAACACCAAGAGTATGAAAACGATTTTGTGGGAAATGGTTAGAAAATAAATTGTGATAGCACAGGGAAATAATGTATTGATATAAGAAAACTGTAGTAGTCACTCTAAATGTGGTTTTAAATTCAATTTCATATTTTATATTCACAGCACTTTAAATACATAGGTGGATACCTGATCCAATTTTACATGTCTCTTAACTTGCATCTGGAAGCGTAATCAGAAACAATAGAATGTAACTTAACAGCTGCCGTGGTACATTAGCTGAAGGGCTGTGACTGGCCATTCTTTTCCTAGTCTGTATTACACAGTGATTTTGCAAGTCTGTCAAGTTTGAGGGCAGGAGCCATGAGGGGGCTTGTCACTCCAGGGCATAGTTTCTCAGTTCTTGATTCTCAGACTGGAATCCCCAGTACTAAGTTAAGCAGTGAGCTTCCCTTATATGTGGGTGGGTGGAACCTTCTTGGAGAGGAAGGTCTCTGGGAGGAGATGGTGGGCTTCTGAGATTGTGGGCCAAGGCGTGTCTTGTGGATCTGAACTTTTGTCTGCATGGGACTTTCATAGGTGGCACTAACAACAAAGAGATTACTTGGTTGCTTTCAGGAGGATAGTAAAAACCGCACAAAATTCATAGGTGAACTTGGAAAATTGTGCAGAAGAAAATAGGAGTAAGAGAAGCAGGCATGTGGCTGGTTGGGAGGAGGCAGGAAGCAGCGGGTAGTTTCATTGGAAAAGATTGTTGGTGTTACTTTCAGAACCATGTAAAACACAGGCCTTTTCAAAGGTTAAGTGCTTTTGCCACTTGAATGGTTTAAAGGCCTTAACTGAAAACAATACTTTTCAGTGTAGATGTGGAGAAAAGCTAAGGCAAACTTATTTCAAAAGTGTAGGAGAGCTTATAGGAGGGTACAACATTCATACAACTTTCTGGGGTTTTTTGGTGCTTTAGTAAGTTTTAATAACTGTAAGAGTGAAGGGTTCTAATATTTGGCTTGTATGCTGTGCTTTGGTCTGTCCAAGACCTTGCAAAACTTTATGGAGATATGCAGTCTTGTCATTTTTTTACAATTGAGGAAGCAGAGAGCCTTTCTGTTCTCTAGGAATTACTTTTGATTTATTGATAGAATTACACATTGGTGGATTATGCAAGTGAGCATTTCTGGTTCTGTTATAGTAGTACATTTTTAATTTAAAAAAAAAATGGCTAGCTAGTTTATCTTTGAACTTTTAAAAGAAGTGTCTGTTACTTATAGTTACTACTTTTAAACACATCACATCTGTTTTTCTCTCTTCATTTCCTTTGCATTTACAAGAGTGTAATATCTTAACTTTTTGGCAGCATTGTTGATTTCTTATAATGAAAAATGAATCGGACGTACTCTGACTTCTCCCCAGCCTTCAATTTTCTTTTCTGCATTTTAACCATTTATAATTTAGGTTATAAATAATAGCTTAGGTAAGAGGGCAAATTGATATTTCACATTTACTTGTATGAATCTGAGATGATGAAGAATCAGAGATGCTGAAACAGTTACCTTTACTGCAAGCAGCATCAGTACCTTATCTGCCTCCCTGTTCAGGGTGCTGAAAGATGTAACTTAAATTTTGGCCTTTAGAGTAAATTAGGGGAATATCAGAAAAGATGATGTAGTTGTCCAAAAGCAGACAGGAAACTTGGTTTCTGTAATACTTCCAGAATGACAAAATTTCTCTATCACTTTAAGCCCTGCCTATATTTGCATTCATAATAGTATGCTAATACTGAGTCTAAATTTCTTACCACTTGACTGAAACTTGGTGAAAATAGTACATGGGAGAATGAAGAGTGATGAAAAATGAAAATTTTGTAAACAGGCTTTTGTTGAACAGCGAAATACATTAAAAGAAACTTCTGTGAAACACTTCAGGTATTTTGACATTAATTAACTTTGAATTATTTTAATACTAATTTGTGTGTTTAAGTTTTTTGCATTATTAAAAACTGTCATACAGAAATTTCATTATTCAGTTTATCAGATAAATTAAAATAATTTAAACCATGGTTTTCTTACTTGCTTGAAGGCTGTAGAGGAATATGAACAACTGAAGGCTGTACCTTAATAATATGAGATCTGCTTAAAAAAAAAAGGGCCGAGGAAAGTTGATTAGTATCTCTATGTGCCAAGTATGAAATTGCCTAACAAAATGTACCTTTGGAAATAGTGCTTCTCATAATTTTGTGATGTTCCATGTGGAAATATAAGGAAATGGTTTTAAGTTTTAGTATAAAAAACGTTGTTATCTATTCTTCCTTGATGTTGGTTCATTGTAGCCTTTTACTTAAGAGCAATAATAAACTTAAGAATAAGGCTCTTATGACTATTAGTACTTATGGCAAAGTTAACAAGACAAAAGGAATTGCATGTAAAAAAGAAAATGTAGCCTTGGGGAATTACAGTTTCTGTGCTATTCATTTTTGATTCATGTTCCTTTCAATGTGTGGTTGTGAAAGCTTCATTGCATTACTGTAATTACATTCCTGAAAGGATTCAAATGTAGAAATGAACCTGTTCACTGCATCCACTGGACACCGAAAGGATTTGAACTATCTAATGAAGATTGAGGGCTATACAGGGTTTCTGCTTTTGGGCTTTTGTTTTTAGTTGTCTGCTAGTCCATAGAGTCGGCTCAAGACTGGCTTCTAGAGGCCCCTTCTGCACTGCTGTCAGGCAGTCCTGCTCCAGAAGTGCCTGTGCCTGGGGCCAAGTGTGACACTGCTGGGGAGCTCGCTGCAGGACCAAGGACCGGCTGTCCCTGTGAAGCTTTAACAGGGAATAGTATTGACAACAAGCAAAACTTTCTTTTCAGCTTTTAATTGACTGTTATAAGTAAATTCTTGGTACATAAGACTTTTCTTTATACTTTTTTAATGTGCATATTTGTTAGATTTTATTTAAATAATTTTATACACAATATTGGAATAATCTGTTACATTAATGCACAGCTTAAAACAGTTCTTATTTACACTGATCACAGAAAGACAGAGGAATGAGGACAAATACTTTACATTCACCATCTTTATCAGCATTTTAAGTATAGTTAACCAGCACACATCACACACATCCATATCCATATTTATAAGAAATGTAATTATTTCTAATTATGCGCATGGGCATGTAGGTGTCTCCCTTTCAAAAATTAAAAAAAAAATAAAATTGAAATGCCATTTCCCCCAGATAACCAAAGATTTACAAAAAAGGCAAATGGACCTGCAGATTGCACAATTAATGGAATCAAGCATGGAAGTGTGGTGGCTGTGTTTGGACACTTTTGGTCACTGGGGCACTCTGGAGAGTATTTCTACTAGTGGCAAGTTTTGAACTCCTATGGAAAGTTATTCCTGAAAACTACAATATGATCTGTTGCTTTGTAAGTAGACCTACTAGACACTTAACACATTTGGTTTCATGTTAAGTTATCTAACAACACAAAATTGCAGCCAAAGGATGCTCTGGATTTATTTATTTATTTATTTTTAGAATATAAATTAGAAACCCACAACTTCCTTCTATGAGATTAAGGCAGCAATGGAGAATATTGTGCTACAATGTGCATTAGCTGTAGATAGTGTTCTATTCTCCTTTATCACGTTTTTATATTTATAATCAAAGGCCAACATATTATTGATCTAGACTGGCTGACTACAAAATCTTGTAATGGAGAAATAGGTCCTGTGTGATAACCTTGTTACATCAAAGTTGAACTTCTCGCCTTACAATATACAATTATAGTCTATGAAAATTAAAAAAACTGGAAAAATTTTAAAATATTTCCTATACAGAGGTACCATTACCTTAGATAAAGTCTAGTCACTGCTATAAAAAGGCATTAAAAATTAAGTAAAACACTGGTGTAAAACAAGTAAATGCTCACTATAAAGCTTTTATTTGTAAGGCAAATCTTCATCAGACCTATTAGAAGTTATTTCAAAACGTACTATTTGGAGATTCTCTCTTTGTAACTGACATTACCCACAGCAAACAAAAGCTGAGTCTTGCAGATAGGTTCACAGAGTCCAACATAAATTACAAATGCAGGTCATCTGCAAGTTTGAGCCCCTTGGCAGTGACCAAGAAACAACATGAAACCTTTAAAAGAGAGCCAGCTTAAGGCTTAGTAATTGTTTTAGTTCACTGAATTTATTCTGTTCCCTTATCAAAGAAATTAAGCAACTTTGTTTAGTATAGCAGCTAAAGAAACGCCTTTAGAAAGGAGGAAATCAAAGCACAGCACACAGGTGGCCTAATCTTTCTGTCAGTGCTTTGGCAAAAGAGTCCCACTGTTCTCAACATGAAAACTACTGGCAGTGATGGTTAACTTACAGGAAGGTTGTGCTGCTGGTCTGAGACTTAAGCCTCTCAGTTTCTCCCCTTCTTGGCTACCCCCAACCACTTGCATCTAGACACCTACATGATGTTCTAAGGAGGACAGCTTCACTGAATACAATCATGATATCTGTGTTACTTACAGTCTTCTGGCTGTCTTCTGTTTTTCTGCGTGCTTCTGCTAGCTCAGTCATACAATGATTGCAATTTATCTAAACATACTCTGGTTTTAAATGGTGAAAGAAAACTGATCAAATTCTGTACTTAAAAGCAGCTATATTACACTGTTACGTGTTTCTGCTGGCCATCTAGTTCTCTATAGTAGTCTGATGCATGTAGATGCAGCTAAATTCAGTCTTGGACAGTGAACACCACTGTACAAATAAATCATCTGTTAAGGATCTTGGTCCTCTGCTGACTACATTTTTATAGCAACAATATGCAAAAATCCGAATTTTTTTGGCCTAGGAAAAGTTTCTATGTGTATGGTGTGGCTTACGAGTCTTGTCATTCCCCAGCTAGGCTTAAGCAGGCAGAACAAGTAATTGTACATCACAGCTATGAAACACATGCATGCCTGCTCTGTCAGTCTGAGTGGTCTTGGCTGGCTGTCAGCAAAAACTGTCCTTTGAGAATATGGGTTAGAGAGGGGCAACTGCTTGGTGAAGTGTTCCAGTTGAAGTCTGAGTTACAACAGAAATGGCTGAAAAAACCTATTTTCCACAGCACAGAAACACTCAAATGGGTGTTTGAGACACAACTATTCTCTGTATATGATCCTCTCAAACTCAGTGATGCAAGGTCACAGATGTAACGGGGCTTAACTCATATAAATTATTAAGTTCTAAAAATTTTTTCAGAGTGCTTTGTGGTATCCTGTAATAGTGATACCTTTTTCCTCAAGGAATGCTGAATGTAGCTGGCTTTCTTGTCTACCAGATGATACTAGTTCAGTAAATGAAGATCTGTAATAATTCAGGTGTCCAAGCTGCTCTCACATTCATCTCTGTATGGTGATTTCTGGCCAGCTTTGCTTACAATAGTCCGTATGCTACTTTCAGCTTGCATATAGATATGAACCTAGTAAGGTCACTTCAAGGTCCTGTTTCTGACTTTTGTCATGTATTATAAACAATTTAGCTTCATATTCTAACCGTTTAACTTTCCACTGATTAACTAGGTCAGCCCACAGTCACCACCAGGAGCATGGCTATGAGTCAGAGGGAAGTAGACTGAAAAAGTGTTTCCCTTTGGAGGAGACTTTCTGGAGGTGTTTCCAGATCTGTCTCCCTGTATTATATCCAAAAGACTCCAAACTTGTTTAAGGGTCTAATCTGAAAAATCATGTTGGCCTTTAAGGAGATTGAGTTCTTGCACATAGGCTGATCTGTGGACCATAAATATTCTTAGCCCTGAGAAAATAAAATGTATTAGAACAAATATATCCTGTTTTACTGCTCCGAGGGGCTCAACAGTGCACACATAATTTCTGCAGGTAGATTATACGTTGTCATTTGTTAAGCTGTGCTAACTGTCATGTCTGAGTCCTTCGGGCCCATTTTAAAATGTTTTAACATTTGCAAGTCTCATCTCTTTTTGAAATTGCTGATCTCTGGTTTTCATTTGGTTCTGAGGAAAGAAATTCTTAAATGCTTGCTAGTGCCTCATGCAACTTAGTGAATCAGTCCAGAATACGAATGAAAGCTATCTACTCCCATAAAAGCAAGTATCTGCTAATTAATACTGTATGAATCAGAAGAACTGAAAAAGAGACATTAAAAGCAAAAGAATTTTCTACGTAGCCTCCTACAACCTAACAGTACAAAATAAACTTAATTCATGTCAAAACAATAGCATAAGAAGTGGATGTATATACAAAATGTTTGGGCTTGACCTTTTTAAATAATAGCATTTAAATGGTATTTTGCTGAGGAGAAATGACCAATTATAGGAAATTTCCTCTGGGAAAATTACATAAAACATGTATTGCACGTGCAGTTAGGGAATGTACAATAGTTAACAGCCAAGTATTTCTCCTACATTCTATATTTAAAATATCATGTTTGATCCTGGATTTCCTGCAAAATCCTTCACTGTGGTAAGACGTCTTTCAAGTGTTGCCAGGGTGTATGCCTCAGGACATGACAGAACACCAGAAGGACTGACAAGAAAGATATGGTTCAAACAGGGGCCAAACACTAAATAGCACTAGTGCTTTTTGGACTGTTGCCCATGAAAGGCCTACTGTTTCGACCAGAAATCTAAATCTCTGGAGTTTGTGGTGTAGCTTTAGAACAGTACCAAGTATATGAAGAATTATCCTGATGAATGAGAGCAGGAGGGATACAAAGAAAATGGAGGATTTCTTTGTCCTTGGTGCTAACTAACCTTCTATGGCTTGATGAAAAAAATATGGATCACAGGCAGGTCTCTTTCACTAACAGGAAGGAGGGTCAGAAGAGAGATGCTAATGTATGACAGTAGTTTCCTTTACCAGATTAAAAAAAAAAAAGGCTTTTGAGAAAATAGTTTCTAGAACTGTCAAGTGAGCTGTTTAATTGTTTCACTGAATTCTTGCCACTGGCTTGTTACAAAACAGCCAACATGATTAGCAAGCAGATGATACTGCATCTTGAATAAGCTTGTATCAAAAATTTTCTTTTTTTAGAAGTGGGCTTCCTACTCCACCAGCATATACTTGCAATCCCATGGGGATATCTGGAAGAACATTGGTCCCTGGAGCAGGTCTGTTCCCACAATAGGTATAGCTGAGGGAAAGAGTGGGCTTCTTGCCTGAAAATTCAAGATTGAGTTAGAGGAAGACTTGTAGTTAAACCACATGGGTGACAAGGACCTTGCTGGGTGATATATATATTTTTTTTTTTAAACTACAAGTGGTTGAACTGAAGGGAGAAGAGTATCTTAGTGGCATTTGATATTTTCCATACTGCAAATGTATTTGGGAGCTCAAAGCAGGAGGACCTGGATGCCTGAGCTGTGGTTTCTTATTGGACTGCCTGTACCATATCACTGAATGGAGGAAAAGAATATAACCTGGTCTTCACAAAGGTATTTGTCATTTGAATGGATGCTAGCTTGTGTCTAATGGCATCATTTATTGTCCAAGAGGCATGAGGTAGTTGAGCATCTTATTCTGTGGAGAATTGAAGACGTTATTCTTCATTTCTGGGACAGAAGTCCTTTATTTTGTGGGAGACTTATTTTGGGCAACATCCTGAACTTAAAGCCTAGCTGTGTGGTCATGCAGTGTGTATTATCTTTTTCATTTGGACTATTCCTGGTAATAAGATTCCTGCTTTCTCTGATTTGCTATTGTCTTCTGTATAGATTGCAAGTTCTTTATCTATAAAACCTCAGAACAAGATGGCAATAGTGCAACAGAGTCCTGAGCTATAAACACTACACTAAACCTAAGATGCTATACAGTAATAAAAATAAAAATAATGTAGCAGGTAATTGCCTTGGGATTTGGTATTAAAAATGCAATCGAACCCTAACATGCTGGGTAAAGCTGATTTCAGTCCCTGTTAAGATATTTCAGAGCAGACTGGTGATGAAATGTAAGTTTTCCTGCAAGGGTTTTGCTTTACAGATGGTGAGGATGGGGTGTGTCACAAGTGAACATTAATGCAGTTTGTCAGCATTTCCAAACATGAGCGATCCAAATCATGTATAATGTCACAAGCTATTAAAGCTCCATGTTAAAGAGCCCCCAAGAGTTTCAAAACTTGGTAATTATATCTATGCTAAGAAGCTTTTGAGTCATGCCAAGTCAGTGACTGAAGCATCTGTATTATTGAAAAGTAAGCTTTACAACAATGAAAAGATCCTTATGTAGTTCAGCAAACAATAAAAATGGGATTACTTATGAAGTTGGTGGGATGGCTTTTTTGAAGGCCTCGACATATTTTCATTGTTTGGCTTCTTGTATAATTACAGAACTAGAACCACAACATTTGAAATTCCTTTATTATTGAAATGTATTTAATAACAGGGTTTAAACAGCTATTGGCCATCAGCTGGGTCAGAAAATACGATTTCCTTTATAATTAGAAGACAGTAGTCTTTAGGTTTAAAACCCTGTTTAAATAAAACTACTATTTGTCACAGAGAATCTTTAAGAAGAGGACTATACTTGATATGTTCGAAAGTATTGATTACGTTGGAGGAAAGGATGAATAAGGAGAGAAACTTCCCTTCCCTTATTTTGAACAGAAATCAATGTTAAATGGAAAATGTCAAAATCACTTGGGGCTTTTAAACTGGACCATTTAAAAGAAGGGGGGTGGGGTGGGGAAATCCTTCAACAAAAATTGTTTTATAAAAAAAGCGCCCCATCTTTTTAAATGGTCTTTTTAAAAAGAGGAAGTATACATACATTTAAAAGACAAGCTGAATTGGATATATAAAGGCAAAAAGAAAAATCAGAGGTAAGGTCCAGAGGTAAGCTCTGGGCTGGATTCAGCTGAGAAGCTGCTGCCTCTGAAAATGACTGTAAATCTAGTGATAAATAAGTACAAGAAATAACTCAAAGCTACTGAATCTAGTGGTCACTGGGAAAATACTACAGTGGTAAGTGGTCACAGAGTAAGAACAGCACCCAAATGCAGTTTGTTCTCTATCTTCTAACTTGCATAATACTAGCACAGAGAAGAGCTGGAATAGGCTTAGAGAGCCAAGTATGCCTAAAATATCCTTCTAAATTATTCAGCACAATCTTACTATGTTTTGGTAGGTGAATTCAGGTTGAATTATAATAATAGCATGTGCACAGCAGGAGAATAAAGCTGAAGTTTGGTATTTTGGTGCCCCCAGGTAGATTATGTAATTCTCACTTCCTATGTATTTTACATTCTTTATTCGGAACAAAATATAACAAAAAGCTGAAAATCTGTCTATTTGCATGTAACTTTCATACTTGGCTGGAAGAGTGTGGAGTATGGATCATATAATATAGACATTTCAATTGTCGATATAAACAAATATAGTTTTCATTAAGTACAATGTGGTATTAAACCATGTCCTGTACTTAGTAGCTATAACAGGAATTCTGTTCCTGCCGCTTTTCAGCTTGTGTAATTAAACTTGATAGAAAATGGCATGGACATATACAGCAAAGACAGCCTTCTTCACCAAGAGAAGAAACTAATAACAAACCACTAAAACCAAAGCATTGAGTCTTCACTTCAGAAGGATGCAAACTCATATCCCAAAGGATAGTATGGAAAGAAAGTTAATGAATTGTACATAGTTAACATTGCTTTTTCCTCATAATTGAGATGTACTCTTTCTTTAGATCTAAGAACGTTCAGGTGTTGTTGGTTTAAAATAGGTCGTGGCATGAATATCTGAAGTAAATTATTACTGTCAGAAAAGTTTAATTCATTTCACAATAAAAAAGCATTTAACTTATGTTGATTGCTTTTTTTCCTCTGCTCCCCCCTCCTCCACTTCTGCCAATAGCAAAACTCACAAGTTTTGGTCATGTAGGGATCTCATGGCACCAAAGGATGTAAGAAAAATGAAACGGAGTCTTTAAAGATCATTTGAAGCCAAGTAATAGAAGGGAGGCATTGAGAACAGAGAGCAGATGTCTTCCCTCAAAGAGTCAGTAGATAAGCTCTGAGCCAGCCTGGTCCAAGCATAATCGAGGGAGCTTTGAACTTGACTTTTCTGTATTCTCAGTTTAGCTTAACATATTGGCTTTTTCTACAATCTGTTGGTTGTCATATTGTTAGCCAGTGTTGAAGCTGTAAGGGAACAGAAGTAGTTGTTTAATAACATTATTAGTTCAGATGATGGTAGTGAGAGATGTTTTAAATACATTGGTTGAAAAATTTAGAGTTGCAAAGAAGTTTCAAAATAAAGGATAGATTATAACCAAATTTCTGTGGATTCCATTTTACAGTGAGAAATGTGCTGAATATAAAAGCTATTTAGTCAGTTCTCAGTTCGGTTTTAAAACTCAGAACTGCCGAACATCCATGAGAAGAAAATTTTTGTACTTCTTTGGTTACAGAAGTTAATGTTATGTTTACAAACTTAAACATTGTGGACAAAGGAGTAACTATGCTTCAGCAGTAACAAAGCTATTCCTAGCTGTTTGTTGAAGACAGCAACAAATTAATATGACCTAGCGTTTAACATGGTTTGAGGTATCATTAGGAATTTACCCGAGTACATTTTTTTCTAATTTCCATGAAACTCATTGGCTTTCTTTTAGCCATTATACATTTGGGTTCAAAAGATCAGTACTGTGTAGGAATGACTGTTTATAGCCCATCCACACAGGAACATCTGCCTCTGGAAAAACCAAGTTATTACTTATGTCTAGAACATTAAATCTTCAGACAACTGAGGCAGCAACAAGGGAAAGAGAAAGCAGGAAGAGGTGCTGTGCTACTACATATTCTTGGCCGCATCAAATAAATTATAGTCATGAAACAGGAAGCCTTTTCTTCCTGCCTCTATTCTGCATCCCATAAATCTACACTTGGATTATTTCCTTTAAAATTAAAAATTATACTTCAAACAGTATTTTTCAGAGTAATCAAAAGGCAAGTATTTTTTTTCGATACCAACATACAAACCACCACTATAAAATCTGGGTCATGTTTTGAGGTGGTGTGCATAATTCTAGTTGCTTTAAACTTTGAAGACAGAAAATCGTCCAGCATGAATGCTGGTAAGTGTAACAAGCTTCATATTTGCATCCTTTTTATCTTCTACAAAAAGGACTTTATTTCAATAAGCTCATTTTATTTGCTGAAAGGAAAGCAGTATTTGGAAACCTAGAGCATATTTTTTCATGGCTGCTTAAGAAGTCTCTAGCAGTGTTTTCAATCAACTGTAGGCCTGTAGGGAACAACTATTCCACATAACCTTGCACATTATTTCATCATGCCCATTATGTCTAAGCTCTGATACCAGATATTTGTTTGGCTGTTTACTGTGTGTTGTGGTACGTAATTGGAGTTTAGGAAATGTGACTTCAAATTGCTGTGCAATAACTGAGGGAGAGACTATGACCTGTTCAAGTGCACATGATAGTTTAGATATACCTTCGTCTCTTGGTGAGATCTCACTGTGTTCAGGTACAACCTAAAATACTGGATTCAGGTGATCTGTAAAATTGGGGGTTCCACTCAGTCAAAGAAAGAAGGTTTCAAAAGCCTTCCAACAGTTGATGCGTATGGTACTGAGCCTCCTGCATCTTGTCATGCTGGCAGAAATAAAGAACCACAGACCTGCAAAGGTATCCACTATGGGGAGACTGATGCAAACCTGTAGTTGTTGCTAAAGACAGGAAAGGGTTGGTATCAGGAGAGGAAGTGTGGTGAAAGGAGTACAAACCTTAAACTGCCTGACATTTCCTTGGGCCACGAGTTGGTGCTCATTTTCAGGTGTGATGCAGTAAGCTAGTCTCTAAACCAGATGGGAAGAAGAGGAAAAAGTCAGCCATATGAAGTGGGATTATGTCTGTAATCCCCAATCTATAATGGGGAAGTAGCATGAACTTTATTTAAAACGGTAACTTAAATCTTTAATATCACTGCATCATGTGTCTTTAACTTAGTCACTGAGAGAACAAGCTTATTATAAGCCCCTTGGTATTAGCCTTTAATATAAGAAGCAACAGTAGAAAGTTTTATGCAAATACTAAGTCCAAATATTTAGCAAGTGCATATGGAAAAGAACATCAGGAACAAGTTGGTACCACAGGCCTTACATCCCCTAAATTCACACTTTTCTGTTAGTGCTGTAATGGGATTGAGCAGTCCCAGTGAGAGAGGAAGGAGATACTGGCTATTTCCCAGCTCATCTCCTTTGTCTACCCTATGCTGTGCCATTTGGGGTCAAACATAGATTTTGATTTATCATGAACTTTCCCATTAGACTATGAGCATACCTCTCCCCATACTTTAACAGCCACAGTTTTGGGCATCATACCTTATGATAGTTATTAGAATGTAAAATAGTAGCCTTTTGCTATATTTCTGAGGGGGAAACTGGAGAGTTGCTGTCTACAGGAGCTGTAAAAGACAAACCAGAACTTGCTAACACTACAAAATGGATGAGAAAATGTGGTTTTGGCTAAAGGCTGCATCCCAATATCAGTAAACTTGTGCAAGCTGGCAAGAACCTATTGGGCCAGTACAAATTATTCTTCAACACTTTGATGCTACTAGAAAATGGGTTTGTAAACCCCCGGGAATGGAATGAAACAAAGGGATTATAGAACTGCTGGACATGACATCTAGAAATTGTGCACAACGTTGGAATGTTGAAGCTGATGAAATCAGGGCAGATGAAGAGGAGTGCCCACTTCGTGGTACCTTTCTGAGATGAACATGAAATGGGATGACTAATGTTTCAGAAATAAGGCATTTATTCCTTTGGGTCTCCCAGGTCGATGTGAGGGGGATGTGCCTTATTTGGGTAAAGGATGAGATCCTATTTTCTGCTTAATTCTCTGAGTGGTGATTCAGTGATTTGCCCAAGGGTGTCAATATCTTATTACTCCGTTGTGTAACTCTAGCTGTAGGAAAGGTGAGCAATAGAGCTAGGTATAAATCAGAGTGTCTAGATTAGGTTATAAAATTATGATGTGATGGGACAAAAATTGATGCTGTATAATGGTGAAGAGTCTTCTAAGCACCATTACAGGTTTTAAGATAATATAACAGTGATAGTAAAAATTAATATGATTAGTGAACTTTAATCCTGTGCCATTTTGAACTGATAAATAAAGTACAGTGGGGTGAACTGTAAGGAAATACAGATGATTTTTCCCATAGAAGGAGGTACTTTTAAATAGAATACATACATTAATATTACATATAAACATATAAATGAAGATAAAAACACTTAAGTTGTAATGTTAAACACGGCTGTGAGGCACATCATTAGAATAAGATGCTCACAAATTGTTTCTCAGATTCTGCTTATTCAGTGCACAGGCCAGGCATATTATACATGAAGTGCATTTATGTAGTCCAAGATGCTGCTGTCTAATATCCTGGTTCTTTTATTTAAGTAGTTAAAAATCAACAGGCCTGATGAGACCGTAACTGGTGCCTACATCAGATTTCTCTTGATTTCCAGATCTATTTCAGTACCTTGGTCTATCTTGAATATTAAGTTTCTTCATTCTGATATTAGTGATGAACACAATAGAAAGATCTACATTAATTCTAGCCTTGGCAGAATGTTGAAATAATTCCAGTAAATGGAGGATAAGGATACATATATGACAGAGAAAATAAAATATGAAGTGCATGCTGTTATAAACAGAATACTGGTCTAAATGCATCTCTTGCTGTGACCCAGTAAATAATTTCTTTTGTCCTTGCTGGATTCTCATTAAATGAATAAAGGACATCCTGAACACAGGGCTACTTTGGGGGCACATCCCACCCTCCCTTTATGTGGATATATGTTTAGAGGCTCTTCAATGCTAAGATAGGAGAGGTCTGAATTAACTTTGTACGTGTAACAGTTTACAGCACTCTAGTATAGAGTGATAAAGCATAGCGTAGACTGAACTCTGTCTAGGTAGAACTGTGTGAAGACCACACCTCAGAGCTAAACATGAAGCTACCATGATTTGTATATTTTTTTTGTTAATAATGAAAAAAATAATCTCATCAGTTGGATTAATTACATGCATCAAAAATAATTTTTCAGAATTATTATGGTGCTGTCTGTAAAACTAATTTCTATCTAGAAACTAAAACAGTATGCAGTAATCCAACCTCAAAGCTCCAGTCCATCTGATGATTGGATCCAAAAGGTCACTCAAAAGTAATAAGTTTTGGGAGTAAGAGAAACAAACTGCCAACTTAGATCCAGACATTTCGTTTCATAACAACATTTTATGACATTTATGAGCATTCTACTTACTTCTTTAAAGGTCCCACGCACATTCATAAATTTATAGATAATATAGGCAGGCACAAGTATCATTGAAGATAATGCTATTCCCCAGCCAATGCGATTTGCCCAGAGAGGGAAGGTGTAGTCATCGTAGGTCAGTGGTTTGAAATTTATTATGCTGACTATCACAACAAACTAGGGAAGAAAACATAAAAGTGAAAAAACAATTTCATGTGTTTTATTAGGCAGCCACCCTAAGGTATATTTCAGCCTAACTTTACCATTTACTTTCATCCTATTTTGTGCCTCTTACTGCTTAGACTGTTGAAGTTCTTGATGCAATTACTAGTATTAACAGTTCATTTTAGCTACTCTGGACACAGATTATTGGAAATTTTGGTGGAAAAATCAGGTGGTTATCTGCTACTGCCTTATTTAAACTAGTGTTACAGATATAAAAAAAGGATTCTATAGTGAAGAAAAACCTCTTGCAGGATCTATTGTTCTTCCCCTCTTTGTTTCCCAGAGATACTAGGCTTCATTTAGACGTTTTATATTGATTTGCATGATACAAACTCCAGCATGATACATTTATTGAGGAAAGGTCAAGCAGCCTTAAGTCCTGGAAAATAAAGTTAGTATTTTTTTTTCTTCTGGTGTTACCCCATCCAGTATTAGGTGCAAGAAGGAAAGAGTGGAGTACCACCCTATTTCCCTCCTGTTAAATTCATATGGGTTGTGTAATATGCAGAGTTCCTTGATTTGGTTCTCCGGGCCTATATGTTCTGCTCCATTTAGCAATTTCAAATTAGAGTATTTCAAGCCTAGCGTTTCAAAGGCTGCACAAGGAGAGTGATGGTGTGAGTTAAAGGAAGCCAATAGTGTGGAATCTGGTTAGAAAAATAGTATTTCCATTTTGAGATTTTTTTATGGACGATGTATATAGCTGCAGACAGTATGGAGAAAAAGCTTCAAGGAGGTATTTCCTAATATCAGTTACCTGACCAACTCCAACTTAGCTTTTCTTGTATTTATCATTAGGAACTGCTCTAACTGCTCTACCAGTCCCAAACAGGAGTCACCTTGCACTAGGCATGCATGGGATTGTTACAGCAAGAATTATACTGCAGTCTGAGAATTTTATAGCCTTTCCCAAATTATCCTAAACTACCTCTATCAAAGAAACTCTATGTGATTTTTTTCAATTGTATTTACTATGCTTATGGGCTTAGTGTCTTCTGGTGAGACAGTTTGTATGCTTCATACTGGTGGTATAAAAATGTTGTTTCTTAGATCAAATGATCAAATTTATAGAATTTGTAGGTTTTTATTATATAGGCTAATAGTGGACTACCTTTTTTTATGCTAGTGACTATCTTTATAGTTTTCACTTATAAATTAATAAGGTAAAATATTTTGGTCTTTTTATAATGATTTGCTTTATTTCCTTAATGTACTGAATAATGAACCCAAAAGGTAGGCTGTGAGAAGGTAAATTAATTGTAATGTCCATGTTGCCTTTTAGAAGATTGAGAAAATGCACAGCCATAAAAAACCTGCCCAATGTCCCCTAACCAGTGTGATATAATTCCCATGGGTTTTAAAATATATTGATACCCAGTAATTAATTCGGTATGTTCCAAGTTAATGCCTCCAGCTGCAAAAGAAATTGTGCATTGTGATGACGGAAAGATGCATTACCTACAGATTCATTCTGACCCTTATGTTTATAGGCCTCAGTAGGAAGGTATTGGGGCCATTTCACCAAGAAATCTTAAGCTACCTAAGGGTTAGACTGACAGTCACTTCAGCTTTCTCTAGCTAGCTTGTTAAAACTCTTTTTGTAAATTTTAAATTTTCAACAGTCTCCTAGTGTGCCAAACCTGAGGATGCTTGGTGCAGCATTTTTTTTGTTCTTCTTGAGTCAGCGTGTTTGAAGTTCTGTGGGATATAGTTCCATACAAGCTTCTTTATAAAACAGTGTTTAAAAGGATAATAAATACATGCTTGGTAGGTGCTTACTGATGAATCGGGGCCAGAAGCTTTTATGTTAAAACCCCCCCAAACAACAAAGTGGACCTGAAGGCTGTCATAAAAGCCTACCAAGTGTACCTTAGGAATATCAGTCCTTTAAGAATGCACAGCTTTAGTGCAATTAATAGTTGCCTAAAATCATAGCAAGGTCGAATTTCCATATTATACATCCTGACCTTTTGTTTTACAAATATGCAGAGGAAAAGATCCCAATGTAAAGCTCTAGTTTACTTCTGAATCTAACCTTTACACAAAGCAAGCAAACGCTAGGATTTTTTTTTTTCCCCAAATGTAATGAAGCACTTGTTTTTCATATCAGGCAGCTTACAAAGTATATTTAATACATCTCTTCAGAGTTTCACATAGCTAATTTATGGGGCATAGTTGCATATTAGTTTTTCTAAGGTGTCATTCCACAATTCAGGGATATTGGTATCCTCCAATGAAAAATAAATTCTTGCTAACACTATCTCTTATCCCTGGCCAGTTTATTTTCGCAACAGAATGATTTGTGTTTAGTATGTGTAGATGCTGGGGGGAAAGGGAGGACACTGCCTAAGCATTCAGTGTTCCCTAAGAAAAGTTACTTTCTTTCAATCCTGCTAAAATGAAGAAGCAGACGATCAGAGCTGTAATTAGCTTCTCTTTCACAACTGAAATTTATTGTTACAAAATATAAGCAATGTGATTGAGGAAGAAAAAGAATGAAATTGGAGTGTCTTCTATTCATTCTGACAGCATCAGTCATAGCAATGGGTATCTTGCTCTTGGTATCTATTGTATGTTCTAGGAAGCAACATACTAGCATTTTTTTCCATGGTGATATAATTATCAACACTTACCAATAAAAAAGCAGGGCTAACAAATTTCCAGCACAATCTCCAGTAGAGGCCTGGCTTGAAGCCCATCATTTGTTGGATATCCTCACTGAATCTGTCCACACCTAGAAGGGATGTGAACGTCAGACTGGCGTAAATCTGAACTGATGAGATGCTGGCATACCCAAAACTATCTGCTTTTTCAGAAAGCAGACATGAATGACTTCTGAATCAGAAGGTAACAACACTGATCTCCTTTCAATGTCTAGATGTGTCTTTGACATCACTGTGTGCAAAACTTAAATGCCTGTGAGCACTTAAGGCCTGTTGCAAATAGCATTACCTTTGATAGCGGCATTTAATAAATATGTAGAATTTAAGATGTGTATGGGGCACACATTTTTTTAGTAGTTGTGGACTATTTTAACGTAATTACTCAATACAGTTATGAGTATCCTGAAGGAAAACCCTTACATGAACTGCTTACTGATAATGGGTTAGAGTCATACAATAATTTATCAAAGGAAGCTTACCTGTTCCAGTTAATGGCATATTTATCTTTCAGTGTTTCACTGAATACCACAGAATGTTCATTATATCTATGACAAATGTAATTTCATCTTTTATCACCTTTCCAAGGAACTAGAGAGATGCTGCTTTTGTTCAGTATAAATACATAGAAAACTAAATCAGCTAGAAACAGGTGGCCTTTTTTAGAGTATCCTGTGTGGTTTTGATAATTATAATACCAACTAGAATTTTCTAAAATTGTTAACCTCTGTATGCATCTAGTAGTGTAGCTGTTGTGGATACCTTGGAAGATACATGAGCTGTTCATGTCAGTAAAAACCAAGAGTAGCCAGAAATCTTAACTGCTGCGTAATTAAGACAGCAAAGGATATTGTGAAAATTGTTAAATTAAGACATAGATCAAAGATAAGTCCTGCTAATTGTACCAGGAATATAGAATATGGAGTTGGAAACATGGATGTCTTAATTCATTATTATCAAAACCTTGACAGTAACATACAGTATTTCAGTGTAAGACTTTGTATTAGCATGCAAGAAGTAATGTACAAGATTTCTATTGTAAGGAAAACTACAGAAAAGTATCACATTCAAAATCACTCATCCCACTGCAGGTAGCTAACTTTTTCACTGCACTGCAGAGCAAAGGAGGCACAGGAACAAAGTTTTTAGCAAGTGTTTAGCTGCAAAAACCCAGTTCTCAGTCTGTAATATCCCTTGAATCCATCTAGTCTGAGATTCTGTATGTAACATGTGTGGGTATTTAGTACTTATGTCAGCTGAAGTATTAGTAGCTATTAAAAGTGTAAATAGTTGCGGTAGAAATCTTCCCACAACCCGTGCAGAAAGGAAGATCCTCTCACCCCGCTGACTCTCCTTCAGAAACACTGTCTAGACCGTGACTTCAAAATCAGAGCAGATCATGCTGTCCAGGCCAAGGTGAAAACAAAAAAATCCTCAGGACATAGCAAATTCTTTAGTGGTGAATAAGGAAGAAATGACATTTCAGTCAGTGCCTTTTAATTCCTTATGCACTTTACACATTTAAATAACTGTTAACATTTGTGTCTCAGTATCTTAGGAAGCACTGCACAAGTATAATGTGCTTTCTGTGAGTGGCACTAGCCTGATCTAGCTAAATATTTTGAATCTTCTACAAGGGTATCAAGCTGTCTGTATGTGAGAAATGAATTAATATTACTAGAGTAAAAAAAATACATGTTGACTTGCATGCTTTGAAATTTCTGGTAGTAGGCTTCAGTGGGACATTTTCCATCTTCAGTATTTATTGGGACAATTATTTATGTTAAGTAATTTACTATAACTTACTATGCAATGCAAACATGCATCTTATAGTGACTGTAAAATGTCCATTTGAACTTCTTTTTTATTGATTCTATTATGGTTAGACTTATCAATATGAGGTATCTTGCAAAAGTTTAATCTAAGGCCATGCTGTTTTCCACACTGTATTTTAGAATGGGATGATTATTGCTAAATGTCCTTCATTTTCTTTAAAAAAAATAATCTCTGACTTTACACCTTAGAGACACTGGCTCACAGAGAAGTAGTTCTCTCTAGTGCAATCTGTTATGTCAGACTATTAGTTTGTGATTTATTATACTTGATGTGTTCAGGCAGTTTACTTTTAATGCTGAACCCTGTTAGGTAAACAGCAGAAATGCAGCTTTTTGCCATTTGTTAGACAGGATGTATAGTTTACCAAAAAAATTGTTTCTTTTCATGGGGACCAGTTCAGTAGGATTTATTTATTGTAAATAATTAGGACAGCTTGAGTTAGTCCTTTATAATCAGCCAGGATGTAATGTATTTACAAGGTTTTGACATTTGAGTGTAAACTTCTTTTTGATTTCCAACACCCCCTCCCCCCAATATTATGTACAGGTGAAGAAAAGTAGCCAAAAGGATCTGCAAATGCTCTTTAAATTTAATTTAATTCTATTTGCAGTGCCTTCTGTGAACTTTAAAGTGACTGAATTTCAACTGCTATGAATACTGAGTGAAATTTATCGTTTTGCTGCAGAAGGTCAAAGACAAGGACTAGATATCTCCAAAAATTTTATTTCCAGGCAGATGTACCCAAATCTCAAATAGTGCTTGGTGTTCAATTTCTACTGCAAATGAGGGATAAGTAGGCCATGCTCTCAGTCTGCTTTTTCAACAGCATGCTTTTTCAATACTCTGTCTTCAAATAACCATTCTAAGAATCGACCTGTAAAGTAGAACATAGCTATAGCTACAGATGACAGCACCTGTAAGGCTTGATTTTTTTCTAGTTCCTGAAAGCTTTTACTTTTTTTGTGTGTGTGTGATTCAGTAGGATAAACTGAAACTATGGGTGACTCAGTTACAGGGAGTAACTGGTGTAGCACACACAAAACTCCAGATGACTTGCTAGAGAGCTAGTGTTGAATATGGAAGTAATCTCCTTGTTTTGCAGTGAAAAACAAGAGATACTTACCATTTATGATCAGGTCCTAGTTAAATACACTGAACCCAAAGAGAATTTCAGTGTAATTTCTGAAGTAATAAACACAGTTATCTGAGAATGTAGACTACTGTAATGGTCTATTAAATGGCACAGAAAATTTGGCCCATTCTCTATGTACCTAACTGTGTTGTTAAGGGAATTAAACAAATATGCAAAAAAGAACAGATTAGGAAGAAAGTGAAAAGTAGATTTGGCTACAGATGCAAGTTACCCTCCTAACATTGGGATAACCTTCTTTCATCTCAGTGATGATCACAGTTCAGAATGAAAGTCTACATGTTACAAGTACCTCTGGCACTCGCTGCCTGCTAGGACTTTGTAAGTCATTCTGCTGTAAAGGCTCAGCCACTGGCTTCATATTCACTCACTTGCACAGAAGCCCCTGAGCAGGTCCTGGCCCTGAGGTGAAACTGCTTAGTGGTCATAGCTGAAATAATTCGTGGGCATGTTTCCAAAAAGTAGTCTCATAGCTCCAACAGTCATTTGGAACCCTACAAGCAATCTTTGTATGTGTTGATTTCCTCTCCCATCTTGTTTTAACTATGTGATGTGTAGTATTCTTTTATATGCTTGGAGCTTTTTTTTTTTTAAATTTGGAAAGTAAAAATTAGTTATAATGCCTGTAATGCCATACATATGATTTAAATGAATCCAAGTAATGAAATTTCTACACTGAAATAATATAGCAGTAAGAAAAAAGATATATTAAATCAATCTTGAAGTTATTTTCCACTTAATTCCTATTCCCTGTGAGTGTTACTCCACTGTTTTTTTTCTCCCATATTGAGTTTTACTTGTGTGGACATGTGTAGCAGTGTATGAGGTCACACAGTTTGTATGCAATTGAAGAGTTGCAGTGAAACTGCTTCATCGATCCATCCTATATTTTGACCCTTTAGAATTACAGTAGATCATAGAACTATTATAGAACCTCCTTTTGGAGGAGTTCTTGGGAGGTCTCTAGCTCAGTCTCTTGCTCAAATCAAGGTCAGCACAGTTCAGAACAGCTTTCTCATGGCTTTGTCTAGCTGGGTCTTGAAAACCTCCAAGAACAGAGTTAGCAAGAACTCTATGGGCAAACTGTTCCAATGTGTTGTTATTGTTATAAAGAAAAATAATTTTCATCCTTTCAATTTGACTGATCATCATTCTGTCCTCCCATTGTGTACTTCAGTAAAAAGCCTGACTCTCTTGGTAACTACTTTGTAGGTACTGGAAGGCCACTATCAGGTCCTCTCTAAGCTTCCTGAAGGCTAAATAAGCTCAATACCCTCAGACTTTCTTCACAGGGCCTGTGCTCCAGCTCCTGAATGTCTTGGTGGCCCAGCACTGGACTCTCACCAGTTTAAGAACACCTTTTTTGCTGAGGGTCAAAACCAGGACACAATATTCCACATGCAGTCTAGCAGGTGCTGAGTAAAAGAGAGTAATCATTTCCTGTAATCTCCTGGTTATGCTTCTGTTACAGCTCAGTATGCTGTTGGCCTTCGTATGCTGGCAGGTCAGTCTTCTGACTCATTTATCCTGCTGTCCACATCCCAAGCAGCAAATCTTTGAGTGCAAGTAGCAAATCCAGAAGAGTGTCACTTCTGGTTTGGCCACCTAGCATCTATGCTAAAAAGTTGCTCCTGATACCTTTATCTGTCAGAACCAGGGTCTCATCTAGATGCTTCTTTAAGTTGCCTGCAGAAGGCTTCTTCCACTTCCTGACCCTGATCAGGTGCTTTATAACAATATTCCCCATGATGCCACCCTTGCTGACCTCTGCCAGGACCCACTCAGCCATCCTGTCATCCGTTCACTACATCTGAGTTGCTCTTCTGCACATAAAGATGACACCTGCCACCTCCCTCTCTACTAACCAGCATGTATCCATCAAATGCAGAACACCAGTCATAGAAGCCTGCATCCAGGAAAAAATGAGGAAAGGCATTTTTTTTCCACATCGTTCAGTAATCATTGACATTGGGAACATGAGAAAGAAGGGATAAAAAGGATATAAAAGCCATTGTGTAGCATTCATTTGTAAATCCTACGGAGCACAGAACAAGGTATCTGTTGATTAGCTGTGTAGTGAAGTTAACAACAACTGTCCCTTTTTGTTCCTGAGTCTCCTCCCTAACTCTGGAACAATACTGATGTTCATTGGAGGTCACCCTCACCTGGTGGCAGTAAGGGAGAGACATACCAATACCATTCCCAAAGAAGGGCAGCTGTGCTAGCATGAAGATGAGAAGAACAGTAGGAAACATTTCCCAACCCCATGGCAGAGCAGTAAGCTCTCCAAGTTGGTTTGCCCTGTTTGTATTCCCACTCTGTAGAAATGCCTGCCTTTATACTTTGTCTCTCATGCCAGGCACACATCCATACAAAAGCATAGATGAGTACCAGCAGTCAGGATTTGATTAATTTCTCTCCTTTATGCAAAATCAAAGAGTTGACCTTAGATTTTTTTCAAATAAATGCACCTTTTGGCCTGAAATTTCAGTCTAAGGGATCTTTTTGGAAAGTATTTAAGTAAATGAAAGCAGTGAGATTACAGGTGAGAATGAAGCTCATACTGAGTTTATTCTAGTCATTAAGGGAGATGTTAATAGTAAAATCTGAGTAGAGATTTTCCTGCAAGTGAAACCGAAGAGCAATTTTGTGTCAATGGGAGAGGTGTTTGGCTTTTCCTAGAATATTTATCAGAGGGGTGATATCAGGGTTGCACAAGAGGAAAAATGGTAACAAGCTATTAGTCATAACTAAAATACATCTGAATACTAAACAAACTAGCTCTCCCTTTTCTCATACAGTTGGCCTTTTCAAGGAGAAACTTCACAGTAAGTGGTCATAGGTATAATTTGAATTAAATATCCATGGTTTTGGTCTGTGCCAAAATGTCAATGCTTGCCTTCAGGCTGGCTTAATATTCGGCTGGGTCATTAAGGCAGCTGGGGTCTATCAGAAAGAAAAGGTAGACAAGACTATGCCAGATTTAATCAGTTTAAATAGCACCTGGGGCTGTAATATTTTTTTATAAAGCAACAGGTCATGCTATGTCAGTAAAAACATCTGTCAGCTGCTTAAGACAAATGAATAGATATTTTCACTGTTACAGGGAGGCAGGAGGGAGAAAGGAAAAGATAATGAAGGACAGAAGGTGCAACAAATAAACAAAATTTGACTAACCATGGTTTAGTCTGTGAACCACATACAAAGCCTAGCTATTGTGAGGTGCAGTCAATCCTTCTTTAATAGTAGCAGAGAATAACTTGCCCTTGCTAACTGAAGAATATTCTTAAGCGTCCGCTTCCAAGCTAAGCTATGATCACTCTTCTGCATTCAGCTCTTTTACAGGGATTAAAGACGGTTGTCTGAAATCTAGTGCCTCCACTGTTTTGAGAGAGAACAGCATATGAGCTGCTCACTCCATGCTGATGTTGGGTGATAGCATTAATAAAGTTAAAAATTATTTCTTTAGTAGATTGAACATCTTTATGCATGAATGCCATTCTTTCACCTCACTCACTCATCAACAGTTTTTAACAGCAAGAAAGAGTTTGTTTGACTAGAAGAATATGGTGATATAGAACAGATGGATCTGTAAGTGTCTGAGGGAGGTAAATGGTAGGTAAGAATGGTAATGTCTCAGAACCTTCTGAATCATACTTTAACTATAAACACTCTCTCCAAATAGAAATGAAGCTGACTTTCAGGGGAAGAACAATCTTATTTGGAATCATAGCAGCTAGTTCAATACAGAGTTCAATGGGAAGATTTGCAGGCTGCTATGACATTGAAAGCTGGTAATAATGAAGAGAGTTGTGACCAACCAGAAAGTATAACATGAGAATTAAGAAATTAGAAAGAAAAACAAGAGCTCAAGAAACTTGGTTAATATAGCAGCAATTTCTGATACAACCAATAGTTTGGACTGTTGGAGTGATAGGACTTGTATAAGACCTAAGATGGAGAATCCTATTGCTTTATTTGGGAAAAATGAGATATTCTTTCTGAGGTCCTTACAATTTTACTAGCCCTGTCTGTGACAAGATCAAGAACTGATAGCATTCTCCCCAAAAGAAAGGAAAAATCATTTTAACTATTTCATTAGCAAGATGTGCCTAATTCAGATTAAATTATGACTTTTTTTTTTTCTTCTTGATTTGGTGATTTATAGCACTTTGTAATTTCTGCTCTTCTGCAGGTGCCATCTTTACCAGTGAATAAGTTCGAGGCTATGAATTGCCTTATGTTCCTGTATGATAGGGGAAATTTTGAACTCTTCTTCAGTCCTAGAATTTAGAAAGAACTCCTTTAGGTTGGGGGCATAAGGGAAAAGGGAAGTGTTTGAAACACTGACTTCAGATATTTCAAAACACCACACTGATTAAATACTGAATTAGGGATGGGGAGAACACTGGCCAGATACTCTCTCATAACTTTAGAATTGGAGGTTTAGCAGGCTATATATATAAAATCAAATACTCAAATATTTCTGCTGTAAGATATATTCTGTTTAACCTTTTTGTTTCATTTGAGAGGAGTAGTAGTAAACTTTGTCACTTATAGCCGAGTATTGGATATTTTTCCTTGGTGAAATTAGACAACACAGGACACTTCACAAGACTGTTAAGTTCTTATAGGCTTAAGGAATGAGCTTAGGCAGACTCAGTGTCCTGCTATGTTGCCAAAGTCAGTGTTGTGAAGGAAAGCACAACTTTAATTTGCTGGGCTTTTCCCAGTTAAGGTTATCCCAGTGCGTTCATACGGGTTTAGAGTGGTGAATGTGGCTGTTTGCCATCATTGCGGTTATTTATACAGGGGGAAAGAAAAAAATGTTTTTCTTCTTTCTTATGAAACTTGTGTATCAAGTGTCTTGCTTTTTATTTATGTTACTTCAGGGAGGAAAAAAATATTAAAGACCAAATAAGGTCAGGGAAGTTGCTTAATAAGCCGGGCACATCATCTGAGACCTGACTTAAACTGTGAGCCATATTTTTTTTCAGGGTTCTGTAGCACATCACCAGAACACTGGCTGGCACACAGTGATTCCAGCCTAGTGCCAGAGATCAACTGAATACTCATAAAGCCTGTCATGTTGAGGTTAAAGCAAATTACTGCACCCTTTTGGTGGCATAAATTAGTGTGAAATACTAGAAATAATATTATTTCTGGTATCTAGGATGGTGGGTATTCCATAGCATGTTATGAAATAAGATAAATTTTAAACCACTAGTGTTTTACAATTAAGCAAACTATTGTCTCAAAAGGGACTAATGTAGGAATTATTATAACTCTCTAAAGGCAAACTACCTTTATTTGTATTGCATGGGGAGACTGGGAGACTGGCCCTGGGAAAACCACAGAAAGGAGGAGCAGGTGAGTCTGTATTTAGGACTTCAAAAGTACAGGGTATAAACCTGCTACTGCAAGTCATCAGCTGTGTTAAGAGCTGCAAAATACTGGCAAAAGCAGTAACATTTTCATCCCATTGCAGTCTCCTTCACAAGGCAGTTTTCTTTGGCTTTGTGCAGGGTTTCAAAGGTTGGCCCACTGAATGTCTGCATTCCTGTCACTGTTCACGTATCTCATGAAAATCACTGTATGAAACCTGTCTTGTCGTGGTTCCATGTATACAAGGCTATGCTGCTTTCCCTTAAAACAATGTGTAAGCCTGTCATAAACACTTGGAATTTTAGAAGATTTTGCAGGTGCAAAAATGAAGTGCTTACCATAAAACCAGGAAACTCCAATTGCCTCCATTAGAACAGCAAACAGTATTGAAGTCCCAGCTGCAAATGTGTCCAGAAGTGTGAGCACATAAATTCCACCCTAGCATGGGGGAGTTAAGAGGCAACAAAAGGAGGTTACAAATTGAATCATCTCAGTAGTTTAGTATCTAGCTAACAGAAATCTGCTTTACTTAAAATATCATCTTAAACCAACTATTTTGATATGGAGCTGGTGCTGCAGACAGGGGTTCTTATTTACATGCAAAATAGTTGAATCAGATTTTCAACTCTTCTAAAAAACCTCACTTAGCTGGGAAACAGAAGAAGCCTCAGTTTAGCATGATTAATAAGTGCTCTTGGCGCTCAGTGTTCAGTGGAAGTTGAAGGCACTGCCTGTTGGGGGAAGTGCTCCACAGCTTGTAGGACAGGGCCTGTCCTACAGGACCCCTACAGGGCTTCTAACTACACCAGTTAATGAAGATCCTTCTAAATTATTGGCAGGGATGGAGTGCTACAGGAGTTTGCATAAGCCATTATCACTTGGTTTGTTCCTAAGGTCAATTATTCTGCAGTCCAGTGAATCTGCAGTCTTAGACTGATGTCTCCTTTTCCCAGACTGCCTGCATCTCTCTTTTCCAACGTTCCTGCAAAGGGAGCACTTGTGTGCTAAGTCTGTGTTACCCTCCCAGCATGGAAGCAGCTTTGCCCTCTTTAGTTTCACGGCTGTGGTATTAGCAAGCCTTTGCTCAGTGGAAAACTGGGTTTTGTTTCACTGATAATCTTTTTAGCTGCAGCTTGACTACTTTATGTCTCATTTTACAATGTCATGCATTTGTGTAAATTACTGCTCATTTTATTTCGTTTGGACTAACAAGGAGTGGAAGACCAGAGTATGTTTACTTGTTTCAGAATGAACATGAATAAAGTGTTTCAGGACATTCTGTGATGCAAACAACTGAAATGTTTGCAGTTGCAGATTTTCATTAAACTTTTTTTTTTTTTTTTAAACCAAACTTAATCTGACTATGCCTGTTCAGAAGGGGAAGAACAAAGCGATAACAAAGCAATTATTTTCCATGCTTTTACCAATGGTATAAATAGCACTTTTACTATTTAGATGTCTAGCTGATTCTAATCTCTGCAGTCATTCAGTTTTCTTTTTTCTTATAAAAACAAGGTTTTCTGAAACAGCTGTGCATATTTACAAAAATAGAGAAAATAGTACTTAGGCCTTGTCTAGGTTTTTAATTCGGTGGGGACTTGTGTGGAAACTGAATGAACTTTCATTGTTGTATTAGAAAGGAAATGTTGCTTATTGAATGACATTTGAATTTGACCTCTTGTTTTTGCTCTACACCTGCTCTAAATGAATGCCTTTGCTATCAAACAGTAAAGTGCATGACAAATACGATTTTGTAAGAAACATGTTTTGAAAATAGAGCCTTAAAATTTCAGAGGACAAAATAAAACAGATTAATGTGATGGTATCACAAGGGTTTTTCTTTGTATTTTGTACACATTAGAAATGTTGTTCTTCAGCTGTGTGAACCAATACATTTGGACAAGTCTAGGCAGTTTTGTGCATTCCAGATGGTGGGGTGAACTTAAGTCTAAACGGGTACCATTTAAAAGCTAGAGCTAGGTTATCTTGAACTGCTTTAGCTCTTTTGAAAGCATTGGAATTGCACCCACTGGCACCTGTTCAGATTCTTAACCACTGAGGTTTCTTCTGAACTTGTACTTCAGGAAATTTTATTCCAGTTGAAACTTTCAATAAGGAAGGAGCGTGTTCAATTCTTTAGGTAACAATAGAGATAGTGTGGTATTAAAAGGATAGGTATTTTAAATGCTAAATCTATTTTTACTGTCTCAAATGTTTTCTAGTTTGAGGAAACTAGAGTAAAAATATTGGGGAATTTAGCCTAAAAAGAGCTTTGTTATTTATAAACATATGCCATTTCAGTAATCTTAATAGACCTGGAAATTATTTCTAGGAAAGGAGAGAGGTTCAGCACATCTACTTTTTATGGTGGCTACCTCAAGTTTCAGTTGTTTTCTGACACTTTTGGCATCTTTGCTTACAGGGCTTTTTGCCTTTGGCTTCCATCCAATAAAAATGGAAGTTCTCTCCAACCTAGAACACTGTGATTCTCATCCTTTAATTAGTTGTCAACAGCCTGGTGAGGCACATCATTCAGGATGACGGTAGTGATAAATACAGGTTACTCCATGTTCAGGATAAGTTATCTGTGTGTTTTTTGTGGTGTTAAGATTAAGAGATAAGATGTAGGTACATGAAGGAACATTAAGAAACACATGTGGGTGAGGAGATCATTATTCTAAACTCTTCTCACAAGAAGTGAATGCTGCTTACTTGCTTCAAGAAGAGAACAGCCAGTTGACTAAGGGTCTGGTCACTTGAAATTCTTAGTTCCTCACACAGGAATAAGCACTGAACACAGTTCCATTTAATGTGAAAACCACCAAAACACACAAAACCAAACAAGAACAACAGCAGTACAGACAGTTTTTTGGAACAAAGACTTATAGGTTCAGTTGATAGCTAATGATCATGTGCAAAAAAGCAGAGAAGCTTCATGTAGATAAAAGTTGACTATAAAGTTAAGAATTAAAGTTAAGAATTAAAATTTATAACAAAAATAGTCACCTGAGCCTATTTGTATTTCTATCTCATGAAGTTAACTGCAGTTTTAAGGTAGCTTGTTGATGGATACTTCTGTTCTACTTACATTGGTGATGCAAAAAAGGGCTAGTAGGAAAGTGCCAAAAGACACACCAAAGGTGAAGAGCTTTCTATGCTGCTTCAGAATTTGGAAGTCATCTGCCAAGCCAGTGATGACAGCCTCCATTCCACCCATCTGAGGAAGAGAAGGCAAACTTTGGTTAAATGCTACTGACTGTTGTAAATACAGATTGAAGAATGTCAAGTAACTTGTATAATTAATTCCCAATCACTGTATGATTTCTGACATTTCTGCTCTAAGTCACTGGTGTGCTGAGGAATAATTTATTTTCTCATGGTAGAGAACTGGACATTAATTGGCATGATTGGCACATATTCTCTGTGGACCCTTTGGTGACTCACCAGGATAGTGAGTAGACAGTACTCTGGAAAAAATAATATACATGTTAATATACTTCGGGGAAAAAGCTGGTAGAATAAGTAACCAAAATCCTTGAGAGATTTCGAATATAAAGACAGACACAACAAGCACCTAGGGGAAATGTACTGAACAAAGATTCAGTTTAGCCGTTTATTAACCACATCCAGTTTGACAAAAATCTTTAGACTTGAAGAATTACTACATAGGAAGCTTGATGTAATGTTTTTTGTTGACAACATGAAAGAATTTTACTTTGTTTTCCAGAAGTTAATGCTGAACATTAGCCATTGTTTTGCAATATAGGAAAGATATTTTCCAAGTTCTCATTGAAATTGCTAGGTTATGTAGGTGGTTATGAATTAAATTTCTCCACCAATGAAAGCGTTTGGCCCCCACCTCCACCAAAAAGTTGTGAAAATGAATTCTAGTCTCTTGTCATAATAAATAAATTTATTTAACATTTGAGGAGGCTGGATTCCATGCTTTTTCTGGTGCTGAAAGATCATGGCAAAATGTGGAGTGCTTGGTGCAGTACAACAGTTGGTTAGCCTGTCCATTTCCTATCAGAATTTGATGAAACCAATGTCTCTGGTTGAAATCAGTAGCAGATTATTATTTCTCTAGAACTTGAATGATTTCTGTATAGAGCCAAATTGGTGGGGGCAGAGTACCTATTATTTTTTTAAAGGTGACTTAATGTTCACTAGTAAAATGTCCTAAGACCTAGTGTAGGTTTGTATTTCCTAGTGTCTGGGGGAGGGGCATCAGTGAGTGCCCTGCAGTTAAGGTGGGATAATATTTGATATTCTCAGAAGTCATTCTCTCCATTTCTCATCTTTGAAAATGAATGAAGTTTCCTGAAGTTGTAAGCAATGGAAACACTGGGTTTTGCCATTTCCAGCAAGAAATTCCTAGATTGGCTCTGTGCATTCAGAACTGCAAAAGAGACTTCTGTGCTTTAGAACAGTAAGAAACCCCTACTCTACTAACAATGATGAATGTTTGTTCATGGTTCACTGTTCCTTAAAGACTCCCTTTATTTTTCTAGATATTAATTAACCTTTAAGTAAAACATAACAGGATGTCTTGGTGGCTCTTTGGCAAGAGCAAAGCAGTACAGAACTTGTTAGGGGACTTGGGATATTTTCTGGGCTGAAGTTTCTGTGACAGTAGAAGTCATTACATTATGGAAAGAGCAAATACATTTGTTAGACTAGACATGAAACTGCTATGGAAATATTCTGGACTGATTTTAAAATTATGACTAAATTTACAGGAAATTCTGTATCATTGCTTGCAGAAAAAAAATCAGGCTACCTTCACACATTGTCTATCTTGAGCAGATTTATGAATTTCAGCACGTGTAAAAATGTCTTCTAGAAACCACTCTACTCTTACTGTGATTTTTGTTTTGCAAGTAGGGTTCCAAAACCTTATTTCAGGTTCATAGTAGTAATAGCAGTGATACTGAGTCATACCTTTAAATAGTAGTATTTTGTTGGTGAACAGCTCCTCTGTAAGATCATAAAAAAGCAGTGGGTAATTATTTTCTGGCTTGTAAAAGACTTGATCTTTTCTTAAACCTCTTAAATATCGAGTCTTTAAATATACTGCCAGGAGTAACACTATTGGTATGTTGGCTAGAAGGGAAACTACTCACAGAACTGTCGATGCCAAGAGTAAGGAGCATGATGAAGAATACCACAGCCCAAAATGTAGATCCTGAAAGAGTTGAAATTGCCTCTGGATACAGGATGAAAACTAACCCAGCTCCTGAAATAGAAAATGAATAAAAAAGTATTATTAAATGTTTTTTTTTAGCTTCACAAGTGTTCATTTTAATGATAAATTATGACTAAGTTGACTTTTACATCAGTCCACACCACACTCTGAGTAGCTGTTTAAAGAAAATTTGCATTATACCAAATATATATCCAAAGTACTTTAAGAATATACTCATCACAGTTTTGTATTTAAAAAAAATATATATCCCATTCTTTTCCACTTCTAATGATCTTTTATGTGATTTGCAACCTTACTAGCTATTTTTCAGCTACGTAGTAGAGAAGGAGCCATGTGGATGTGGACTCCACTGTGTGGCAGAAGAACTCTTGGATGTGATGAGAGATACAGGAACTGAACTCATGGGTGACCTGTTACTAGTAAAAGGACTCCACACCTAAGCTTACCAGAACCATCCAAAACAGTAACCAATGACACTGAACAGCAATACTTTTGTAAGATACTGTGCAGTGGTAAATCCCTGTTTGTGTACAGGCTAAACTTGTGAGGGGCAAGAGGTTGGGGAGCCTCAGTTCAGCAGAGGCAAGGTGAATCAATACCATTTAGAGTTCACATTTCAGCAAGGCATCTACACACAAGAGTTTTAGTTAATTCAGGTCAGTTCCATGAGATTTTCATACACTTGTTTGAAACAAATATAAACACATTTGCAAAGAAATGGTTAACAAAAAGGGGTAAAACTAGTAGAAGATTAACTTCCTACCTTCAGTGGCTACATCCTCAATTTTAACTTTGTGCTCATGAGCCATGTAGCCCAATATGGAGAAAATTGCGAATCCTGAGATGAAGCTTGTGACACAGTTAATGGTACTAGTCAGCAAAGCATCCCTAATGATGGAGAGAAGAACAGCCCAGTGAAAAAAAAACCAAAACCAAAAAAACCCCACTTCTAAGAACTAGAAGGGGATTGACTTATAGCAATAGGAAGATTCTTGTGAAATTGCTAGTTGTGCAATTATCCTGATGATCAAAAGCTCATATCAGCATACTATGTTAGGAAATTGCCTACTGCTGGTTACTATTTTGATTTAAAACTGAATTCTGTTCAAAAAAATTCAACAAAGGTATATTGAATATTAAGATATTAAAGAGTAATGTCATCTTCCTAGCTGGTAGACGTAACATAGCAAGAAAGTGGCCTGAAGTGAAAGAGCCTTACTATTCATCAATTCATGTGAGCAGATATTCAGGAGTATTTTTCAGACAACTCCAGGAGTGCATTTTTAGCAAACTGTGCTGCCATTCAGATGGCACTGGATAACCATCCTTAAATCTGTAATGAGGTCCCTTCATCTGTGAAGTCGGCTAGGCTTTTCTGAAAAAAATACAACTTTTCTTTATCAGATTGTTACAAGAGTGAATTTAGTTTAAAGGTTAAATATTATCCCATGTGCATAATATAGTAATGATTGTACAAAGTTATGGTTTTAATCAATCTGCCATGGTATTATGATAGATGTATGAGTTTTCCTGGGTACTAATAATCCCTATTACCAAACCTATCTTGAAGATAAGTAGGCCATAAATCTTTAGATGTCTACCTAATCTGCACAGTGTCTTGTATGTAATCTTTTGCTGTATGTGACCTTTTGAACAGAGGACGTGGCTCTGTGAACATCAGTAATGCCAAACAGTGCTTTAATAAGCAGAAAGAAAATATGATTACCTTTCATCAGTTACACTATCAAAAAACATAGGTGCCATACCCCAAATTTTATTATCTTCCTCACATTATTTTGATAACATTGAAAAATTTATGTCCTGCAATTCTTAAAGTGTTTTCCTGGGGGGAGGCTGCAGGATCAAGAGACACCAGATTGGACCCATAAAATCAAATTCTTTTCAGTTATTAAAGAAGAAAATTGCTAGGTATTTGTCACTGATAAGATGGCAACAGTAATTATTGTTCCTCACAATTCAAAAACATTCTTATGCAAGTGAATAGTGCTTCTCTTCACTTAGTGACTGGATTGTATGATGCTTATCTCATAAACTGAGCTGAGATAGCTCTCAATACTTTGCATGTAGAACTAGGTCATAATTTGTACAGATTTTCATACTTTCTGGCCCCGATTTTCATTATTGTTACCCTACCCTACATTACTGACACTATTCCTCTTGGGGAAGGTGTGTTGAAGCATAGATGGGACATTACAGTGCTGAGTCATGGCCTTCATTTGGAAACAGTACTATTTTCAGTTTGTTGTTTTCAAGAAAGCCTTTTGTATAAAATATGTGAGCACATTATAGAGTTATTTGACCAAAGGATATTTTTGAGTGTTGTAAATGCTAGTGAACTGAACCTTGCTTTTATGGTTAGAACTAAAACACAGTATTTAATGAAACTACAGATTACTCTTACAGGGAAGGCAAGGCTTATAGAGCAACATTGAACAAATATAGTAAGCTAAGAACTAAGTAATATGATTTCACATATAGTTTGTGGTGTTTTCTTAGTTTCAAGTGGATTTTTTTACATTTCAGAGCAAAATTCTAATGCAGAAAAAACCCAGTTATATAGGGAGCTGTTATGAGGTGAATGCACAATAATTTGCAGAAGGCTATAAATGTTATTTTGGAAGACTGCTATGGCTAGCCTTCTACCTGAAGGGTTCTCAAATCTGGTTATATTACCTACTGCAAATAATCAGCTGGCAAACTAAAGTTGCTCTGGTTTCAATCCAAATCTCTCTGAAGTCAGTGGAAGTATTCCATGATTTTGGCTTTCAATGTGTTTAAGGCAGTTCAAATCCATATATTTTCTTGTACCTTTTAACTTTAAAATTTTTTTGTCATCTTTCAGTTCACAATGTATTTAAAATACATGTACTTTCTGAATTTATATTTCATGGGAAAATTTAAAGCAATACTTTTTTTCATTCCACAATGAAATGTTAACAATACTTCTAAATGTTGGAAGTTCTCAGAAGGTGCAGAGCAGTTCTGATTGATTTTCCATGGCGGTGATTCAATGAAACACTTACAAACTGACTTGATTTAAAGTGCGTTCCTAAACTGGAGGTCAACATAAAATATCAGCAATATTATCCCAAAGCACAGAAACACTTCTGGAAACTGGAATCCTTCTGCTTTTAGTTCCTGGCCCAATAAGATTTCATCCTGTGTTCACTGTTGCACTTAATGGTACTGTTGAAAGGCAAACACAAGCACAGTTTACACAGCTGCCTAAAGTCCTAACCCAATCCCATTCTGTTTTGCTGTACAGCAGCTATCTTGGCAGGTTTATGTTACTAAAATTTCAGTAAGGAAGACAGTATTTCAAGATTTGGGTTGGTTGCTATGTCTACACAAGACTGACCGCCATCATTAATAAATGACTGAAGATAAAAAGATAACAAGTACTTATTCCAGCTGAAGTTAAGGTAAAATAGTATCATTCTGAAGCAGTAATGAAAGAATAGGCTGTCTTACCTGTAACAGTTGTTGTCAAACTTATTGTAACTGGCAAATGCAATTAAAACACCAAATCCAGCTCCTAAGGAGTAAAATATCTGAGTAGCTGCATCAATCCATACCTGCATAATGACACCAACATTGTCAGTGTCAATTCAGTCCAAAAGATAGATCAGGGAAATGCAAGAAGTGTACAAGACATCTGGTTTTTGAAAAATAATCAGCATTCATGCTTATGGGGGTGTAAGTGCTTCTCAACCCCTATGAGATGTCACATGGAGCACAGTCATGGTCTGGAATGGCTTAGCCCGAAGTGGTGAGGGCTGAAGCAGTGGGCAAGTTCTCAGTGCATGCATACTGCTACCACAGTGGGGTGTACCGGTTGGATCTGCACTTCTGAGCTTTTACTGAGTACTGAAATGATTACATGGGTTTTCTCCCGGGTGACAGAAATAGACTTCCAATAGTTCTTGTTCCAAGTTAGTTTGGAATGTACAACCAGAAAACTAAAAATAGTTAATGGGTCAAGAGTTACAGGACGTTTTCTTTCCCATAAGAGAGCTTTCTTCATGGGACTATTAGTACACTTTATATGATGCTTTCTTGTTTCAGAAGCAGAAGCATGACTGACATGCAGTGAACAGAACCATGCAGGCTATCTGTCACCTTTCCCACTTAGTTGGAGAAGGAGCTATTCCTGTGCTAGTCTCTAAATTTCAGTGTAAATGCAGTTTGCTCATTTTAAGAATCGTCCACTATGGAAAACATGTTTTTAATGTGATAACATTTTCTAAAGTGGCCCTCCAGCCCAACATCCACTCAAGATGTGCAGATAGTAGTCAGGAGCAATGCAACAGTGTTGGTCTCCTGAATCAGAAGACTGAAAATAGTCTACCCTGATTAATGAGGGTTTCACTTACTCAGTTGTTAACACAGATATTTAAACAAGCATCTTCAACAAAGGTAATGAAGTCAATGGAGTGAATAATACTCAGCATTTCTCAAAATGAGATCTTCAGTGTTTCATTAAATCTACCAAGTGCTTAAGACTGCAGAAAGCACTGGATTTCATCTCACACATCTCTACAAAATGACATCCAATGTATCTGTTCAGCTGCAGCTTTTGAACAGATCTAAGCAGCTTATGAGCTTCATCTGCATTGGGATTTTAATGCTAAGCTTTCATATTTGGCCCAGTAGAAAGAAAGAGTGCCTTATCACATCTTAACAAGATATTTGAAAGCACTTCTACTTTTTTCTCAACACAGATGATAGATGCTTTCAACTACTGCCTGTTGAAGACTGTGAACCATTTATTGAGCTCTGGATTTGTAGATAAACTTAACTTTATGAACTGTTGAGAGTTAATTATTTGAAAGATATATGAAGAACAATCATGTGTTTATTGCAAACCAGTGGATGGGTGAATATGACTTTTCTTAAATTGCAGTTCATACACAGCTTTTAGGTATCATGGATTTCTTTTACTAAATAACAAACCAATCCTGTAAAAGTAATCTCTTGCTCATTCATTTTATATGGTCATTTACAGCTGAATGTTCTAGCTCCCCACAAAGGTTGAGTTCCAGTATGGATCAGTTGAGATCCAATAGGGTTGTACTCTCTGAACAGTAAGAGTGCAGAAGCAGGGATGCAAAGCTTTCTAGAATTTTTCTTGTTTTCTAAAACTTCCCATAACTTATGTTGTTTAATGAAGTTCCTGAAATTTTTAAAAATAATTTTTGCTTAAACTATAACTAGATCTGCATGCTGCCACCGTAAAGCACTTGTTTTCATTGGTTCTCTAGCTCTCTTGTGTCTTGCCAGTGGAGTTGCACTCATTATACTTTCCCTTTCTTACTTTTCAAGCACCATTAAGCACGTGCTTAAGTCTTATTGATTCAAATAAGAGGTTAGCACCTGCTGCTTACCAAAGGAGTTATGCATATGCTTAAATATATATTTCGTAAGAGTCTAGGAAATAAATTGAGAAGATCAAGGTGAAGGGGAGAAAAGAGCAGAACTAAGATTAAATGCAAAACGTTCCCTTTGCTATAACAAAGTAGGCCGTGAAACAGAAAGTGGGGACTGGTTCTTCTGCAGTTTATACTTATGTTCTCTGTTCACTTCAGCTGAATGGCTTCTGATTGATGCATAGTCTAATATATTTTATGGTAGGGTATTGTTTTTATATGCATTCAAAATGAAAAAATTAAAAAACATTTTATGGGAGACAGTCATCAGTCTTTCTGGCTTTCTTCAGTTATTTATGCCACTATAACTTTTGTGCATACTCTTTCTTGTGTATGTGGATTTAAAGAATTATTGTGCTGTGTGGAGAGGAAACAGTGTGTGCACCCCGAGATGTTATATAATCTTCAGGAAGCTTGTCAAAGCGTATGAAAGAGCAAGTGACTTCCTCATGTCTTATTTAACTCTGTATTTAATGCTGATTCCTTTAGCAGAACAGAAATGTAGCTGCTGTTTTACACAGATGTTTAATGTATCCATTTATACAGCAGAGTACTAGGACTTTGTAGCTCCTGGACTCTGAGCAAGGAACATGGCTAGGCGTTGGTCTAGTTAAGAGGTCCTCAGGTGAATATCTTTCTTTCCTTTTTATAGAGACACCCTTTGTGGATTTAATATACCTGAAAATTGAGGTGTCTTAGGGCTTGCTCAGTGCTGTGGCCCTATAAAATGAGGCAGACCTTGACACTGATCAGGATGTTCTAACATCTTTCAGCAGAGCCCTCTGTAGGTCATTACTGTTTGTGACTTATGATGTTTCTTTCTTAGATTCTTCATCTGAGAGAAAAAAAAATCATCAATCAGAAAGATTAAGGGTGTGTTCACACAGAACTGAAGCAGGAGTCTATTCTCTGGAGCCTGAGAAGAGATACTAAACACACAAGCCTGTTGCAGCATCGGGTATCCCAGTCTCCGAGCAGGAGAAAGGCTGACATGACAAAGCAGTTTGTGAAACTTCTCCTTATAACTGATCTTTAGTCTTTTATTATTCTAGAGCAACTCATTTTTTTGTTGTCTGAAAAATTTAATCTTAGAAACAAATAACTTTAGGGTCATCCAAATAGCAGCTGCAGAAATACTAAGCCAAGAAAGAGCAGTGCACAGAATATCCTTCCAAAAGCAGAAGGCAGCTATGATTATGGAGGCCTAGATTCTGAGCTGATGCAAGTTGGCACAGGTCCATAGACATCTAGTTGAACTTGTGATGTTTTTTTCCAAACAGCACTTAAAATATAGAAGAAAAAATTTAAGCACCTCCTTTGTTCCTCTTTGCATCTTTGTGTTTATGTATATGCATAAATGTGGATTACTGAGGTGGCTACTGCCTTGGTGACAAAGGCGGATGAAAGTCCCGTATCTGAAATTTGGTTTGACTGTTTGAAAATAGAGTGAGATGGGGTCTAGGTTCTGGTGATAACTTCTGTTGAAGAAATGGCAGTTTCCAAATTTAGTATTACAAAACCAAGGAAGGAGTGTTTTGCTAAGAATATATAAAATATATCTGTATTCTAGCACTCAAAATGTTTTTAATTATTCAGAAAAAAATCAAGATAGGATGCATAGGAAATATACAGTGCGACTATGTACAGATTACAGACATCTCTGAAAGCTGCAAATTTTCAAGACAGTTCATTTCCTCCTAGTAGAACTATGTCCTCGCTTTTCAGTTTTATAACCATTTGAATGGCCTCATGACCCATCCACAGATATACCACCAATTTTATAAATTATTTATGATATTCTTAGAATAGCGTAGTGGTAAGATCTCTCTGTAGTCAGCAGATCATTGTTCTTCATAGGTGTGAAATGCCGGTAACTTCATTAAGTTAGTGAGTATACTTGTAGATCTTGCTTTACAATGGATGAAATAATTCTTAGTTCCAAGGTACTCCACAAATTGAATTTGTTTGGATGTATTTAGTGATTCTCTTGCAATGTTGTTAAATGATACAGTGAAATGTACGTTACTTTCAATAGTAAGTTAATAACACCATACTGCTGAGAATCTCCTTCATATGGAGTACTATGATTTGATTCTTAGCCTTTTGAGAACTAAATTTTTGTATGACTCAGTTTTCAGGTAGAAAGGATACTGCAATTTACAGGGTGCACAGTCAGAGCATGGACTTTTTAAAGGGACTGCCACACCCGAAACTGCCCTCCTACAGGTATTTTGTAATCTGAACAGTTTGGCTTCAGGCGGTTAGGGAGAGGGTTGGAAAGTTAGACTGTCAGGGACAGTTCTTAAGCAAAAGGAGAAGTGTGGCTATATAATCTCAGAAATTAGATCTAACATTTTCATTTTTAACAGCAAGGCCAACAGGTTTAATAATAATAAGGGAATGAGAGCAAAGAGTACACTTACTGTGGCTTCTTTTAATCTTCTGAAATCTATGTGCAGGTATGCATTTATTCCATTGTATGCACCAGGCAGGGTTATTCCATGTATTAACAAGACAAATAATACAACATAAGGCAATGTGGCTGTTATCCAAACAACCTGCAGACAACAGAGATCCCAAAGGTTAATCAGCTGTTACAGAAAGTTTAAGAATGTGTGAAAAATATAGCTGGGACTTTCTTGGTTTTGTCCATTCAGCTTGATGGAGAAGCTCTTTATAGCATGTCTTGGGTGGAAAATGCTGTTATATACCATGAGTCTTTACGTATGTATATTTACAGATACCAGTAGGAGACAGTTTTAGCAAACAGAAGATTTGGAGTGCTTATACATTACCAGTGTGCGTTAGACTGATGATTAGTTGTTCAGTTATATGTTCATTTGCTAAACAAGTGCAGTCACTGCCTGATGTTAGGTGATGCTTTTGTGAAAATGTACAAAAAGCTTTCAGATGTATCCAACCCTAGAATTTCTGTGCGGGTGTTTTCTGAGGGATGTCAAAGAGTAATTTCAAGTTACGTTCATCAAATATTTCCCTTGTCATGGCATTTTTTATAATGAACCCAAAGCATCTTAAACCATTGAAACATTACTACATTTGGCTATGAATAGGAGGCAGATTTCAGACAATTTAAAATCCTTCAAAATATTTTCTGGATGCGACTGCTAATGTCAAATTGAAAATAATATGCTAATAAATTTTCCAGTTGGAACATCACAAAAGCAAAATATAAAATAAAGCCTGAACTGGAATTGTGTATTTCCACTGCACATATATGAAGGCCTCTCACATGGTTTGGTACCTGAGGATCCTTAGAAGCAGTGATTTAGTGTCTTACTTTCTAAAATTAGGATACTTCTTAAAGGAGACAAAGTAGTTGAGATAAAAGGACAGTATTAGCTCTACCTTTCCTGAAGTCTTCACTCCTTTCCACAGACTAAAGAAAAGAATGATTACCACCACCAAGAGGCAGAGGGAAAGTTGCCAGCGAGGCAAGCCAAGGTCATGGATTCCACGGCTTTCGTGCAGGTGCAGAACTCCTCGCCTACATACCAGATACACAGAAACAAAGCAAAGTCACTGGGGGAAAAAGGCTTTTGCATATCTCATCCTGTGGGCAGCAGAAATGGATGCAGTAATAGCTGCCCTACTGACATTACCAGCAGTTCCTGAAATCTGTTTTGTAAATCCATGTCCTGTGCTTCTTCCCACAATGCTTTTATGGTTTCCCTGATCACCAGACTCTGTTTAGCACCATAGTGCCATAATGATAGCATTTTCTCCTTCACTGGAAGTGTTTTGGGATTTTGTCATTGGGATTCTTGCTTGAACACTGGACAGATCCCCAGAAAGGCTGCAGAATCTCCATCCTTGGAGATTTTAAAACTTGGCCAGTGGCGACCTTGAGCAAACTGATTTACTTTTGAAGTTAGCCTTGCTTTTGTGTAAGGAGTTGTATTAGATGACCTTCAGAGATCTCTTTCAACCAAAATTATTTTTTGAGATTTTAGATAAAGCAAACAGCTGGCTTCCTGCAACTTGAGTAGTTCCAAAGTTACTTTCAATTTCTTTTTGAATAGGCTGTTGTGAGGCTGCAGAAAAGTGGTTGGATAGGAAATGCAACAGTCAGTAAATTTAAATTGGATATAGCGCTTTGTGTTGTTCATTGAGACAGTATAGCAATAGCAGAGGAAATTCTTACCAGGGCAGGCTAGTTTTTTTGAGATCTATACAGTCAAACGGATTGAAGTGTAGAAAAGAGTGTCTTCATGACTAGTGATACCTACAATTTAGAGTTGACAAAACACATTCTGTGCAACGGGCACAGGGATATGGGAGAGATGTTATAGTGGATCTCCCTTTAACTCAGTTCTCTGCTATTGAAGTGTCTCTGCTTTTACAAATCTAGAAAAAGCAGAAACATTTTGCTTTACTGAAAACTCTGTTTGCAAAGAGGAATGGCATTGCAGCTGAAGCCCTGCACTGGAGGTGAATTGCAGATCTAACTCCTGGTTCTGATACGGATCTACAGGATGGTGGCTTAGGGATTCATTTTCTTAAGTGCTTCAGTATGAATCCAGATAAAACGGTCACGACCTTCCCTTGTTTCCTCCCCTTTCTCTATCGCCTTTTATTTGCTGTGCACTGCCTGGGTAAAATAGAAAGTTGATTTTGTCTCGGCTTCTCTTAGCACCATTATAGTACAAACAAATCAAATGAAAGAAGCCCTCTTCCCTGGAGGACCTTGACATATTTTATGAAGTTAATTATATTTTAGAGAAACTGAAGCACTGAGTGATTTACTTTGCATGACTGCAGACATGTAGAGACTAAAGCCTGAGGACACTAATTCCAGCCCCATTGGCTGTCCCCATACAATCTCTTGATAGATGGTGCTTCAGAATTAACTTAAGCACTTATCAAGTCAGACATGAGTGAGATAGTTGAATAAGTTCCAAGATACAGGGCAAACCTGTGTCAATTTAAATGGGGAAAACTGAAAAATACCTCTGTACTACTTACAACTGTAGAAATGTGCTGGGAAAATAAAGGCACTTTAGAACAATCCATCTAGTAATATGAAAGAGCTGCATACAATACCCTTTTGATCCCTAAAGCATCAAGATGGGATCAGCTAAGAATTGTAATAGTTCTCTGTAGTTTCTCATGTATAATAAGAAATGCTGTATTTTTGTTTCTATGATTAATCCCAGGTTGGATAAAAGATAATTGTAGAGCATCATCCTAAATAAGCAGCTGATCTGTTTCTGTTGCATTGTAAGGCTAATAACAAGTGAGGTTTTAAAAAGGTAGTGACCATATGTTTGTGGCATATATTCAATAATATTCCTATTTAGAATGTATGAGGTGTTTAACTCTTACTATACAACAGTATGGCTATATGACAATATAGCTGTTACCTGTGAAAACAGTAAAACATAGAGGCAGGCTTATTGAAATCTCATCTAAAAATCTATTATCTTTAGTTAAATGTAAATAAATAGATAGGTCTCATTCAACTTTTGCTTAGAGTGTGAATGAAAGCTACTTGTATTTCTGCTAATAAAGTATAATTTGCTAGAGGATCCACAGGTGTAAGGGAATCCTGGGCAGGGATGCCTGATTTCATTCTAAACTTACCAGCTTGGGCAATGATAAGTATAACCAGCAAAAGCTTCACAGGTTTCTGGTCAGAACATTTGTCCAGGATCTTGGGAGAGTTTTGACAATCTGTGCTATCAAAGTTACACTGCTATTGCTATCAGAGCTGGATGTTGTAAAGAAAGTCTTTCAGATTATTCTATGTAGATATCTGCTTGGAAGAATTGAATCTGAACTTGCATTCTTTGTGCCTATTTAACTTTTTATTCTTCTTGCCCAAATATTTTCCTGTGTAAAGAAGCCTGCTTTCGTTGTGTGTTTGCTTTCCAAGAAGCAGCTAGCAATGTGTCTTGTTGTTTGGAACACTTGCCAGAACTGCCATTTCAAATGCGGGATTCCCAGGGTTTTCAGGAGAATCTCCATTCCAAGAGTTCTGCTTCCTTAATTAGGGCAAGGGATCGTAAAATAGGAAGAAAAAAATACTTCTGTAACCACTCAAACCAGCTGTGTAACTGGGCAGCTATGCAAGGAAATCTTCATAGACAGCTGTTTCTGAGCTGTAATTCTGTCAGGTTTTGCTTCCTTTTCCTTTTTTTGTTTTGTTTGGTTTTGTTTTTCTTTGTGACCTCTGAAGATAAGTCATAGAAGCTTTCCAAAAGATGCCCTTTTTGAGTGTTGCTGGGAAGTAGTTCATAAGTGCTTACCTATGAGAAGCTGTATTTCTGTTACAGCAGCACCATAAAGCATAGAAGATCTAGTGCTAGACTGCAATTGACATTAAGGTGTGCTGACATCTGAAGAGATGGAAAAGAGAAGCAGTGGCCAAAGTAACCAACAGACTAAACCTTCTTGATTTGAAGGATATAGATCTGTAACGTTCTTTGAAAAAGAGTCAATTTTGGAGAACAGCAAATTTGAAAAGAACTTTGCATTCATCATTTTCTTCCAAGTTAGCATACATCAGTGATGCTATAGAAAATCCAGTTAGCTGAATTACGCCATAGTTATTCTTATTTGACATCAAGGAATACATATTTCAGGAGCATATGTGGCTGTTTCTAGCCCGTCTATGCTAAGGCAGGTTGAGTGATAAATCCCTGACTGGCTCCTTTAGATTATACTCAGCTGCTTCCTTCATACTCATCGCAAAGAGGAAAATGTGAAGTAAGAGATACTGCAGGAATCCCCATTCAGGAAGCTCTGAGGTCAAAACACTTGAATTTTCAGCCTTTGATAGTACAGCAGAATAATGGCCAAGGAAACCAGAGGAAATACAGCACCAACCAGTTATCAGCCTCTGTTGTTTGTCAACTTCTTTATGTCCAAAGCTACTGAGAATGTCTTAAGTAAAAGCTTCTGAAAATGATTCTTGTTTACTAAGTATAAAAATATTGTCCAATTCTGTTAACAAAATAAACTCTCATAATTCTGAACGCTGAGAATTCTTCAAACAGTAAGGAAAAATTGGAGGCAGTAAGACAACAAGAATTAATATTTTGCCTGCAGGTTGTTGTTATTGAGAAAAGAATGAAACTAGATGAGAAATACGTGCAAAAAGGAGAAGAAAATGTTATGGGGGAAAGACTGACAATAAACAGTAACAGATGGGGCTGACAGAAGCTAGAACAGGGATGTATTATGCTGAGCAAAATACAAGAGGAGCTAATAAATTGTTTCAGCTTTTTGATCTTCTAGTCAGAGCTCTAGCAATATTGAGTTAGTACAGCACCAGAATCAGAGAACATGCACTAGAGATAAGAAATTGCCTTTAAATCAGGGCTTTGTGCAAAGGAGCCTGATTTATGCTAAGACTGTTTTCCATGTAAGGGAATGTAAATTACATTTGCAGTGACTTTGAGACTGTACATCACTGTTAATATGGTTCCCAAGAGTCTTTCTGCAAGAGGAGGAGGAGTGTGAAGGGATTTCAGATTGAAGCTGCATTCAGAGATTCTGAATTCTCTCTTTGGGAGATTTCCCCTTGTTCTCTCCTTCCCTGTGCTCTCTGCTGGGTAGGTTCTCCTAGTCAACCAATAACTCTGGCACCAATTCTTGCCTTACTTCCACACTGCATTTAGTCAGCTAAAGGGAAATAGTTCACCTCTGCTGAAATCAGAAAACGGCGATTTGTTTGTTGGTACCACTGTCTTCTGTATTGTCTTTGTGCAGCACTCGGGTCCTCTTTAATTTGGTGTCAGAGTGCAAAGAGCCAACAGGAAGCCCAGCTGATCGGTATGCACACACAAACTCTACTAAAGACAAATTATTGAGGAGGCAGGGAGCAGCTGCTCGGTGGGACTCAGTAGATGAAGGATCCAGTCATAGTTCTAATAATGTTGGAACCAATTACATTCTTCTCTGTTTTAGTCTTCCCATCTATAAAATAAGGATTATTATAAACCTTTGCTTTGTCTACACTTTGAGCAATTCAGAACATACTATTTATGGAAGTGGTGAGTATTTGAGTATAAACAGGGAACCAAATCAAAGGCAAAATAAATGCCAAGGGTCATGATCTGAAAATTACTGAAAATACACTCCAAAACATTTAATTACATAACCAGAAAACAGGAGGTAACAGTTTTGGTTGTAGAAGTCTCCTAGACTTTTTTTGTCAGACTGGTTCTTTCTAAGGACTTTTTAAGGGGCGTTTTGTATTAATCCCTAGGCAGATTCACATGATTGTATTTAGGAAATTTAGGTTTTGTACAAACAGATCAAATTAAAGGTGTTGGAGTAGGCCTCATTTTTCCAGTCTCAAATCAATTATAACTTTAGGTTTCAATCCAAATGATGCTTATTCTTTCCCTTTTTATTAAAGTCAAAAGTTATTTGCTAAACTTGATGTGATCAAGAGAAGGGTGTCATTCATCTAAACAGTTGTTTGATGTGTTGTATCAGATTTATTGACTGCAAAAATGTCATCAACTTATCAGCAAATTAGTATGTAAACTAACATGTATTTGCCAGTTACTTCTAAAAACTCAAGTATTTCTAAGAACTTCCAAGTACTTCTAAAAGTTAGTAGTCCCTTCTATGGGATCAAACGCAAGTGGCTTGCATAGACTATCAGCAAATTGGCTAAGATATAAACAGATACAGTCCTGGTCTCCTGAGCTCTATTCCCTGGTAGTTAGATTCGTTTTTATGATTTAAAACAATGAAAATTGTAGGTTGAAGATGCTAAAAGAACTGCCAGTGTGAACAGTGTGCAATCTATAGAAATTAAATTAAATTCGCAGTTTAGAAGGCAATTTGAAGCATGATAATTGAGTTCAGTTAGAAGGCTCTCTTACATGCATCTCTTGTGTTTTATATTTGGGCAACCATAGTTTAATCATCATTGCTGCCAGTTTCCTTCCAAGTACAAACCACAATTAGTTCTTTTATTTGTGGAAGGTGAGGCTATCTGCCTTAAGCAGGCATGGATAGAGGGTTTTTTTGCATAGAGTTTGCCAAGCTCCAGGTATTTTTACTTCAGGTACTGCACTGCTTAAATTCAAGTGTACTGTCTGAAGGGAAGGTTGTGTGGGGCAGATCTTGTGGTATGAACCCTGCAGAGCAGAGGTGGCTCCATGCAGGTCCAACACCAGTGTCCCCTCACTAGTTCTGGGGCTCGGGGTGCAGCGCAGAGACGGCAGAGTGGCTCCACTTGAAGTCAGCAAAGTGCAACAGGGTTAGCCCGGCTGGGACCCAGCTCTGCCATACACACCGCTGCTGTCCGAGCTGCTTGGGTGCTTTGTCAAGAACTCTGGGTATGGCATCCCCGCAACGCTGAAGGATTGCCTGCCTCCGGGAGAGCACTCTCCTACAGCCAGGACCATGGGAGGGGAGCAGTGCCGAGCCCAGATGTGTGGTGCCAGATGTGAGCTGCGCACCTCTGCGTGCTGAGAACGCTGCGGGGCATCCGAGGGGCTCGGGCCCAGCCAGCTGGCTGCAGCTGGACGGGCTTTCTCCACCTCTGTTGGTGGAGACGGTAGGTAGCCTGTTGACTTTTGCCAACACCTTTGTTGTCAGGCTTTTCTGTTTCTTGAGATATTTCAGCTCCCCCTTGTGTTGGAGAATGAAGCTGTGTAATGGATCTCCAAGCCAGATTTTGGGAATTGCTTACAGAATGGTCACTTACCAGTGACATCCGGGCTGGCATATAATAAATTATTATTTATACTGAAGGAAATTATATTTCTTTTTGAATCACGATAATCCTGAAATTATATGTGGCCACTAGGACTAAACTCTTCATTCACTGAGAATGTTTATCTCAACTCACTGAAGTCTTTACCCAGTTTAATTCTCCCATCAATTTAATAATTCTGACCTCCCCTGCCACACTTCAGTACATTCAAGTCTGCACAGCACTCTGAAAAGAGATTTTAAAAATCTGCTTTTAAACCCATTATACTGAGATTTGCAGATGGAATGGAATCGCTTGAATTTCACCTCTCCATAGGTCAAATGAACACTGAACTCCTGAAAAAAGTTTATTGTTTGAAAATACGTGGCAAAGCAGTTAGAGCACACGTGCTCCCAACTGCCCCAGCCCTTAGTCAGCAAGCTAAATGGTGTTTCAGTCAGCATTCTCACTGGGCCAGGCACTGCCTGAGACAGGAGGGTCATGAAGGAAGATCCTCAGCCTCTCCAGAGAAGCTGTTGAGTTTTCATAAAGTTTTACTCTTTTCAAAAGAGCAGCATGGCAATATGCAAAGTTGCCAGAAGAAAGTCAACCACAGGAACAGGCCCATGCGCCACAAACTGAGGACCACTGACATGTTTAAACAAATGAATGCTCACTTTATGGTTTGACATTTGTTGTAATGCTGCGTCCTTTACACAGTGAGGTTAAGTTTGTAACCTTTTAATGAATTAATGATTCGAAGTGATGGTTTTGGATGAGCAAACACTTCCCCTATAGGAAACAACACATAGAACACTACTGTTGACACTGTGTTAGTACTGTGTTGTGGAGAACATTTGATGAGAAACATGATGAGAGGCAAGTACAAATAAATAGGTGTTTAGTTGTGTGTGACACCTTTATGGGCTTTGCTTTGAGCAATGTGTGCAGGTGGAGATGTTCCACCAAGAAAGGCTCTGCTTCTGCTTGCCATGATTTCAAATGCAAGGCAATACAGGGGAGGTGCTGCAGCACTGACCTCAGCTGCTGTAACTATTGCTCAGAGCCTGCTACTACCAAACTACATAAGATTCTGTATGTGAAGAAAAGCAGATAGAATTCTTTCTACAAGTTAGCACAAAGCAAGCCAATTGCGTGCAGCATAATGTGCAGCTCCTGACATTTACAGTGTCTCATAAAACCCTCCTGCAAATTTAAGTTGGCAAAGTCATCATTATTCCAGTCTTCTGGACTTGCTACACGAGGTCACATTGTGGTTTAGGAATCATTTCCATAAAGCTGTCCAAGCCTAGGAACATGTTACACATTTATATGGATTGACCTCCACTGTACTTGCATGAAATTTTTTTCTCTTTATGTAAGTAAATGGTTAACAAATGTATGTGAACATACATCAAATGTAAATTTCAGAACTGTACATGTAAATATTTGGAATACCTGTTTTTATTTTATGCACATAAATACTTGCACCAGAAATTTCTCTGCACTGCATCAGAGAGAAAGATTGAGTTTACTTAGTTGAGTCCAAAAAAGTCAACACAGTCAAAAGGAAATATATAATGTGTAGGGATGCAAATACATTAGTCTCAGACTATGGATGTGTAAACAATACACTCCAACACTTCCTAAATATGCCTGTGCAGTTAATATAGAATTGATATCTAAAGCAGCTTGCTTATTGCTATTTCAGCAATGTGGCCATAAATTTCCCATATAGTATTTAATAATGTACCTGATTCTAAGCCCACTGAAATCAGAGTTCTTCTGTTGGGTTTAGGGGGATTTTCTAGGGGTGAAGGTACAGAATATGGCCAGAATTATTGTTAGTCTTTAACTGCAGTAAATAGATGACTGCTACCCAACTTCAAACCTGTCAGAAACATCTGACAACTTTCCTTTCAATTATGATGCAAAAGATAACTCTAGATGTCTAGAGAGATTCTTATTTCTCATTGCTTACAAACTTTCTAATTAGTTTACAGGGTATGGATATCGTGTGAAGAAACCTCTTTAAAAAGCTTCAGATATATTCAGTGGAGTCTTGTTTTTCAGGGAAGTGGTATTTAATTGAGAACTGCTGATTATGTTTAGCATGAGCTTAGTCTTTTCTTACCAGATGTGATTAGCAGAATACAGGGCTGTCCAATCTCATTAGTTCTTGTTTTCTGATTCAGTTTTTATATGCATTTAGAGGCAGATTTGCTTATGCTTACTTTTGACGTGGTGTTTTCTCTCTAGAGAGGTTGCTTCACAATTGTTTTATGGGGACAGGTTTCTGCATCTTCCTTTGCAGCACATAGTGTTGGTCACTCCATTTGACATGATACTGGACTATGTGAATGCTTTGGTCTGTGGTGGTATTTCTGGTGAGGACTTGTAGCCCCAAAGAACAAACCTATTGGTCTATAAAAGTAACCTTTGCTATATAGAATGAGGGTTTTTTCAGGATATTCTTGGTTCACACACTCCTCATAAATTTATGTTCATAAATATGATGGATGTAGACTACCATGACTGTACATTGTCTTTATTCCGTGTTCTTAGGTGGCTTTTTGCAACTACTCACAGCTGGGCAGACTTGTGAATTCTGTGAATCTCCTTTACTGAATCTGGCATGAAAATCTCCCTGTAAAAACATGTTTTATTTCTTATGTAGAAAGAATGGATTAAAGCCCTCAGAAAAAGTACTATCAGAGGAAAGTAGCCATAGCTCAATACATTTGTTGGCAATTTCACTGTTTCGTTTAAAAAATTGCCTGTATTTGTTCCTCCTACAGATCATGATTTTTTACAGGCACAGTATCTTGTGAGAAGTGCTTTTGTTTCTCCAAAATGGTATTTTTTTTAATTGTCGGCATAAATGAAAGCAAGATGGTAACAACCTTTTCCCAGACACTAGAATGGAGAAAGCAAATATAAAGTATTCCTGTATTCAGATAAAGTATTTGAATAGGAGTGATAGGGAGTAGATAGGGGAACTTTTTTTCAGTGATGCACTTGTGTTCTTTCAAAAATGTTTGTAATGAATTATTTTAACATATGTTGAAAGGATAGAAGGTCCTTTTTTGTGTGTTTAATTCCAAATCAATGAAGAGGGGAGTAATTAAAATAACGTGTATCTCCAAAGAAATGTGGACTTGACATTTTATTTCTAACTGGATTTCTCTTATGACTGACAATTACTAAGGGTATCAGTTGTTACCAGGTTTTGGAGCACTTGCTTTTCTAAGTTTGCAGTGTATAAATACTTTATAATTGATTTTAACCATCTCTAATGAAGTATTGTAGAAGTCTCATTTCTTCCTGTTGTAAGCAACTGTCCCACTGACATCAGTGGCACCTAGGCCTGAATTAAGCCTGAACAACTGAAACCACACTTAATAAAATCACAGAATCACTGAATCGTCTAGGTCGGAAAAGACCTTGAAGATCATCCAGTCCAACCATTAACTCAGCACTGACAGTTTGAAAATACGTGAAACCTTACTCTTAAACACCTGCAGGGATGGGGACTCCACCACCTCCCTGGGCAGCCCATTCCAACACCCAACAACCCGTTCTGTAAAGAAATGCTTCCTAATATCCAGTATAAACCTTCCGTGATACAATTTGAGGCCATTCCCTCTTGTCCTATTGCTTATTACTTGGTCAAAGAGACTCATCCCCAGTTCTCTGTAACCTCCTTTCAGGTAGCTGTAGAGGGTGATGAGGTCTCCCCTCAGCCTCCTCCAGGCTAACCAGACCCAGTTCCCTCAGCTGCTCCCCATACGACCTGTGTTCCAGACCCTCCACGAGCTCCGTTGCCCTTCTCTGGACATGCTCGAGTCATTCAATGTCTTTTTTGTAGTGAGGGGCCCAAAACTGAACCCGATAATCGAGGGGCGGCCTCACCAGTGCCGAGTACAGGGGTCAGATCCCTTCCCTGTCCCTGCTGGCCACGCTATTGCTGACACCAGCCAGGATGCCATTGGCCTTCTTGGCCCCCTGGGCACACTGCTGGCTCATATTCAGCCAGCTGTCAATCACCCCCCCAGGTCCCTCTCTGACTGGCAGCTCCCCAGCCACTCCTCCCCAAGCCTGTAGCGCTGCTGGGGGTTGTTGTGGCCCAAGGGCAGCCCCCGGCATTTGGCCTCAGTGAAACTCCCCCAGTTGGCCTCAGCCCATGGCTCCAGCCTGTCCAGGTCTCTCTGCAGAGCCTCCCCACCCTCGAGCAGACCAACACTCCCGCCCAACTTGGTGTCACCTGCAAACTGACTGAGGGTGCACTCGATCCCCTCGTCCAGATCATCAATAAAGATGTTAAACAGGAGTGGCCCCAAAACCGAGCCCTGGGGGACACCACTCGTGACCGGTCGCCAACTGGATTTAACTCCGTTCACCACAACTCTTTGGGCCCGGCCATCCAGAAGCACTCCAGAAAGCCTAAGTGTAGAACCACTTCAATCTGAATTATTGTCTAACTCTTAAGGCTTGAAAACAAAAGCCAGATATGTTTGTCAAAGACTGCCTGTCACTGCCTTGGCATGGAAATTGCAATCTGCAGTGATTTCTTCCAAGTCTTGAGGCTTAGAGGTTTCTCCCTACTTTCCCTCCCCACCAAGTACCAGACAGCTGAAAGATTTGGCCCAGATTCTTAGCAAGTTTTCCTTTCTCTCACTCAATGTAAGTGGTGAGAATCAGCATTTTTCTGTTGAACGTATAAGTGCCTTTCTTGAAGTATTAGATGAATTATCACATAACAGTAATCCCACCTCTTCCTACAGTTTATTCCTGTGCTGGTGGAAATAGTCAGCTCTGGCAGCTGCATGGCTTTAGGAAATAATCTGTTCTAAATTCAGGGTCAGGCCAGCTTTGTGTGAAGGAATCATGTCCCAAAGATAAATGTCTGTTTCTCTTAAGGGTAACCAACCACATCAGCTTTCTGCTTGTGGCCTGTTTTGGAAGTACTTCTTTTCAGTCATTCTCCATCTACAAAATAGATGTTTGATGGTTTTGGCCTGTCTGCTTCCAGTTCAGCCTGCAAACTAGAAGGCAAAAGTCTGTATATGTTCTTGATGTAAATATACAACCTGGAGAACCAAGTTCAAGCTGTACCCACTTCCCATGTAGTCTCGAGGCTGAAGACTTAAGTGCTTGGGCACATTTATCATCCTTAACAAGTTTTCAGTAAGCTGCAGTGCATCCCAGTAACACAGAGCAACAAGTTCTTGTTGCACTAGTTACTGTGGTTGAAAACATGGCCCCAAATACTCCAGACTGGATGGTTGCCCATATCTCTTGGTAGTACTGAGAAGAATAATGGAAATTATTTTTACTTCCACTGACAAAATTGCTCTGTTTCTATGATATTTTTACAGTGGGCACCAGTGCTAGCGCTGTTTTCAGTCCCTGTTTTAATAATGTTAATTATCATACCATGTCATGTTAATGCAGAGGCTGGGCTTCCATAGGTATCCCACTGAAGTTTGAGTGGCATAGTTTGATTTTCTTCTGCTATAAAAGTAGCTGCTCTGTTTCCTTGTTTCTCTATATAACTGATCAAAACTCAAAATCTGAAATCTGCCATCTGTTTCCCAAAAAGTAATTGTTTCTGTTATTACTAGTATCTTGCACCACTGGATAGCAGTACAAACCTTAAGAATGTAAACATGATCATAGAATATGGAAACCAGTGTCTTCATGATGCTGTTACTTAAAAACTCTTACTCATCCACAGTATTACTGAGGAAGGATCAATTAGCTATCCAGCCAATAATTTAGGATTTCTGGCTGTAAGGAACAGACTGACCTGACATAAACTTCTCCATCAGGAACTGTATTTTCCTCTGGCAAATATTTGTTGATTAAGAAGTGACTAATGACTATCTACCTGGAAGAATCAGGTGTGATTCCTACATAAACACTTGGGTCAAGTTCAGCGGTCTATGAAACAGAGCATGAAAGTTCTGTAATAAAGCACTTTGTTGGAGTGCTTATACCAATATGATATAAGGACACCCAATATTCTTAAAGTAATATTCAGCCTTTACTTGAATGGTTTTTCGGAGGGAATGTAGCCAGTCAAGACCCTTACTTGAACTATTACTTAACATACTGCATCCAAAAATGGTGCATCATTTTGTAAACCCACCATACTGATGCAAATTTAATATTACATCATCACTTCTATTTCCTGACTCTGTTGTGCATAATACGAAACTTTATAATGAGAAGATTCATCTGTCCCTGTTGTAAAAATACCATGGGAACGAGTTAGGTTATTCGATATAAGAGAAGAATCACTGTTTTCTGAAATGGACTGTCTTTATTCGGTTGGATCTGAATACACTAAAACTTTGCACAAGTTTGGGTCCACACCTGAGCTGTACAGCTGGACTTGATGAGCTAATCCAAATACTGGATAAGTGAACAAAATGCCCCTTGTGATTCCCTGTTTTTACAGCTGAGAAAGCAGATGTTAACAGACTGTGTTACTGTAGTAGTTATTCTTCTCATTTTTGCAATATAATCTAGTTGCTAATAAGTATAGGGCCTAGGGACTTAATTACAGCCTCAAAATTCAGGGATCAAAATGTAATGAAATGTCAAATTCCCTTTGTGTTCTTATCTTATGAAAACTGCACTTTGAATGTATTTCATGGTGAGGAAAGAACCCTAAGATTTCAAGTTTCAGTGTACAGATAGAATCGTAAATGATCTGTTCCCCAGATCAGTGGAAATAAATCAAAACATTGTGAATAGATTCTACCACAACCTCACAACCTCACCCACTACAAAGTCAAAATCATACCCCAAGCATGATGTGATAATAGAAAATTCACAGAACTACTTTATAATATCATAAAGGAGAAAAGCAAGAATATAGGGATTGCATTTTGCTTTACAAAGGCTTAAGCAGAAGAAAATTATAAAGAAAACCTTTTTTTCAATGCTGTTCAAATAGAAGTTCTGTAATAAAGTGGTTCTTTGTTTGAAGATGCTGAATGTATATTTTTTTTATAGTTCTCTTCAAAGTCAGGTTCTTTGACTACATGCTTATGTAGCTTTTTGCTATAAAAGATCTGTCTTTACATTTAAGTTATGAATACATCATATATTGTCTTTGTAAGGGCAGGAGATTTCCTACCTGTCATTATTTGCCATTGTAGTGAGTTCCTTTGAACTCAGCCCTCCCCTTACTGTTTTCAAAGCACTGAGTTTAGTTTACCCAAACCCCTGCCAACAGTTTGTGTATCACTACTGATTTTTCACTGTGCTGTCTTCAGAGGAGAAATAGCAGCCACAAATGTTTCAGAGCTATAAACACAGACCTCAAGATCCCTACTGTAGCCAGGCATGGTCTAACAGACACTAGGTTATTTATGGTAACAGTGGTGTCCCTCTGTTTCTACAGGGTTGGACTCGCTGCTCAGCAGGTGTGTGTCCTGATAGCCTTCTATTCTCAACACAGAAATATTGATTATTCAGATTAATTCAATGGCTGATACAATTAGCCTTGATGCCTATCCTCCTTTCTTTATCCTAATCAAATCCCATTTTCCCCTGGAGGTCCATAATGCAATTATTTATACAGAGATTGATATATTTGTTTTATAGTTCAGTTGTGAATTTATATACCTTTTTGGTTTTGATTCCAAGTGTTTGATTTGAGTTTGCCTTTGCCTGTTTTGGCCCATATTACAGAATGCTCTTTTGCTTAGGAATTAGAAAAAGCCCGTCTTTCTACAACTGTGGTGCTCTCCTCCTGCTCAGTGCTTCATCTCATTTCATTGAACTACTGAAGCAGCTGAGCAAACAGAGGTCTGCTCTGAGATATTTTGCAAGTAGAGAAACAGGCCAAGCCTGGTGAACAAATCATTATTTTAAAGCCTTAAAGTCAGCTCAGTTTGGCATGCAGTCATCTTTGTCAGAATATTGCTGTGTTTCCATTCCCTGGCAAAGTTGGTGCAAGCAAAAGTGGTACATCGGGGAAGATTTGTGTCTTTTATCCAATTCCATTTTGCTTAGTGGCAAGTATTGCATTTGTACAGGAGAAACCAGAGCTCAGAGAGGCAAGAGTCTTAATCACACAGGAATACAGATAAATGTTACAACTGCATTTTAATTTCAGTCTTCTGATGCTTATTCTAGAGGCTGGATGCTAAAGCTATTTTACCTTCCAGAGGAAACACTCTTAGACATAGAATTCTGAATAAATAGCAAAATCAAGTCAACACTTACTCATAAAATTCAGCTGCAGGAGTGAGTTTGTACTTCGAGTATTTGGTTCCATTGCCAAGCACTGATGCATTGAAGAGTTTGGGATCTGTACAGTTTGGACTGTTCCAACTGTTGTCGCAGTTTGTCCAAGGGAGCTCAAATGTGAATGATGAAAATAGATAATACAGAGACCAAGCTATGATAACGTTGTAGTAGAAACCCACGTAAAGAGCTATGAGTATCACTGCATAGCCTACACCTAAAGACAAAGGAAAACTAGATTATACATTGCGTTTTACATGCAACAGTATTTGCAAACACTAGTTAAACTCAGCCATACACAGTTGCAAATTCATTTAGATCTTCAGACCAATAAAAGGAATTTTTGACATTTACATATACACATCCAGACATAGTGTCACTAACCTTAAAACAAAAAATTATATTAATGATTTTAGAAAACGATTGGCTTTTAGCAAATCCAGTTGTTTGCCAGAGAAAGAAATTAAGCACTGCAATGTCAAAGCTTGCTCTTGTACAGCCTTCCAATGTAGAATATTGCAAGCCCATGTTAGGAGTGAAACTCACTTCATCTTCATAATGTCAGATTCCTTGCCAACTTTTCTTGGAAAAGTAAAGCTCAAGACTTAAGTGAAGTTTTCCTATGCCTCACATTCCCACCCTGAGCTAGTTTGGAACAAACAACAAACCCTCTCCTGTTTCTTTCCCATTGTTATTTTCCAGATTGGCTTCTGTCAGCATGTAATGAGGTCCAAAACATGCATGAAACAGTCTGTGCTGTTCCACTGAGGCGTTCTTGGGCAGGCCAGTAAATCTTGGTGAATATCAAGCTTGGGGCTAAACTGTGTGTGGACCTTCAAACCATTTTATTATGTCCCCAGGATTACAGAATCCCCAAAAGCATTCTCTTTTGACTTTGAACATTTGGTTTGTATTTTTGTGTACTCTGTGAAGTGTTCTTGGAGGGACCCTTTAGCAAGCAAGCCTGAGAGAGTGCATGTTCACATGAAAATGGACATTTTTCAATGGTTTGGGAGGAAGCTTTGGTACTAATGTTAGAGCAGAACAAAAGTTTGTTGCCAGAACTGTGCAAGAAACTTGCTTCACCTTGGCTTATACTATTCTTCCTTTACTCTGTGCGCAGCATTGTTCCCTGAACCCTACTCCAGAGCTGTACATATTACATGTAACAGGCACAGATGACAGCTGTTTTATGACTATCATCACTGTACTGCCACAGCACCAAAGTGTAGACTTTTTACTTCTAATTTCTTTCAGTTTAGTTTCTTTTGAGTTTCATATTTCTGGATAAAGCAAGGCTTTCATATTTCTTGATAAAGCAAGGAAATAGCACACACTTTGAGTATTAATCCTTGGTTTAAAATTTGCATAAGGAACAGATGCTGACCCTGAAGGACTTGGCAGTTCAAAGACTGCTGCATATACCAAAATTACACTTTGCTCTTCAGGAGGCTTTTAATACATAGACCAGTTTGCTCATTCCCTAACACTGGGGAAAAGAATGTGAGAGTAAAGATGAAACTGTATCTTCAAATTTTTGGTGCTTAAATGAATTCAGTATATTAACACTCAAATTCTAGCGATACTTTGAATAGAGAGGAGAAAGTCACCCAAGGGGATAATTCTTAAATATTCATGTGAATGTTAAAATACTAAGTACAAATAATATATATTGCACAGAAATTGGATGATTTCTGTTTAAAAAAAGTGTTTCTGAAATTTCTCTAATTCAGGAGGACAATGATAGATATTTAGTATCAAGAATTAAAAATACTGCATTGAATGTATCTTAAATGTCAAACCTCTGAAATAATAAGATTCTTCAGGAATGAATTTGCTCTTCTGTTTCTAGGTCTAGCATTTCTTAAAAGTAATGCTGCACCACCCACCTTCTAAAATAGACCCTGGAAAATGCAGAGATGAAAACAGACTGTGTTGCAAAGGTTACAGGGTATATTTTTAAATGTATGCATTATGAAAGATTCTCGTTAGAGTTCTTAAGAGTTCATAAGCAATAATATTAATAGCTAAAATTAGGACTATAGTGCTGTTCATTTAGAGAAGCTGTAATAAATGAGTTATCCCGGAAACAACTTAAAAACATTAGCAGTAAAATGTGTTTGTATGTTATCAGAAGATTTGGTCAAAACTTCAGAAGTACCTGATTTTATACTAGTGCTGAGGTGCAAATACAACTCTATGCTTATTACTTTTTGAGAATCAAATTACTTATGCTATTCTATATCCTAGTAATAAGAACACTTAAAAATCAACAAAAATGTATGTTTAGTCCACCTTGAAAATGTCAGTTTAAAGACACAGCTGGAATGTCAACAGGACTATACATGAAATAAGTTCTATTTTCCTTTCTCATCATCTTTTCAATCCTGAAGTCAACAGATAGAGTACCTCTGAGCACAGTGGTATTTGACTCAAACACTTTGAGATCCTTAAGGTCTAATTTTTGCAGTTAGGTTTTCACAATCCTTGCTGCCATCCAAAGGTATTAACTGATACCAGCAGGAATTCTGACTGAGCAAGGGTCTTCAGGTTCCTGGGTGCTGGGATGAATTCTGTGTCCCTTGAAGGGGTTATAGAAGTGATAGGAAAATCTATCTGAATTAATTTAAAAATTTTGGAGCCCTTATTAGTTTGCTTATTTGATTTTTATTAGATCTCTAATTTTGCTTTGAGTTTTGGGTTTGACCAATAAAAACCCTGCAGTTTTCCTATTCTGCAGCACTAGACTCCTTGAAAAGTAAAGCTGTATTTTGAGAAAGAAGACTAACATTTACTCAGTGTAACCTATATCCAAGCACAGGATCCGCCAGGTTTGGATTGCTATTGTTAAGCTCCTCAGCTTTTGTCAGTCATGGGATGAACATGATCTGAATTTTAAGCTTCTAAGATCAGCTGAGCTTGACTGGTTTCATTTCAGATAGCTCTGTGTTGAAAAGGCTTTATAAGATTTTAGATAAAATCTGGTATAGATTTTTGTTGGTAAGCAATGCTTAAGAAAATTCTTGAAGCTGCTTGGACAAATACTTGTTTCATGTACAGAAAGCATATGACACCCAGGGAGATCCCTTTGTCCCAGACCAATGCCAAACACCCCAATCAGTATCCAAACACCTAACCTCGGGTATTTCTTCCTTGCAGAATGATTGCAACTCAGTGCAGAAAACACTCCACAGCCTTTTATTCAGTGACACTGGAGAGTTAACCTTAGTGCAGACCACTCCATAGTAATAATAATGTTCAGGTTTTAGTAAGTGCTTTTCATTGCTAGATTTGAAAACCACTTTACAAAGTCTGTTAGAATCATTGCTCCTATTTCCTAGGCAGGAAAACTGAGGTACAGAGGCACCGATAACTTGTGTGATGTTACAAGTGTGGTGACCGAACTACAGTCTTCACAACTTCATTTAGTGTTCTAGCCACTGCGGTATGCTGACTTCTGCAGAGAGCTCTGCACAGGGAACTGAACGGAGGCAGGGGTTATCTTAGTCACTGAGGGAGACAGGGCTGAACTGACCTGGATGGGATGTGGTATTTCCAAATGTTTGCATTGCCAATCCCTCCCTCCACCTAGATACCCAGTTCCTCCCACTCCCCAATAGGCAGGGGAAAGGGAGGACAGGGCTGAACTGCTCCTGCTCATTGCTCTCTGTTGTACTCCTCAGCAATCACCCTGAAGATGATTTCTGTGGCTTTTCCCGTTTTGTGTTCCACCTGTGATAAAGAAAAGACTTCTGACTTCAAGGGTTGGGGAAAGGTCAGCAAATATCATGCTGTCTGTGGAAAGATGAGACGTTTACTTTCTGATCACGAGTGTCGCACCCTCATGGCGCTATTCAAGAGAGCAGAGGGACACTTACCTTTGAAAACGGGACAGATTTTCCACACAGTGGCAGCCCCTTCTCGGTTATACTGTCCCAGTGCTAATTCCATATAGAACAGGGGCATTCCAGCAATGATTAAGAAGAGGATATAGGGAATAAGAAAAGCACCTGGAAAGAGAATAATTAGACATTGTAGTCTATGTTTCAGTTATATTTTGCTTTCTCTATTGCTCACTTTTACTGGATAAGCCACTGCCTCTGGAAAGTAGGAAGAAGATACCAGGAAAGAAGAACCCATGTTCTCTTGTCCCTTTCCAGTATTTTTTTTAGGGTCACAGACTCAGAACCCCTGAGAAAAAGCTGTAGACCATGCTCCTATTTCCCCCTAATGTTTCTCCTCTGCTATTTGGTTTCAAAGAGAAAAACGTGACCCCTAAAATCAATCCCTAACTGAAGGAGAAATTATGCCAAACACACTTGCAGAGCTAAAAAGGGAAAGGGACTATGAAAAATTTTGTTAAGTTTTTTTAGTGTAGTATGTTCAAAAGGGAGCATGGAAGCCAGCAACAGAGGGGAAAAAAAATGTCATGTGAGTTCCTGTAAGTACAGTTTAAATCCCACCATGTGAGGTTTCCACAGGAACCTCTGGCTTGAAAATTAATACTGGTTAGTTGTATGGAATTTGAGCTTCTATGGCATATTTTGGTTTTTGCTATAATGAATTCCCTTATTCTTATGAAATGTGTTAGACAACATACCCCTTTCCAGTGTAGTGATACTTATTATCATTAATGTAGAGTATGTACTAGGTTTCACTGCTAGGCCCAAGTACAGCCTCTTTATATTGCAGCAGGATGGTGCTGGGGCTGTGTGCTCCTTCCTGGAGTACATAACTTTACTTGACTGAGGATTCTTCTGTGAGATCACACAACAGAAACAGTCACCTGTGGAAAAATCCTGATGTGTTAGTGCTACTATCAGAAAAGTATTGCCAACTGAAACAGAAAAGGATTGTCTAATGTAGAAACTATCTGAAAATTTCTTGACTTTTTTATATGATCCAGCTTGCAGAAAGAAGACTCCCCCAGCACGTGGCTACATATGGTACTATAAACTGGTTATAGTTGGTGCTGTGTTTAATAACTGGTCTGTTAGTCCTCTGTTTTGTGGTACCTGTAAAGTGTAGCTTTTATTTTATTGCATAGCTTACTTGGTCGAGTACAGTTCAGTTCATGTAAAATTTGTCTGTATAAAAAAATTATTAGATTGTTTTGAATAAATAAGAAGCTGACAGAGTAATTACATATACTGAATAATGAACTGCTGTCTTTAAGAGTTACATATGAAAGATAAACTAGATTGTAAAAAAGAAAAGCAGCAGGTGTCTCTCCTAATAGCAAGGAGTAGGAACTTGTGCAAACCTTTAAGATCTGCTCTACTGGTTTAGTAATTTGAAAACTTCTTGTAAAAGGAAGTAAGTTTGCATTGCTTCTAAATACATAAACTTACAAAAGGTATGTGTAGTCTATAAAAGTATAAAAGCTAAAAGCACGACTAGCTATCTAAAACGTGCCAGTAGGCAGAATTACATATTTAAAAAGTACCTCTGAAACTATTGTCGTGCTTTTAAAAGTCTGAATAGTTGTTGCTCCTTTACCTTTCATGTTTGCGTTTCACAGATATTACTAGTGCCTAGCACGTTCAGAGAGGAATTTTGAGTATATACTGGAGAATAAGAATGGAAAAACAAATTGTTCTCTTAGTCATACCACAAATCTAAAAGTAACGTGCTGTAACATAATGGTAAGGACAATGTATTCAGCATTCAGCTGTAAGTTTAGACATTTGAAAGTTGAAATCTTGCAATGAAAAATAGACAAGGTTTATTAACAGAAAAAAAAGAACAGCTTAAAGCTTAGAGAATGTATCCTAGAAGCTGAAATATATAGGTTGTATCACTTGGGGGCAAGAATCTTCTAATTCATTATGTTTATATGGAGTGCATATGGAATGCAGGTTGCATTCATGTAAGCTGCTACAGTACAAATTATACATGTTTTAATAAAATTTCAGTGTTGTTCATAAGCTGCTTTCTATGACTGTTGAACTGTCATATGTCTGAATAGTGTAGAGAAAAAAAGAATTTGTATTCAACAAATACTTGATGCCCTACAGTTCTGACCTCTGTTCAATATTGAAACACAGCTAAATCAATCTGGGATACTACATATTGCTTTCACCGTATCTAGAATTTAGAAAAAATATTTTATGTGGTTTTACCATCAGATTTCTTGTAAGTGACAGCCTTTGAAGTGCCACACTTGTCTTGCTTCGATAGTATTACAGTGTGTGGAGCTGACTCACAAGCCTAGCTTGTATTTGGGAGGTATGGAGTTTGCACAGAGTGCTGTTTGATTAACATTAATGTCAAGAGACTGCAGAAAACATGATGCTACAAATTGAATAGGGAAATCTGTGTTTGAGAAAATTAATCCTGGAGATGTATAGTGGACATACATATTAAATGCCAGTTTAAAATACGTGGTTTTTAAGTATGACTAATACCATAATGAACCGTGAAGTGTACTGTACTTACGCATACTTGTGTAAGCGTCATCTATTTGGCTGCGAGTCATTCCAGGCTTTAGTTAAAGGAGGTTTCTTTTTATTTTTTTACCCCCACCCTGCCCCCGCAAGGGATTAATAAGGTGTGGTGTAATTTTCAGCAAAGAGCAGTTACCCAGTATGGCAGGGTTTTATAGCTGGGTTACTTTTCGGGTAACTAAATGATTGAAGTATTTTGAAATTGAAATAAATATCAAAGTAAGGGTGCTTAGTCACATTAAGTTGATTTAATGTTTTGGAGACTTCTGGAAACTTTTTGTTTAATAGCTTCTGATTAGTTAAAAAGTGCCAAAAAGTAAGATATTTTGTCAATGTCTTGATATTTGCTCTTCTCTTCCTAACCAATATCCAGAATCAAATATCGTGTTCACTGAACTCTTTCTGAAATCACGGACACTTCAAGGGAAAATAAATGATGGTTAAAGTATCGTTCAAATTTCTGCAAACTGGAATGGTATGCAAATGCTTATAAAGAGCATATGTGTGATATGTGATCAACCTCACTCTGATTGCGCAGGGTCTCCATTATAGGACTGGTTTGTGTACAGTGTCTTCTGAACAAGTGATCTTGTTTGGAAGGAGACTGCATACCATCCTGCTTGTGTGAGCATTCTATGGGCCATGGAGGATGCAAACTGGCATCCTGGTGGGCCTCTTGCTTTAGGTCCATGGTGTGAACTTGGGCATCCTACCAGACTCCTCTGAAGGAGCAGCCTTACTGTTAATGCCTACCTGGTCTATTGGGGTCAAAATGTGTTAGGAAGGGTGGCATGATGCCATCTGTGACACTCCTGCCTCTGCCACTGGCCACAGAAACTGCTGTGCTTTAATTGCATGAATCCAAGGGGCCAGTCAGATTTGTATAGTCCAGAGAACAGAACTCATTCTTAAGGAACACACAGTTTGGCTAACACTTAAGGCTAGCTTGCCAAGATCTACCTACCTCAGAGACCTGAGGGAATGCAATCTGTGGGATTGCTGCATTGGCCACAGCAGACTGATAGCACTCGAGGGGATTCCACTCCCCCACTGTGTGATGGGATGGGGCTGAGCACACAGCTGCATCCCACAAGGCAATCCCGGTTTCAGCAATCCCTAATGGTTCCCAATTTTCCTTTACAGCTAAAAATCTTTAGTAATTAACATCTGCAATACAGCCCTGGCATAAGAGCCATACTTACTACTTTGTTACATGAAGCTCAAAAGCCACAGGTTGACCTTGGACTGTTGTGAATTGCTACATCTCTCTGTTAACAGATTTCATGAGATCCATAAACATCTCTTAAAGTACCACTGTATACATGGAGTTAAAACAGCCTTGTGTTTTATGCAGAACTAGATTAGGTCAAATCCTCAGCTTCTACAAGAACCATCTGTGTGAAACTTCAAGTGGACCTTTACAGACCTAAGATTAAAAGCAACAAAAGGTTTGCGTGGTACAGCAAAGAGAAGTCAGAGATACAAAGAAGCATGATGTAACATCAGTGCCAAAGCCAAGATGATTATTTTAACAGCAGCTGTATAATGATGTTGAGCCCAGCCAGCAATAGATTATAGTAGTCAAAAATAACGTTTTTCTGCAAAACATTGTGTGACATACTATAAAAACTTCAGCAGCACTTTGCACATATAAAATCCTCAAAGTATGCAATAAAATCTTCCAAGTATGCAGCCTTTTTCATGGAAAGTATTTCTGAATCATAAAATCAGTGGAGCTATACCATGGTGAGTGACATGTTTCTTTTGAAGCCCTTATATTTAGCTACTCCCTCTAAAAACATTGCTAGATTTGAACCTATTTATATTTCTACTCTCAATTTGGGCTCCGAGCCTTCAGTTTTTCCAGAATTCCAATTTTAATAGTGTTCCTTTCACTCAAAAGGAAGTGAAAACAAATGGTTTCCAGAAATGGTTCAATGCTGTTCATGGGCTGATGCCAACCGAAGCCTGCATTTTTTGTCTTGAGCTGTTAACCTGCTACTGCTTTGAAATCACTTGAAGTGACTTGAAGCGCAGGGTACTTATAAGCTGGTCGCTGACTTGTAACAGAAAGGGTTACCCAAGCCCTTCCATGCAAACCCAGTCATCTCTTTGGCTTTTTGTTACAAGAGTAATGAGCTAAAGAAACCCATTAGTAGCTATTTTGAACAAATTAATGAGAGTTAAATATACCCAGCCACTCAGAGCAGCATGATTCATTCATAAGTAACACCCAAGTCATTGGCTAAGGTCCTATTTACATAAATTAATGAAATGATCACATTTACAGCAGTGTGTAGTTTAAAGATAATTGCAGAAACATACAAGAACAGAATTCTGGCTTATGTTGTTTGATAGGAAATTAAAGAATAAATAGAGAGACATGGTGGGTTTGAGAGAATATAAATCATGTTGGTCCAAGATGGCCAGTGTGGCAGTGGTTGCTCTGGAGCTTTGCAGTGGGGGGAGGTGGGGGCAGTTCCTGCTGCTGACCTTCACAACACTCTCACTGTTGCTAGTTCAGGAAATGAAGCCATTCCCATCTTCTGCCATGAGTGTGACCATAGGAAGTCCAAAACTCTGCTTTACAAGGTTGCACTGATAGCTTTTGTTTTCACATTGTGCCTCCTTATAGCAGAAGGTACTACTGGACCTGGCTCCTTTGTTTCTAAATAAATGAATTAGCATTCAGATGAATTTTGGCAGTAGTTTGGTAAAGAAATAGCCTGGAGTTTGTAACAATGTGAAGGTCCAACATTCCTGCCCAAATCCATTTTGCTGGTTTTGTGACTTTTTTAACTACCTGGCTGGTTTAAACAAGAAATGAGAAAGTAAGTCAGCTAGAATGTGGCACCAGCTTGTAGACTGTTTTGTTATGGGATTTATGAAATCCCTATTACTAATGTTCAATAGGACAAGGGTTGTATTTGTGGGAGTATCCTTCTCTGGAACCACTAACACTGCTGGGAGCAAACCAGCAAACTTGCTAGTTCACAAGCTGTTCAGAATGTGCTGGTCAGGGGAGGTGTGTAGTACTGGACTGCTGGGTCAGTGTGCAGATGCTTAGCTGGAGAATGCTGTGGCTTCACCATAGACATGACCGGAAGCATAAGAGATGCTAAATTAAGATGAAAAAAATACTATTCTATTATTTGATTAATAGGACCATTCTATTTGTGTTTTTTCCCCAACTTTGCAATTATTAGGGGCGACACAAAGATATATTCACCTGCAACTGCCTATCAACAAAATCACCCATGTACAGTGTAGGCTGTATTTGAGAGGTACAAAGTCAAGTGTCTGTCAAAATGTACCCTGATTTATGGGGGCAGAATATCCATGGCTTAAAATATTTTTGAATGAAGACATCAGAAGCTATTTGCTGTGAACTTGTGGATCAAGATAACTGGGTTTTGCTGGATTCCAGCACTAGAAAATCCATAATAACATAACTTCATGTGATAAGTTTTCCTTGAAATGTGTGTACTGAAAAACTGTTTTCTGTGTCATACAGAGTATAATCATGTTCATGAAAGGAAACACTACTTCATCAGCTTTAGCTGTCTCTTAAGTGTAGGGAAGTCCTTGCTTGGTGCCAGGGAGATTTTGGCAACTACAGCTTTACTTTGGTTCAGATACAAACTGTTAGGCAGTTTTCTCTCCCTTCTCAGGGTATCTGTATGTTCATTTGTGTTTGTTTTGCCTCAGTCAGCTGTAAATTTAAATGAATATTTTCAGAATTCATGGATCCATCTGATTTTGATGCCAGAATGGATTGTTAGATACTTTGATCTAACTTCCTGTCTAACATAAACCAGAGTTTCAGACAGAAAAACATATATTCCTGATTTGAAGATATCAGGTGAATCCTTTGCTTTTTTTTGGTATTTCACAGGTAACTTTGGTGTTAAAAAATATTTAAAAAAAAATATTTCTAATCTGAATATATCTGACATTTGATTATGGCAGTGCTTTCCCTGATAAATGAAAATTCCCTGCAACACTCTGTTTCCCTCCTGTGAAGATGCTTAAGTACTGCAGTCAAGTGTTTCATCCTTCTTTCTATAATCTGAAGAGACTGAGTGAACTAATGAATTACAGCAGTGATTCCTGCTTTTCTAAAATTCCCACCTTACAGGTATTTCTTGGTGTAGCAGGTTCATACATTGGCAGGTTGAAGAGTTACATGGGCACTTTTTGTACTCACATTAAGTTATGGTACCCACTTTCTGAGCTGTGCATTTGATGCTCCAGGAATGCCAGGTTTATATCCCAGAGATATTCTTCCACCTTACTAGAAAAGAGCCTGGAATGAATCCTCTGTATTCCAGCCCCTCATTTAGGCAGTGTTAATGTTTGCTTTGGTCTTTCTACTCTTTCTAACATTCTTAGGATTACCCTTGTGGGAGCTGCTTGCTGTCCTGTGTATGTTGTACAGGGTATATGTGGGGAAACTCCCCTCCTAGTTATGCCACCTGCACTGGGTGCCTAAGACAAGGTGACACAACTGCACTGGCAGAGCTAATTAGAGCCAGAGTAGTAGCTAATGTACACAGTGAGACAAGGCATGTTAAATGTGCTTTGTTCTCTGCATGTAACAGTGCAATTTCTGGTTCACAACGCAACCTTGGATGGAGGGTGTTTCTCTTAAAGACTGTTTTTCTTTTGCAGATTGTCAAAATAAAAAACAGCCCCAAAGTTAAGCACCCTCTAGAGAGGACGCAGTACCCATTTTAGGCATCATGAGATTCATAACTGTGCCAGGGTAAAACAAAGTGCTTAAGACATCTTAAATCAGCTCCAGACAAGTGCCAGGCAGCTTTCAAGAGGATTAATGTACAAACCAATGGGAGGTAAATGCCCTGAAATTCTGTTAGAGAAGAATCAAGCATAAACACTCTGAGGTACACTTAAAACTTGCCTTACCATTTAGTGATTAATCCAATTTTAAGTTGTAATGCAAATTTTTGGACACTATGACCAAAGCAAAACATTCCTTTTCTTTCCAGGCTTTATTAAAGATTTATTTCTAATAGTCTAATACTTTCTGTATTAATTTTACAAACTCTTGCAAAACAGAATCTTCTAAAATTCTTCCTATCAACAAAGGATTATGTGCTATCACAAAAGTGCAAGACAGTTATACTGTCCTACCTATAAGAATTCAAGTAAATCTAAACTTTACTCTCAGTCATTATAAATAAAGCATTCAGGATGAATGTTCTTTCTGATGCCACTAAAGGAACCAGAATAACTATACTGTAAACTACATATATAATGCATGTTTATACAGGGCTTTAAAGTAGAAAGCAGTTACATACACTATAAAGCCATTCTCCATGTTTTATTAAAAAGCACCTATGTTTTCTGTCAACACCACTGGGAAGTAGTCTTTACGTACAGCTTTCTCATACATCTATATTTGTTAGACATGCTATATAAACTACAGAGTATAGATTTCACACATATTTTGAAATGGACAGTATGCTATCTAGCCATAAATAATATTTTCTTATATAAGACAATGTTGTATCAATGTAATTTATCTGTAAACTGTAATGGCTGTGTGTAATGCTGTTCGCAATGATTTTGGCAAATCTACCATTATGGTGATGGCTACTACTGCATAATTGTCTAGAACAATGCAAACCCCTGTACTCTTATCAGAGGTTATAGCTGCTGATGGATTGTGCTAAAATGTTGGAAGGTCTGGGCAAAGGTAACTTCCAAACGGCCGTGGCTTCCTTACTTTGTACCTTTCTATAAGCACCAAACACAAGAATTTCACAAAAACTGTGACAGCGTTCTTTACAGAAAAACCTTCCATTTGGAAAAATATTTGTATTTGGCCTAGGGTAGTGTTGGTAATATTCTGTATGCAGTGCAGAGCCATCGGGGGGGATCTCTCTGAGAATTTGGGCACTGTGGGCATAAAGCAAAACTTTCCAATAGCATCCCTGCAACAGGAGGACTCTAAGAACTACTTCTCTTGATGATCCCTTCCCCCAAGGGGTAACTGAGTCTCACTTAGACCAGTATGAAACCACAACAGTGCTGCATCAATCTAGCTGTATTGGCTGGCAACAGGCTTCCTTCATGTTCTGTCCAACTGCTGTCCCTCTTCTGTGGGAATTAATCAGACAAAAGTTTTTATTTAAGTCTGAAACCTGAGCTTTATCTTTGTTCTTATTTAGGGGACTATTTTCCTAATAGGCTTCAAGCAATGAAGTAAATTTTCTCTTCAGTCCGAGCCATCCAGTGCATGCTTTATCGCTGCCATTCTGCACAGGGCCTCCTAGCTTGAAATGCCATAGAAGAATGTGAAAATGACTTCAGGGCCCATCATAGCTCACTGCCAAGATGAAGCACAGGCCTATTAACAGTTTGAAGCAAAATCCTTCTTGTTTCATCATAGTACAAACTTTCTGTAGGGCAGATTGTGGGTCAATTTTGTTCACTAATTACTCAGACCTTATGATAAATCAGCGTGACTGAGCTTGGTGTTTTCAATTTATCGCACAGCTATATTTTTTTTCCATATTTCTAATCAGCTTTTAAACACATAAACTTTATATTTTACATGACTTTACAACAGTATTTAGAAGGAAATATGTAGGTATCTTGAAGATCTCCAAATCTCTTAAGTTAGGGTTAGAGGCAGTGATTTTGTCATCAGCCTCTGTATGCATCAATGAAGGATTAACTCACAATTTAGTAATAGCCTGGTAACTGTTTTCTGTAACTTTCTTTTAGGGAAGAGTCAAGGGAGAGAGAGTAACCAATGCCAGCTATATTCCTAAAGCCCCCAGTTCAAAACTTGAAAAACCATGGGTTAGACCCCCTAAGTAATTTTACATGTCTTAAAATGTAAGATCTTCTAGTTCAATCCTTTTATTTGCTTGCTGGCTTTTAGTCTCGTACTGGCTTTGTATCTTCCCAGATTTTCTCTTTAGCCTTGAGAGCTAGAAAGAGATTCTTGCCTAATCATTTGTCTCTATGAAACTGTGAGAGTAAAAAGCACTTCTTAAAATAGTAATTTTTTTTTTTTTCTATTGCTTGAGCCCTGCATAGGAGAATGCCGAGATCATAGTCTAACTCTCACAGAGTAAATTCATTTTGTGTAATAATGACCATGATCTATATAAGTCCCAACACATTACTTACTAGCTAAAGTACTGAGGTATTGCACTGAGTGAACATCAGTTATTAGTCAATGGAATTCTTCTATATCAATTTAGTCTGAATAATTTTTTATTACTTTACTCTGTTTTTCTTCTCACATAATTCTTAGTCTGAAAATTCTGTCTTAGGATTGCTTAAGAGAGAGACGTCTGTTATTTGGGTTGAAATCTTGGCTCTGGTGACGTCAATGGAAAAAACCTATTGACTTCAGCTGGGTCAGGATTTCTCCCTTGTGGTTTATGAATCTATTGATTTTAACTAAGGCTGTAGAGCCATACATAAATGAGAAACAAACTGCAGAAAAGGAGCAAATGATCAAACTCTTCCCCAAAACAAAATCCTGGAGCATCTCCAGTCTCACCACACCTGCCTCATGATCTCACTGACGCATCTGCATTTCTCTTTAGAGAGGAGACAAAAGAACTGCACAGCACAAGCTAATCCTTAGTTTTGTGATAACTCTTTTAAATAAGATGCCTATGTACAGCTATAATCACCTCTCAGTTCGGGGCATGAGCTTTTAAGCTTTCTTCTAGCATCAGTCTTATTGGACATCAGTAGGTAGATAAAGCCCTGCATACTGACGAAGAGTCATGTAGCAGAGATACTTTGGAGTAGCTTCTAAGCTGTGAACTTGATGTTTTGATAACATTTGGCCTTGAACTTTCTGTTATCACAGTTAGCCCAATATACTTCATTGTTCCTGCTCACTGAAACTCTTTGCTTTGTTACTGGTGTTGTGAAATAATGATGCTTCTGCCAAGAAGGCAAGGCGTTGAGACCTGCTGGAAGGCAGATTACATTAACACTGAAGAAGAAAAAAATAAACCATGGCTCTTTACTGTAGATTGGTACTGAAAGTCTGTGTGGAGCTTGTTTATTTTCCAAAGGTAAGTCTTTTGAAGGGAATGCAAAGAACAACCTCCTAAACTTAGTATTTGAGAAATTATTTCCTCCTGTATCATTTCTTGGGGGGAAGAGACTGTATCTCCATTTTAATGTTTCACTCGTTTAAAAAATGGTGTGTTCAGGGGTGACATCTTGTTATCAGTGGATTGGCTCCTTGCTGTCATTGCAGCCATGCTGACAAGCGAGATCCTTGATGTGAATTATGCATCACTAAAAAGCAGCCACTTCTATAATGTCCTAATAAATGAAATGAGTCAGGAAATCCAAGAAGGGTCTGCTTGGGAACAATCCTTGCTATCACTGGGCAGCCCTGTATTTGAAAGTCATGAGCCACCCTGTTAGGTCCTCCAGTTTCTTTTTTTTTTCTGTAAATGAAGTAAGTGGCTGTTACATTCATTATCAGGTTAGAATCTACTAAGATCTATAAGGATCTACTGCTCCACCTTGTGGTCTGAAAAAAGTTTTCCATTATTCTACTCAAGTGGTGTATCAGAAAAAGTCTAGCCTCTCCTCCTTTTTTTTATTGAACAGGAATTTGACTGGAATCAGTATCATACTTTTCCTCGAGATACAGATGTGTTGTCACTTTGGCATGCTTCAGGATGCACACTGCAAGAGGTGTTTGATTACAGAAGAGAAAAAGAGAGAAGGATAAAGTTAAAGCAGTGAAGAGTGCTATTCGGCACACATAGTTCAGAAGGTGCAGAAGAACTTATAAATAGCTAGAGAAAAATAAGATATGCAATACTCGGCTGCTTTTTTTCAGTATGTATGCTAGGCCCATGGTAACAGCTTGTTTGTATGGTCAGTGAGGCAATCAGATAGGGTGTATTCTTCCATGCTGCTGATGGGCCAGAAAATCAGCAGTTTCCTACCATTCTGCAGATTTCAGTAAAGATGAATGCTCTGCAATTACCTGGCTGCCATCCTTCCTGTACATTAATGCCACAAAAGCTGTTTCTCAAACTAACAAGAATGCTATAGCAAGACATAGCTTTTTACTCACTCTGTCGCTAATTGCAGTTCTTGGAAATCGTGCAATATTTTTCTCTAGCTCTGAAATAAAGACTGTAAAGAAGTAATATTCTTCCACTGTTGAAATCACCACTCCCGTGTACTTCAGTGGGGCAGGATCAAACCAGTACTTCTCTTCTGATGCTGGGTTTGTTCTAGGGAAGCGGTTTATAACAAAGCAGCCCAGGAAAGGCTTTGTATTTGTGTAGCCTACCACCACTGGTCTGGGAGTGCTGGATCCTACTTTGGACACTTAAATTAGTGTATATTCTTAATAGTAATAGCCAAACAATAGCAACCAGCTAATACCTACATTAAAAGCACAGCTTCTGCAATCACTTGTGCTTTTGAAAGTGAGTGGTTGTGCTCATAAAGCCTTAAAGAGTAGAAGCACTGGAAAAATTACCATCTATTGAAAGACTTATTGTATAATACAGGCAGCTTGTCTTACTGCATACCAGCAATCAGAACACTAGTCATAAAAAAGTTATGGACTATCAAAAGACAACTGTCTGCTCAACCCTGTCTGAGTTTTGTTTAGTAATATGTTATCATAGAATTCCATGCACTGGAAAGTTGGTAGAGTGCTTCAGATGAATATGAGTGTCAAGAAGTATGTGGCTTATATAGCCAGACCTCCCTGCTGACAGTTTCGGTGTCTTAATGGTAGACCCTAGTTCTCAAAGTTGTGTGCTGTGCTGTCACCTTTGTCATGCTTCAGGAGAGTGATTGCAAAACATGTGTAAATGGTGAATAGGCAAAAGGAGAAGGAAGAGTGAAAATAAAACAAAGGATAGCTTTGGTAAGTAGTTTAGAGGTTCTTTCCTATGGTCTTCATGAAGAATAATATGTCAAAAGGCAAGGAACTTAACTGTTTCCCTTTCATTCCCCCCACCTCCTTCCCCCTTCTTTACAGATTAAAGGTTTCAAAATCTGTATGGCTAAAATTAAGTATGTTGAATCTATACAGAAGTTAAGATGCTGAATTATACTACAGTTCTATCTCTGGAATTTTCATGAGAACAGGGATTATTCAGCATTACTGGGGGTCTAGTCACTTTTGGTGCTGATTTCCTGGAGGACTCAGGTATCCATTTTTAGGATGTCAAATTTTGAGTGTCAGTAAAGCCTTTCATTTGAAACTATTCTGACAGCACTAGTGTGTAGATCTACACAATTAGGATGAAATCTTGCCACAAAAAGTTCAAGACTTAGAAGCAGGGAGAAGGAAAGGCGAATATTAAGGAATTGTAGTTGGAGGAGGGAATTACAGGTTGTCAAGACACACGTAATAGGCTACTAACATGAATCCTTTGTCTCCAGATGCCCTGAGGAAGGGATACTGAAGGTTTATAATCAGTGTGATATTCTTGGAATCTTTACATACTCTTCATTGAAACTGGATTGGGGCAGTGGAGTTGTCCTGAATACAACTTATTTCGGCTTTAATAATAGTAATGATTTCTTGTTGTCACATTTCAAGTCAAGAAGTCAAGAGTCAGTTGCAAGATTCCCCCAAATACATGATCATGGTTTTGTATATTCTATATGAAGGATATATACAGAGAGAATGGAAAGTACTGAGAGCAAGGTAGTGCTGAAAGATCTAGAACTGTTTTGCAAAGACACTCCATTAAAATTCGTCTCCTAGCTCCTGAATGACAATATTTTAATATAAATACATGTTCAAATATAGAATTTATTTGGGTCTGGTTTATTATTTTGTAATAGTGCTGAGAGCAGTTAGGTATATCATCATCTAATAATTACAATGTATGTAAATGCTATGGAGTTTCCAGTCCAAACTGATATTAGAGAGCCGTACTACAGTTCTTAATTATTTAATCAATTGGTTAACCTGCGACAAAGGCTTTAGAACTGGGAGCTGCTGATGTGTTCTCATTAGACACAGCAAAAATGAAGGCATGAGCTATTTGATGCTGCTCCTTAGAACTCCTCAAAATTCTATAAACCATTTGTTTCCATTTTAATTCATAGGAAGAGGTTCAGTAATTTGTGGACTGATTTTAATCAAAATTTCCCTCACATATATGAATTTTATATATATATATATATCTGAACAGTCTGTATGTTCTGATCTGATGTGTAAGTAATTCTATTACCATTCTGGTTTGTATTGGTTTAAGTATGGGGAGGAAAGTATCTGTTTTGAAATAACATCTTTAAACTGCTAGAGCTCTATTCACATATTCACTGAACTGACAGACAGGTTTGTGATATTTTGCCAGAAGATGAAAGGGAAATTCTGCCTCAAAACCATGTAGACCATGTCTCAGTCTCCTTAGAGATATTTTGGTTTCTTCAATAAAGAAGGGCTGTTGGCTGCTATGCTCCTAATACAGCCTTTTTATTTTCCATTGCTCCCAGCGAATTTAATAAAGAGCTTAAAAGGATGTTAGTGAGAAAACAGACTAGAAACAGATGAAGCTTAACTGCCTGCTATTTCAGCTTGAATGAGTATCCAAAACCTGAGATCCCTAGCCAAAGTATAAGAAACTCCTGAATCTGTTTTAATGAGTTAATATGAATGTAGGAGGCTTCCTAATGTGACTTTCAGAATTCACTTCTCCAGGAGGAATATATATCCTATTGGAATGGATTTCTAGGGATATTTCACTACTTCAGTTTCTTGGCAGAATTGAGAAGGGCATACAGGAATGATGAAGCGGTGAGGAGGATGGGGAGAAGACCATGAGTAGAGATTTTAAATTTCCAAACAATGGAACTAAGTTTACTACTTGATGTTTTTTCTGTCTCTTACTTCAAAATAAAGTGCTTCTGAGTGGTAATCAAAATGTGTTCATTCAGTGTGCTTAGAAAGAGGTATCTGCTTTTGTCAGAACATCTCATTTGGTTCGCACCAGCATTTTTATTGTCTTTGTAATGTGGAGGAGCAAAGGTGGAAAACCAGTTTTGGTAATTGATTGGGGCACCCCTTAGATCAGTTCTGAATGCTTGCCCCACATTAATCAAATGGTGGCTCTCTTAAGGTGTAACGTCAAGCTAAATACTGTGAATCTTGTCTAGAACCTGTCTATGCTTGTATATCTCTAGAACCTTTGTAAATTGTCAGTCTGACAATGTTATAGCTTAGTGTACATAGTATACAGCTTATACACTATTTCATGATATCTTACCCCCGAGTCAGAAACTAGAATTTTAGAATTGGTGAAAGATTTTGGTGAAAAAGATTCAGTTCTTCCTTACTGACCATTCATAATGCTTCCTATGTAGTAAGTGTATGACATAGTAGCTTATAACACTGCAGACATTACAGTTCTGAAGATTTATTCTTCAGAGCCAAGGCGACATGAAGAGGAGAAGAGGGAATTTCAGAGAAGTAGCTGGCATGTGAACTACAGGGCTGCTGAGCCCAGGTGAATCTATGCTCTGTATACACCAGATGATCAGTGGCTGACCAAGGAAAGGAAAGGGAGGTGGTCAAGTCATGGGAAAGGGAAGAGAACAACTGTGAGCTGGCCACTGAATCCAGCTCTGGGGAAGGATGTACTGTCACACTACACAACTGCACATTGTCCCTGATGTCACACGATGCCTGGGAGCCCAAAGCTCATGGCCATGGTGTGGAGATCAGCATAATAGTTTAACCTATCTGAGGACACTAGTTTGATGCGCTAATAGAAATTGAAAGCCCCCTGTTAGGAAACTAAAATCACTACATTTGCATCTAAGCATTGATTGACTGATGAGTCAAACTCTTGGCGTAGGCTTTGCAGTGAGATTACTTCAAGGTTGATTTATTATTATCATCATCAATGCTATTTTGGAATGTAACCCCTGATATTACAAGGCAAGGGTCATCTGCCTTTGAAGTGTGAAGGACCATATTATATTCTTTCTCAAAATAGTGATTAAATTTGATGGCAGACACTTGGCAAAACACAGGGGGCAGAACCTAGTAGAAAGGCAAGGTAGTGCTGGTCAGCATTGTAGCTTGCTTTTGGTGAAGTGCTGCACTAGCCAGGCTCAGAGCTCTGTGGGAGGTGGTACTTTCACAGGTGTAATTCTCAGCATGTGACAGCTCTTGGCTCCTGGCTTTGTGCTGGCCCTGTTTGGGGACATTCAGATTTGGTTGTATGCTTTCTGTCTTTGGTACCTGCACTGTGGATTGCTTAGCCGTGCATTACAGCTTATGGAACTATGGCTAGGAAAGGGAGCATTAGGATACATTGTAAGATACTTCTGATTTAAAGTTTATTGATTGCTGGTGAACTGTGCTTTGAAGCAAACATTTCTTCTAGAAATACTGTGGTCTAAAACCACTTTTAAAAATAATGCTTCAGAGGCAATTAAAAGTCAATATTATGGTAGCTAGAGAATTGTTAAAATATTTATCTGCATCTGTTCGTAAATTCATGAAAAGCTTAATCTGATTCTTATGATACAATAAGTCTCCAGTGACTAATCCAACAATTACATGCTTCCTAATGAGTAGTCTGAACATGACTGACCTTGAAATACTCTGGCTCACAAAAAAAAGTACTTTATGATGGTAAATGATTTTTCCACAAATTTCAATGGGAAATACTAATTTTGCCTATGACTATGCAGGAAAATGAAATAAAAATGAACATTAATACTGAGTATCTTGTACAAAAACTGCAGTAGCTTGGTTAACTAAGGCTGAGCATCATCCTCCCCCACTGTGAGCACATCAGTTAATCATACTAGGCATTACTCAACTTCATTTGGCTTCAATAATATTTTAGATGTAATCCAAACATCAGGGTAAGTCTTTCCCTAAATTGCTAAGAATCTGATTTTAATACTCTTCTTATTCTTTAATTTGGCATAGCCTCTTAGAGAACTGGGGAGCACTTAAAAGGCTGGATGAGTTATAAAGACTTGTTTTGAGTACACTGATGCTGACCACTTACAGAGAGTCGTACAGCTAGGGAGTCTCTTTTTAAAAAAAGAAAAATGGGCTCTTGCCAGAAATGACTTATAATGAGGATATAGCACTTGTGAGAATAGCCAGTAGAAATGACTGTAGTTGATGATTTCTCCAGTGACATACACTGCTCCTTGAAACTCTCACAAAAGGGCTGCACAACAAGTATTGCTGCAAAGACTGCTTTTCCTTTCTGCTGTGACCAGCAGTCAAATACATCTAAGTTGTGGTGTTTACTGATCACTGACAAGGTGATGCTTGAGAATTCCCCCTTCTGGAGTGTTGCTTCATCTGCTTAATGAGAGCTTGCAGAATTTTACCATCTGTACAGAGCCTCTTTATCATCTTGTAAAGTAGTTTAGAGCACATAGTGGGCATATCCTGCTTACAAGAAGTCAGTGAGGGCAAGATCTCATCCAGTCTGTTCACACTAAACTATTCTGAAAGTTTTCTGTGGCCTGTTTCATGTTATAATGCAACCACTGGACTTGCCCTTGTGAGGCAGGCAAGATCCTATGGAATTAGGTAACTGATACCAGAAAATAAACTAGCTTTTTTGATCTTACTAAAGCTTTGGGATTTTTTTTTTTTTTAACAGCAGAAGAATGTTTCCAAAAATCACAGTTGTTCACAGAAGGGTTACATTCTGCCATCTATCTTTGTGCAGAAGTCCCATTGGGGTCTCTCAGCAGGCTACTCCCAAAACACAGATGTTTCTGGCTATTCATTCAGCATTTTAGTGCCGCTGGATACTTCTTACTCTCTAGTTTTTTTGTTACTGGGAGCTTGTTAAAATACAAATGGTTTTTTTTTTGTTACCAGTGCTGTCTCCAGTTACCTAACATTAAAAAGTCTATGTAACTACCACTGGGTGGTGTATGCCTTGTGTAAGTAAAACACACCAAACTAGTTGTGTGGAACTTCAAGATCTAACCCAAAAGTCTGTATGTTTAGTTTTTAATCAGGAAATTTCCCTGGAGTTTATCAAAGAAAGAAACTCAAGGATTTGGCTAGTAAGAAAGTGGGGATGTATATGCATCCATGACCTTGTAAGATTCAACTTTGAAGAGGGAATACAGTGTGTATTTATACTTCTGAGTTCCTGTAAGTTCTCACGCTTTATTGAGAACCACCTATTTTTACAAGCATGGAAAGGCCCTTAGTGTGTCTCCTGGCATCTTAAATTAATCATAGCCAGCCTTAGGAATGTAACAGTCATCATGTCACCCACGTCACTTTTTTCAGATGTAAAGGGGGATGCCATTTTCTACCACTTCCATGTCTCTGATGCTGTTGTTCAACATCTAAGAGCATTGTAGAACCTTTGTGGGTGTAGATATTGGAAGAATAACAGAATTTCTTTTTGCTAGATAGCACAAGCTATGCTGAAAACAAGTGTTAAAATACTTCAGTGGCTTAGGACTTATGGCATTGCAACATGCTTCCTTTTCACTGCCTATTTTCTATCAATCTGTTGAAGATATGCAAGTTTGTAGCCCACATTTGACTATCTTTGTCTCAAGTCAGCTCTAGTTAAATTTCTGAGGCTGAGTAATTGCTGAGGCTTTCAGAATAAAGAGAAACTGAGGGAAGAAGAGGAGAGGAAACCTTTTTCCTTCCACTGATTTCCTTTATACATGCCATCCAATTCAAGTTTAATTTATTTTATATTTTTTTCTTTATCTAGTAGCTCCTTATAAATATCAAAAGGCAAACTGTAACCGTATTATGAGCATCTTGTAAACGTTTTTTTGAAGTGCAAGTCTGAACATGCTATACCAGTATAGAAACGCCACCTGATTTTGTCTCTTTAGTTTGCTCAGCAGTCCAGCAAAACTACTGAGATAATGAAATTAAATGTTCTCCGTGTCTATTAGTACCTGTATTTTTATTACCTCTTCTGTATGGAGATATGTAAGACAGCAGTTATATGAAACCCACCGAATTATTATTTTGAGGTAGCAAAACTTGCTCTAGTACTAGAAAGGTTCCCTCCTGCAGTACCAGTGTGGGGAAAAAAAAAAAAAAAAAGATGGAAAAAAGATGGTTAGGAAAATCTGTGATTTAAGACTGTAAAGGTATCAATGAAATCCAAGGATATCCCATAGCTCTGCCCATTGCCTCATGTTCTTTGTTCTTGTAGGAAAATTTACCTGTAGAGCAAACAAGCTGCCAAACCCAGTTTGAAAAAAAAAAAAAAAGGGACTGAGATGGCTTGCAACTCAGTAAAGTACTTTTAGAGCCTGAATCTCTTACATGAGTTTCCACTAAATGAAATTGATATATATGTCCAACATGGGAGGCAATGGATGGAAATTTTTTGAGATACCATTGAGACAATTGTTGTAAAGAGAAGAAAGAGAGCTGCTAACCAGTCCTTGGCTATATTTCCATTCCCCACTTTTCAGTCAGGGTCTCTCCTGGAAATTCCATCATGACTGAGTAGTATTAGCCGATATGCTGAGGGCCATACTCTATCAAACAGCATAGAAAAAGAAAAATAATATCTAGATGCAATTAAACTTCATTAAGCCGAACACAATCAAACTGTAAAAATTAGTTTGCTCCCTGTTAGCCACAGTTGATGTGTCTTTATCTAGGTTAGCTAGCTGGTGTCCTCCATGAGAATACTTCCTTAGGAAAAGCCCACTGTCGATGGGTTTTGACCACTGGAATTATCCTGTTGTTCATTTTATGGTAAAATAAGTCTTTTAAGTGCCAGTAAAGGATGTTGTGATATTATATATGTGTTCAAGAATGACATCCTAGGTGTTGATTGGATACTTCATGCTGCAGTTTGTTCTCTGTTAAAGAGCAAACAACTGTTTATAATCTCTGTATCAGTAAGCAGTTCTCAGTCATTCTGTAGACCATGATAGCATAGGGCCTCTCTACCTTTGCTTGTTAAAGGTCTGATTTCACTTTGATGGTATGGAGGAATTGGTGCAAACTTTTCACTGAAAGGTGCTTCTTGTGGCTGTGAAGTAGTTAGCTTTCCCTCCACTGCAATTTGAAAGTATTTGAATCAGAAGATGCTAATAAAGACCCAGGTTTCTCTAGCTGAACTCTAAGTGAACCTAAGATAATACATGGAGACTAAACAAAATACAAGAGAGTTGCATTGCAGACTGTTGCCTCCTGTGCCTGAGCCAGCAGCAAATTATAAAGGAAGGAGGTTAGGATATTAAGTGACTCAAAATATGATAGTAAAGAGTTCAAGCACTATGGGTGTCACCTTGTGCAATGTGAGATAGGGGAATATATCTCTTTTCCTAAAAATTGCCAGCTGACCTGGAGAAGTGGTGCATATGTACTGAGTGGCATGAATGATGATGCTGCCACACCTGCACCTGACACCGTGGAAGCCTGCTGGGTTTGTGATGTGTTGTGCTGCTGTACTGTGGCTGGACAGAATTATTTCTGGATGTAATGAAATAAGGATGGAGGTTATTTTTCAGTACTAACTACTTTCTTCAGCCTGTCTGGGTGGTGAGCAGAGAGTTTTTCTGACTCCCTTCAGAAGTTTTGGAGGTACCAAACTAGTCCAAGTGTTTCAGTAGCAGCCGTTTCTAGCATCCTATTAAATTCTGAGGACAGGTGTAATTCCATGCTAAGTGACAGGGTTTTCCCACCCTGCATTCCTCTTTTCACAGGAAGCAACTATTTCATGATACAAGTGTGAACCATTAGCCTTTATCACCAGGCAACCACATTATCAAGACATACTTAACTATCATACAGAACATGCTTTCTATCTAGCAGTTCTATCGGTATCGTTCACCGTTCACACACCCAGTCTCCATCTGCTAGGCAGGGTCTGTTCTTCCGACGTGTGATCTGAGAGCACCCCAGGCACCTGCCCGGCTTGCAGATGGTGTTACTCCATCACAGTGTGGAGTCATCACTGACAACACAGCGTATTTCAGGGAGATGAAAGGGGATGATGGAGTTAAGGTCTTACTGAAGATGTGTCAGACCATCTGAGCTAACTGTAGTTATTGTGCGTAATTTTTTTTTTTGTCATTGCCAAACTGTGCAGGAGGTGAGGTTGTGTTTGTAACAAGTCTCCTACCTACTTTGGAGGGGGGGAGAAGCCCCAAACCACAGAAAATAGGGCAGAGATCCTGATCCCACGTTAAAATTGCCCTCAAGGAACCTTTCGGTGGTCCGGTACTAACTTTTTCTAGGTGCCGTTTTTTCTGCTCAAGTGTTTGTGGTTTGGATTCCACCCCCCACCCCCCCCGCGATGCTATTTTTTGCGAACGAAAAAAGTGCTAAGCAGGCTGAAGCGGCAGCAGAAGGCACATACGGCTGTGCTCAAAACTAAGTTAAACTCGGAGGGGTGTGCGAGCAGCGCTCACCGTGCGGGCTGGTAGCGGCGGGGCCGGGGGCTCAGGGAGGAGCGGGGCAGCCCGCACGGTGAGCGCTGC
>NW_020799113.1:16474623-16482867 GCF_003259725.1 Athene cunicularia | reverse complement strand
GACAGGGGTACGGCTGCCCAGGGCTCGTCGTGCCGCCGGCTGCGGGGCGCTCGGAGCTGCTCCTTCCCGCCAGGCACAACACGCGTCCCCGGTCGAGCAGTCTGAAAGTGCCGTAGCGGGCAACAGGTCGAGCCAGTGCGGATTGCCCCGCTTCCCTCCTTCCCCGGCTGAGCTGCTCTCCCCTGTCTGTTAGCGTGGCTTTAGTTAAACAGCAGAATTGGGCTTTTGACATCAAAACCTGGTGGGATGCAGGTTGGATGGCAGAGCTGGACACTTCTAATACTCCTACACCAGGACTGATGGATGCCCGGCTTTCTCTTTTCTGGCAAGCGTGGGGCTGGTAGGATTCAGTTGTCAGGCTGAGGTATTTGCAGGACATTAACTATCTGCTGCTATTCCAAATGGGACCTGAGTTTTTTATGGTTAAAACGAGCAAAGAATTAGCTGGCAGAACAACAGTGATTGATGCCAAAAGTTGGCTAAATACAGCTGCAGAAAGGGGTTTTCAGGGGCTCCTCCTGTTACAGCTGTGAGCCATAACTCTACACTCAGTGTCTGTTGAGGGAATAAAATTTGAGCACAAAAGGCAGAAACTGGCTCCCCCTCCCCAATGTTAAATAGATTCCTTCCCTTCTGCCTGGCATCAATGAGAATAGGTCAGATCGCAGAGGATTCTTGGTGGTGTTGCAGCCTACCGTTCCTATTCAGTCAGTGAGGACTGATAATACAGTGTTATAACTGTAATATGTGAAGGAGGTGCTAGAGTTCACAGGGAATACCAGGTTTCTCTGCAAACTTCGAATGTGAAAAAGCATCCCAACTCAGAGTTAAAGCTTGCACATTGGCCTCTTCCCTTCCTCTCTTTAGGCCACAAAGATGCTAACAGGACAGCCATTGACAATTTACAGATTTTTCTGCTTTCACAAAAAGCTCTTGGTTCAAGCTCCAAGATCCAAGCAGTGACTCGGATCCTAAAGCCCTCATCTGGGTGAGCAGCCGTCTATCATGCACTGCTCTATTCTCTTTTGGTTTCTCTGTGACTTCCAGCCCTCATCTTCTCCAAATACACTGCATAGTACCATTTTCTCTGTTCTTTCTGACACTTCATGCCATACGTGCTGCAAGTACTTCGCCTGTGCAGTCATGACACAGTATCTGTAAACACTTATTGTTTGCCCATGCAGTACAACCCACGTTTTTACACTGACATGCAGCTACACTGCTGCCTGCCCCTGATACCATCCACCAGTCGCTGCCACCACATGCATCAAATACATACCCGTGTTATATGCAGTGCCCTCAGATATGCCCCCACTCCCCTACATTTCAGTGAGCCTGCACACCCATTCTCCCTTAGCAATAGGATAAAGGATGAGCTCTGTTCTGGGCATGAGGATAGCCTCTGCTCCCAGCTGCAGAGCCCTGAAGCAGTCTTGCTGACAGACTCACCAGGTAGCAAGAGGGATGTCTCTGTCCCATTCCCTGGTACCTATGGGGAGGGGGAAGATGACCGAATGGGGGTTCCTCCTTCTTGGTTCCACCACTCTGGGACTGCAGTCTCTCTGGGAGCTGAAGCTGAAGCTGAAGCCTAGCCAGTAAGGAGCTTTTTAAACCTGGTTCCCCTCTCTCCACGTGACTATTACTGCCTTAATAATCTGCACAGACTTCTTACGCTAGACAACAGCTCTCCCATATTGCTTCTGGAAAAATAAGGCCTTGCTAAGGAACACCTTTTTCCCACAAGGTCTCAATTAGCTGAGCTTGATCATGATGTCTATGGTGGGAGGAATCCAGAAAGCCCCCATTTATTTCATAAGAGAATTAAGTCACTGTGCATATATATATATATGCCTTTAGTTCTTGCATGGAAAGTGTGCACAATCTGGTTAATGTAATATCTGCTGCACCCTCAAGGTAAGAAAGTCCTCAATTGGATTTTATAAAAAAGTTGCTTAATCTTGAATCTGTCTGGATCTTGTTATGCCTAATAGAGCCTGACAGCGGGAAGAGTTGAAATCAGAGAAGGGGATATTGTATTTAGAAATCTCAATGGAGTCAGGCAAGATGGCAGGGTGTTAGTGATATTCCACTGTTGAGTAGGAAATAGGCTATAATTTACTTCAGAAAATAGTCAGGTGTTGCTAGGTTAGTCATCAATTGTTCAAATTCTTGCCTATCATTCTTTGTACAACGTATAGGAGAATGTACTGTCTGCTGTAAGAGTGAACTTGGATTGTTCTCAGATGTTAGTATCTATGAAGAAAAAAACCCCTCAACTCCCAATGAACAATAATTTAGTGTGTACTTCCAGATCTCCATTTGCTGCTGGCATGAAGGCTCACTGTGCTTGTTGGCAGCAGGGTCTGAATTCTCCACCTTTGGCAGCACAGTCCTCTGCCACTGATGTTACAGAACTGCGGGAGCTGGCTGCCATCCTTCCTATGAAGCAGCTTTTTAGAAGGACTGTATCAAGAAGTATTCAAATATGTTGGATCTCTCTCTTTACAGTTGGTACATCTGAAAGAGTCTTGCTTCATATTATGTCTGATACACTTGATGAAAGAGCTTGGCAGTTGAGCCAAATGAAACAGTGACTGAGAGGGGATATGATTGCTTTATAAATACATCGAGGTAAATGTCACTGAGAAACAGCCCCGCCAACAATAACATTTTAACCAAAGGACAAAAGAATCATGATACATTTATTTGGAAAATGAGAAGAGTTCTAACTATCAAAGCAGTGAATACAGTGGGAACTAAAGACCTGGGTTTTAGGATATTTTTGTATGAGCAGGGTCATATGATGAAGTTGCTAGTGAGAGCTGTGATTTGGGCTTGAAGACCCTGGACATCACATTCTTTCTATAATCCAAGCCACAACAAAAAGAGTAAAAAGGGACAGGGGATATATACAGCAACTATTTAATTTTTTGTCCTGGTACATTCACAGAAGCCCTGAGCTCATTTTGGCCTTGGGGATCACTGACACTGAAAGGCTAAACATTTTTCAAACAAAGTGCATATGCTGAGTGAAGTTAGGTTTGGTTATTCTGTGATAGCAGAAACTCAGGGAATAGCCTGTTGCTGCAGGAACTGGGAACGATGTAGCCAATAGCCTTCTGACTGAATCAATGTTAAAACAATTTCACAGTGATAGGAACATGGCCGTGGCAGGGGTGCCCATCTTTCTAGGTTAGCAGGTAAAGGATACCATGCTGTAGGCTGTATCAGACACCTTTTGATGACAGTAGATATATCAGCTCCAGCTTCTTGGACTGTTATGTGTGGGTTGGTCAGGTTTGCTTCATAGTATCTCTAAAATCATATTGCCATTCCAAATGTAGTGTTTACTACTTAGTATTTAAGAGCTTTGTGTTGTATTGTTAGCAGGCTGTTGTCATAGTATCTCTTTGCTAGAGCCAAAGAAATGCATCTCTTTCACTTGAGAGGGCCCATTTGGGTTGGTCCAACCCTACCTTTTGACAGTGTCTGTCATGCCACAAACTGTCTTCAGACTGAAATTAAATACTACAAAAGCACGCCACAATATTTTGTACTTCATTTATGCAAGAATCCCAAGTTCTAAGGAAAGACAAGGCCTCTCCCTCTTTCTTACTATATAGTAACTTACTTATAGTAACATTTGTATCTTCTTTATCAAGTTCCAGGAGATTGTCACAAGTACACGCCTCCCAAGCCCATTTTTCCTGGGATCGGCAAACAGTGGCATGAGGTGAACTTCTTAAAGGGAGCCAAGCAAGCTATCCTGTGGCGTTTTTATCATTTTATCACATATAGAACATGTCTGTGTGTGGAGAGGATGATGTGGAAGTCTAGGAGGTTTTATCACTCACCTTTCACTGCTGCCACTTCTCTATAGACACACCCTGTTCACCTCACTTCGGCCTCTTTTCAGCTTACTAGCACTTATTGTCTTTTAAAGATTATAAATCTACTTTGAAACACTTCACAGCAGAAGTAATTAAGTTCTAGCTTCAACAATATTCTTTCTCGCTGCCTGTTTTGAATTGCTAGCTCTTGCTGCTGCTTTACCATCAGGTTTATTCTGTCTCAGAGATAGATGTATGAAAGAAATTTGGAAAGCTGTGTATATGGGGTGAAGCTGGGAGCACTCCCAGCTTCAGTCTGACTGTGCATGAGGTGCACTGCATCCTCCCTTCACCTTGGCTTGTGCAGGAGAGAACCCAGGTGCAGGATCCAGAAGGGAGCAAGGGCCCACACTTGACTTCGTTCCTGCTTTGAACTGCAAGAGAACCAGAATGCTTGGGTCCACTGTAGTCCATCCTCCGGGTTCACCATGTCATATGTGCATGTAATCTTTCTCTTCTGTAGTTGGAATAAACCTCTCCTGAGCAAAAATGGCCTAGATTTTGGATGAAGTTTTATCAACATTTAGTGAAACAGTAATAATTCCCAGGATTATCAGCCAAGACTTTAATGAGAAGGGGATCTTGCTTGCCTTTTTCACACCTGTATTAAAAGCTCATCCACAGACAGGTTATAAACACCCAAGTCATTCTGCTCTGTCATTTCTCTAATTCTTAAAGGCCAGGTTTAACATTTTATTCTGTTCACTTCCATCCCATTTCTGTTACTCTATGATTCCTTTTTTTCTTTTTTTCCTGTGTGAGTCCCATTCTTCACTGATTTAATATTGCCTGTCAACTTCATCATCTCCTAATTTCATTAGCAAACACAAACTTTTGGGTGCATATTATTAATGCAAATATTTAATAAGCTCATTTCCAACAACAGATCTTTCGGGATGGGTAATCTCACCCCAAGCCTGTAATTATCCCTACAGCACAACATAGTATTATATCTTCTTTAGTCAGTTCCTTTCCTATATTAACAATTCTATTTATCTTCATCTCTTCTGCTCAGACTAACAATTACAAATGTCATTGTAGCAGCTGCTTTTGTGAAGTCGTGATAGACTCATATCTACCACATTTTCGTTGCTTTTATAAAAGGCAGTTATCAGAATAAGGTACCAGATTAATCTGGCTTCCTTTGGGAAGCTTGTTTTGCATCTAGAGGTCTTCTGTGCTTATATGTCTATGGGTAGATTTCGTGAAAAGTGTTTTAACTTGGGAACCCCGTGTGGTTGTAGGATTATACGCATCTCCCTAAATCAAGGCTTTTGTAAGGTACTTCAATAATTTCTGTCATCTGGAGACCCTGAACAAGAAACCTTGCTCGATGTCCAAAGGTAGACTGACATATGACACAAAATATATCATGATATGAAAACTCATTGAATTTCAGATGATCCTAAGATTAGATTTTTTACTGCACTGCTGATGGCAAGGTGCTGGATATTATTTTTCTCCTGTTGAAAAGACTGAAAAAAACATAGAAGCAATCTGTCCTTGCTTGCTAGGAGGACCTGGCCTTTCTCTTGGTGCCAGTCTCTTGCTGATATCTCTGCTTGCACAGCAAGTAAAATATGTCCAATTGTGCAGACGGCAAAAAAAAGACTGGGAATGCTTAATTAGAAATAAGCACCTTAAGACAGGCTTCTGATCTTGTTTGTTGTATACTACACTGATTGTTGAATATATTCAAAGTCAATCTTTATGTAGCCTTCTTCATTTTAAGAGACATCATGCACCTATATCCGAAGACACAATAGGACTGATTCTTCTTTCAAATGCAAACTAGCTGATTTCACTGACTACACTAAAGCCCGAACAAACTGTGAGAACACTTAAAGTATTCACTGTTGTTGCTTTCTCCTAAGCCTAATATTAGCACTGGGGACCAAATTATTTCCTTTGGTATAGAAACAGAACTCCCTTTGTGGCCAGTGAGAATAGTATGCACAGATCCGGAGAGGAGATGTGGGAATGAAAGCCTCACTTACCTAAATTCTGTTTGTCATATTTTTACTTTTCTAAGAGTACTCAGAAACAAAGGAATTGTGCACAATAAAGTTGCCTTTTCAATAAGAGAAGGTGTGCAAGCAGCAGCTCACACCGTTGCCCAAGACTTACACTGCAGTTTTATCCAAATTAGAGTTCTGCGGTGCTAAATGCTTAACATGCACAAGCACAGAAAAAAAAGTCAGATTCACCTTATCTACCTAGAAGCAATTAGCTTTTCATTGCTAGTAGCTTGAGAGAAAGGACCACCGTGTCTGTCAGTGGTCATAAGGCCACTGATTTCTTTAAGCTTTTGATATTGTGATTCCATCTCTTTGAGACAGAAGGAGAAAAAAAACCCCAGTAGCTAATTGAAAATAAGTCTCCTCCAAAACACTGAACAAGACTAGTTCTTCATTTCTTTTAAAAACAAAAGTGAATCTGTAAAAATATAAACATTCAAAAGGATTCAAGTCTCATCATGGGTATTAATTGAAGAGCCAAAATTAATTCTTCTCAGAGTTTAAGAACTTTTATGTATGTTTTGCCTTATGTAAGTTTACACATTCATCTTACAGATGTTTTCACGTGGTCACCTCATGTATAGGTTTGAATGGGTTTTACTTACTCTTACTGTCCAAAGCCTTTGCAGTTCTATAGTAACAGGTCCATCAGGTTGTGAACTGATTTAGTACTTGGAAGCCTCAGGTTGCCCTCAGTTGTAGCATATGCCCAAGTGCAGCACCAACTAGCAAATTAACTTCCCAGCTAACATTGACTAGTTCTGACAGTTATAAGTAAATTGTTTTTGTTGAGCTGATTGTTTTAAAATTAAGCCTCCGAGCACCGAAAGAATCAGCAATGCTGAAGGAGACTCAGAGCCTGTCTTCAAAGTTATGACAAGTCAGGCACTTGGCAGTTTTCACAAGGACCTATATTTTAATATGGGCTATTTGATTATTTCTAAAGAGGCTTCTTAGCTATAAAAGAATTATGCTCATTGGCTGGACTGTGGCAAAAATACAATTGAATTAAGGATTGAAATAATTTAGGATGCAGCTGGACAAGTTGTCCCTGCGGCTGAGCAGTAACAGATGTATTAAGCATTGGAAATTGCACAGAAAAAAAGATATAATTGATCTAAGGTAACCTCACTACTTTATATTAAATAAATCAATGCTGATAAGCTGAAAGGTTAGAAGCAAGAAGCTGAATTGAAGGAAGGTGGACGTGGGAAAAAGCAAGTCTAGGTAAAACAAGTTAACTTTTAGGTCCTAAATGTGATAGGGACTGTGGACACTTGAGATCTTTAAGGACAGTGGCTACGAGTTTCCAAATCAGCAGGAATGCTGTGGCATTTTGGGGGAGAGAGGAGGAGGGGATACCAAATTACACATCCTTGCAGAAGGGATGCATTTTCTAAGTGAGGAAAAAAAAAAAAATTGCCATCTCTATGTTAATTTGTGCGTTTAAAATCGTTCATCACTGAAAAACATAGGCGACCCACAGTCCTCCCTCTCACACATGTATGTACCTGTGTGTATCGCTGCGTTTCAGCTCAAGGATTAAAAGAGAAGGCTGCACTGTGCTCTGTGGCAACTACATTACCCAGAGCAGTAGATGTTTTAGGAGTAGAGAGTGAGTGTGTGTGTGTGTGTGTGTGTGTGTGTGTGTGTGTGTGTGTGTATTAAAAGATGTAGGTAAAACCACAGTGTTGGCCAGTAATGTAGGATACAGTGAATTCCTTCTCGAGACACACAGTGCCTGAACACTGTAAATGGAGTGGTACTAGAGTGGGAGGTTATAGAATGAAGGAAAAAATACTTTTCTATCTCTGTTCTTTGAAAAGTGAGACAAAAACTTTAGAGTGAGAGCAACTCCAGATAAACTTGTGTATGTATTTAATGTAGATGGAAATACTGAAGGGTAGTAGAAGACAGAATTTCCCTGTTTTTCCTCACTTAAATTCTAATTCCTCTTCTACATTTCCAGACTAAGCACAAGTGGTTTCATAGGCATCAACCTTGTCTCGCAAAGAATGAAAAGCTACAGAAAAAGATACTTGAATAATTGCTTTGGGTGTATATGTATATTAAAGTGAACATATACTTGCATGATTTTCGAAAATGAGAAAAGAAGGTGAGAGACAGCATTGCCTTGCCGAGGATGTTGTAGGAGTTGAGTTGCCCTGTGTCCCGCAGAGCGGCTAGAGCCGGTGCCGGCGTGGGGTTGCGTTTGCCCGGGTGGGGGTCATGCAGTAAGCGCCCGGGGAGGGAATCGCGCCGGTGCTTTGGCTTCTGGTTGCTGACCGGCGCTGCCTTCCTGGCGGGAGCCTGCGCGGCTGCCCGCGGGGGTGCCG
>NW_020799113.1:16446467-16474573 GCF_003259725.1 Athene cunicularia | reverse complement strand
AGGCTGCGCGGATGGGCTCCGCGGGCAGGCAGCCGGCGCTTCTGGCACTGCTCAGCCTGAAACTGAGGAAAACGCCTTTAAGGGAATCTGGGTCTTGCCTTATGTGCCTGTTCTCTTACTCCTACAGACCTCTAAAAAGACTGTAGAGCTCTGTGGTTTTCTACAGAAACTGAAGGCACCTTCTTTGAAAATACAGAAGACACAAACTTCCTTAATGATGCAGCAAATATGCTGGGTGCATATTGTCCATATTTGAGACATATGAATGACAATGTTAAAAGCCAGTCCCAGCTGCAAAGTCAAGCAATCAAAGTTTAGGAAATGTTGTCAAGACAGAGTTTCAGTTTAAATTTTGCTGTGGCAAGAGTGAATGGAAGACCTTGATGTTAGATCTTAGAAACATGGCTGTGCCTCTGACATTCCTCTGACAGCCAGCCCTCTCCTACACCAGACATCTTCTGTCTCTCTGCCATTTCCAGGAATTGAAATTTTTGTGACCTACTAATTCCACATAGATTTCCTAAAGCTAATACCAAATTTTGCCTGATTGCTCCTTGTCCTGAGCAGACAAGAATCACTGACGTAAAAGGAAGGGCAATGAAAATGCTGATTTTGAAGTTAGATGTAGATTTAAAGAATTGGTTGTTTCTTTGTTCGTTTCAAATAAATGAGCAGAGATGTAACCAGCAGGTAAATCATGCAGTTATCCCTCCTTGCTGCAATTACTTGGTTTTCAAACTGTTCTTAATCCAAGTACATAGCTTGCATCTCAGTAAAACATAAGAGCAGAAATGGCTAAACATAAAATTCTGTAATTAAAAAATATGACAATACTTTGCCCAGCCAATGCTTCATTTTTTATGTTCTGACAGAGTAGTGATAGCAGAAGATTAATAAACAGAAGAGATTCTTTGTGAGACATTATACTCTAAAGGAAAGATGGAGTGTTCAGATGTATCCTCAACATTAAAAACCTCTTTTGCTTTCTGAAAATTTGCATGTTTCATTCTCTTGGTGTCCAAGTTATGATGAGAGAGTGTATAATTCCTTGTGGGTCAAGGTAAAAAATTATCATTCATTGGGAAAGTTGAATATACTCACCTCTATACTGTCACTAACAATTTCCGTGCTATTTCTGAGAGCATATGGTGACTTTCTGATAGCAGAGTCTAGAACCCTGTTGTGTAATAGCAAGTCTACAGTGGACTTCATCCTGTGCTTATGCACAATTAGTGACAGGGACAGGTTATGGTGGCAACAGATTAGAGGGAGAGAAGAGATACATAAACACTGGTTTAGATTAGGCTATGGAAGAGGTCATCTGCTAGTCCATGGACAGAATCAGATCCTCTGAATGTTAAATCTTTTCTGTAGGCTGAGGGTATATCTGCATTCTATACAGTCTCCACTCTACCTGAAATCCATCTCCCGGGTATCTTAATATTGGGATTATTGCTCTTCTGATACACATTAGAGTACAAAGTTTTTAGCATTCCCAGGAGGGATTGTGGTGGCAAGTATGGTGATACTGGGATTCCATGTTGGTGACTGGAGTCCCACTGCACTCCATGAAGTATAAGGAGAATGTATATGCTCCTTTTCTTTCTTAGTGAACACCTGCATTTGCAGTCTCCCTATTCTCTATCCTGCTGGTGGTCTCTCCTACCCCTTCTCAGATCATCGTTATTAGCTGATTAGTCCATATAATCTCAGAAAAAGGGTATTCTGCCTGCATTTCCCATGTCTGTAGTTTGGATTTTTCAAATTTAGGCATAAAAAAAGTGACTATGCACTGGAAAGACAAAGTAAGCTGCTACACAGCTTATCTCCAGGCATGGCAGAACATTGTGCTATGAGCCTGCCTACCCTTCATCTGTGCTTTTGCCTCTGGTGAACTGTGGCCACCGTTCTTTTAGGATTTGGGCACAGAATGGGAAACCAAGTGACACCATTCACTGCTGTTTTAAGTGACACCATTCATACACTGAGGACAGTGCGGCAGGAATGGGATGGGACCTGGGCCAGCCTTCATTGTGTAAGGGGAGGAACTGGGCTCATACAAATATAGTTGCGCTCTGGCCATAGACAGGAACTCAGAAAAATGAGCACACGGGTGGAACAGCAGTGCATGCTTTCAAAGGATCTCGTGCAGAAGGATATTTATTTTTAAAGAGACTCAGAGAGAGTGCCAGCCCCAGGGAGTGCCTGGCAGCCAGGCTGAGGTGTAACAGAGCTGGGCAGGGCTGGTGGGTGGTGTGGCCTGGTGCAGATGGGCTGCTCCACTGCAGCTCCCCAGGGATTCTCTGCCTCTCGGGGTGGGCCCAGGGCTGCCAGCCCGCCCAGACCTCACAATGTTTAGGGTATTTTCATAAAATCCCACCTTCTGAATTCTTGTGATTCTATTAGAAACTCAGCTTCCATTCAAGAAACATTTCTCGCTCATAAGCTTGAAAATGTGAACCTTAAGGGCTCAAAACCAGAAGGCTAATAAAAATAATTGCCATGCTATTATTGGAAGAAAAACAAATGTTAATTTGAGAAGGTTTTTTAGTGTGTTTTTTAATATCTTCAGGAGAGAGAAACCACTTGAACCTCTTTCTCTGCATTCAGGGGGACATCTCAGAACCTTTCTAAGATGCTTCACGTTCTGCAGGTCTACCATGGGAGGGAGGTAGAGATGGGGAAGCAAATGGGATCAGGCCTAATTACATAATGTTCAACTCAATTGTGCTGTCCTGTAGCTTACAGTGCAGAAATTCCCTGCACAAAGTAGCACATGGAAATTTAAAAAATAAAAAAAAAGGGGGTGTGTGTGAGCTGAATGTGTGTGAAAAGATGTCAAACCAACAGCAAACTAGCACATTATTACAGAAAGTCAAGATATACTAACATACATAGTGTGAGCTATTGAGCAGCATAGAACAATGAGCTGTTCTATGTGCTCACTCCTAATTTCTGTGAAACTTTTCCATTAATGGCAGACTGGTTTTAATTATTAGTCTGCATATTATTAATGTAAGCAGTGCTATTTCATAATACATTCTTGTGATCTTAGTTGTTTTCTGTTGGGTTTTTGTTTGGGTTTTTTTTAATTTCCAAAGTCTAGACAAAGATCTGCTGAGCTTCTGTACATACTGCAGAAGTAAATCAAAGGGCTGGTCTCATCCCCAGCTTTTGCATGTTATTAGCAATTTGCAGATTTTGGGGGGTAGGGAGTGTTGAATATATTCCATACCTGTTTATGAGGGATTCACACAGCAGTGTGGTTTGCCTTGACTTCAACTCTAGAAAGAAGTTCATAGTCCTTCCAGCGAGGGCTCTGAGCTAAGGCAGTCTGATGAAAATGAGTTGAGTTAGAATCAAAACTTTCAGAGGAAGTTGAGAAGTTTCTTTACAAGAGAGAAACTTTAAAAAAAGAGATGGGTATAGGTACTGCTTGGTTAGGATTTGGATGTGCTGGCAGCTAAGAGCTGGTTTGTTTATTTAGGTTGCAAGAAGGAATAGGGTAGCCTATTTGCTGCACTCTGATCTCTGGTTAGCCCAGGAGCCCTTTCAGTAAATTAGCAAGTACAGAGGAAATTGTGGGGGAGTTTGAGGATGGGAGAATAAATTGTTTGAGAGTGGGACTTCTCTGAATCTTCCTGCATCTTTTTTTCATTAGGGTTGTGCTCTAGGAGACCCTAGACCAAATTTGGAAAGCAAACTCCACTTCGAAGGAATATTGTGTGTTTAGTTACATCAGTGTATGCTGACTTAACAAGACTAGAAGAGAGAAAATAAGAAGATAGAACCAAATTAAATTGTTATGGTCAATAGCTTCATTAGGGAGAGGGCTACTGAAGGCAAAGCTACCTATATATTGCTACATCTATATGTCAGTTACTAGTTTGTCTGCTTCTTTTGGTTCTAGAATTGCTGCAATTGCCTTCAACATCTCCCTTTCCTAGGGCTTCAGCCCTGACAACTCTTGATCTGTGTGTCTGTAAGGAGGCATGAGCAGGGCTTAATGCAGCAACAGCACTTCAGTATTCTTTTTCTCAAGAAATGAACCACCAGCATTGACCACTGAGTCCCATGCTATTTATCTTATACTTTTCCCTATTATCTCTTACCCTCATTCTTTTTTCCCTCTTCTGAGTTGATCTCAGCAATACTGTTCCAGTCCCCACTGTTGAGTAGGTCTGTGCAGCCCCTATGGGGAGAAGGAGAAAATGGGTCAGAACAGGGGCAGCAGCAGGCCATGGTCTTCTTACTGGAATGAGTATGAGGCTAGGAACAGAGAAATGCTGGAAGCTTCGTGCAGTGTTTCTGTGGTATAATAACACAGCTCTGATGGCACACTAATTCAGTTTTTTTACTTTTAGGAACCACTAAGGCAGTATTGATGCTTCCTTAACTGTGCTAGTTCATTATCATACAATGTAATTATCTGATTCTCGTGTACACTTTGTAGGACCTATTTTCTGGGGCCTGTTTCTTGGCAGATCTACCTGATAACACAGTTTCCAAAAATGTACATTAAAGGGTCAGATTGCTGTGGCAAATAAATTGTAGAATATTTGGGGAGGGTTGGGGCCCTACTGTGATAGGCTCTGTAAAAAGTCTAATGTAAGGCCAGACCAAGCCCTAAAGAATCCAAGTTTAAAAAAACCCCAGTTAAGATTATGTAATAGGCTTAAGTCAAAATCCCAAACTTTTGGAAGGAATTTGAATGGAAATTGAAACTTGGCAGCTCTGGTGGGTTTATAATTAAAAATGCCAAATGAAACTCTGGTAGGAGCCTTACTATGTCATCGCTGACATTAACGTTAGGCTGCCTTACTGGGATTGATAGAAGCTTTCTTCCTTCTTGTTTAATAATATATTTCCTCTTGGAGGAAAACTGTGGTGGTAAAACTCAGCAAAGCCAACAATGTGTCTCATAAACAAATTAATTTCCTTCTCCAAACATTGTTTCATTCAAGAGCAATACATTCAAAATTCCTTTTAGCACTGGGTCTTTAATTGGTTCCTTTTGCAGGAATGAGGCAGCCATTCTTCGAATGTCCCTTGAAGTTTGCTGAATTTGTTAAAATCTGCTATGTTATCTCCTGTTGGGAATTCATCCTTTATTGAATTCCAGCATGGGAATGACCTTGATAACATACATGATGTAAGACTTTATTTGGAGTTTCTTAGGAAAAACCCACACATTTGTTTTTAATACTGAACATTTGCCTGTAATATGTAAAAAAGTCACCCTTAATGTTTCTGTAGAGTCTCAGAGTGGCTTAATGATTTTTAAAACAAACAAATGAGGGAGACCTGTCCCTGGAATGAGGAGATCTCATTTAATCCATCTCTGAGAAAGTCTCAGCTGCTCTGCTTCTCCCAGAAACTTATTTAGTAAGGGCCAAGGAAGGGGTAATAGGGCATTTTCATTTGTTTAATATTGGGCATAGTTTTTGCTGCATTTCTCCATTCATTGATTTCTTGTTTTTCACATACTACTGTGATGTACAGATGTGATTTCAGTAGGGTTTGTTTTTTTTTTTTTTATTGAGATATACCTGTTATTTCCAGTGTTTAATATTCTGTACAGGGAAGAGAAAGAAACTGAGAGAGTGAAGGTAAAGGAGAAGATATATGATCTAAATGACTGAATGCTGACTAAATTGGGGAGGAATAAGCACCCATTTGGGAAGTGTTTCAGCTGCTGAACTAATAGGTTCAGTTTATTATATTCTGTAGGAACAAATGAAATTCAGATTGCTAGTTGCAAGACATTCATTGAAACAGTTATGCCACTAAAGTTACCTTGATCTTAGCATTAATATTGCCTGGAAGAGCATGAATATTTCCTGAAAGGCTGTGGTTTAGGTTAGTGGTTTGTATTCCCTTCTTTTTTGTATAGTTTGGAATTTTTAGAAATACTTTTATCCAGTCAAGGAGTAGGGGACAAACCATGTGATTGCAGCTACATAGCAGGAGTGATGAGTAAGGCTAAAGCTGTCTAAAATGGTCTGCAGTGTAACCCAGGGCTGAATGTGTTCAATTAAAACTATTCATTAGATGCTCTCTCATGATGAGGGATTCAGAGAAAACCAGCACTGGCGTTTGAACTATTTATAAATTAATGAGAAACAAAACTTGTAATGAGTATGGTGAAGAACTCTGACTAGTTATAGTAGAAGCTCATATGTAAGAAGAGGCCAGAGCAAAATATGGCACTGTGGCAATGTTCCCTCACCCAGACCTGAATAATGAAAGAATTGAAGTTTCCACTGCTGGAAAAAAGCCTACACAGAGACCCACCTTGTGAGCCAGACCCAACTTTCAGTAGCAGTAACTCAGTTATGAGATGAGCTTCTTTGTGCATAAATGAGGCTTTCAGCGAAGAAAATACATGGGGTTTGTTGCACTGGGTGGCAAACACCTTCCGTTATCCCCATACCCATGCTGGAAATTACTTGGCTTACTGCTGTTAGGCAAAAGAGCTGTGTCATGCTGCTGCTGTGCTTCTAGTTACAGTTGCCTAACTACCAGGACCGGAGCTGTTCTTCCACCAGCACTGTGAATGCTGCCTGGCTTCTTGTCAGCCTATGCTTGCCCCAAGGAAGCGGCAGGGGAAGAGCGGTTTGGGGTGTTTTACCAGTCCTGTGCTTAGGTCCTCCAGAGAGCTTTTTTCGCAATCAAAATGGAGTTATTAGGGATTTTCTTCACCTCTATCACACCCTCTTTGTGCCCTGCACTTGTTTGGGCTGTGTTTTCTGAAAAAACATATTGAAAATGTATTTTAATGATACTTGGTCCTCTGAATTGTTGGTGGCTGTTGGAAAATTAGTCACAGATGCTCCTTTGAGCTTTAAACAACATGACCTTCTGTCTCTGGGTGCTTCCGCACAGCATTTATCTAGTGATCAAGTTAAATTTTTACCTAGCTGAGGTGTTTCTTCTGAAGTAACTGCTTCTGAAGAAATAGAAAAGTGCTCTTGAATTCTTTTTAATCATTCTCCACTATCTGAAAGTCAGTGCCACCAGTGGGTCACAGGCATTTGTCTAGTGGCAAACTTCTAACCCAAAATGTTTATTCTTGTTTGATGCTTGATTTCACCACTGAAGTCATGAGCTAGAGAGTTCTAGTAACTGAAGACTCCGTATCTGTAAGAGTTTTATTCCTTAGTGCTTGGGTGATCTGATTGCAATTGCACTATTTTTAGGAGAAAAGAGATGCTAACCATATCATCCTGGCTTTATTATAGTTAAGGTTGCATCTGAAACAGTTGCAAAGGTGGCATCTTTACTGATGTTTTTAATAAGGAACCATCACCAAAATAAATTTGGTTCAGTTTGCTGTATCAGTATAATTTATTATGGAGAGCATGTGAGCTGAAATGTATGTAGATGTCTCACAACTTAATGTGATTAAGGTTTTTAATATTTTCTCATATAGAAAATGGTGGGATTCTCTGATGGGTAGGCCTCATGTAGGATCAGAATAGGATTGGAATATATTTTGAATCTAAGAATTTAGGGAGGTTCTATATGTAAAGAAAGGGGCAAAATACTTAATATTTCTTGCACTTACAGCATAAATTACTTTCAGAGGACTATCCAGTGGTTAGAAGTGATTAAGTCTGGGTGAATTACCCTGCCTTATACTGTGATACAGCTAAAGGACACTTCTAACTGGCTTTGTTTTGTGTGACTGGTGTGATATGTTCCCAAAAGAGTGAAGCACTTTCTAAGGAGGGACTACATTGTCCTCATCACATCAACAGCCTTTTCTTGGGTACATTGTGGCATCCTTTTTGTGGGATGTATTTGCCACCATGCTGTATGGGAGATGTGTGCGTAATGAATCCAGTGGAAATAAACAGTGCTTTCCCCCTTATGAATATTTGATCTATGATTTATTTATCCACCCAGACTTGGACTAATAGCATGTCAAATGCTGCCTGTTTGTTTTCCTGTTGACATATTTCTATCAGCAGTGTCTTCTGTATTATGGACAGGAAAAATATTAGCAGTTTTATAAAACAATGGCTTAACGAGACCAGTTCTTTGATGTAAGCTAGATGGACTCCACTTGGGAAAATAATAAGAGATTAGGTGGAGGGGAGGGGGTTTTCATCTACTGTGAAATTGTTCACATTAGGCTGGAAGAAGAGTAAATTGAGACTGACTGACTCCACCAGAAGGTCAGATGCTGACCGGTGCTGGCAGGCCAGTGTTCTGCTAGGGCAGAGCTTGCCTATGTACCCCTGTGGAGACCTGACATCTCTTTTTCTTGCACCTTAGCATGCACCAAATCATGGTGGAAAGAGTCAGGCTTGATATCACTGAAAATGCCTAGTGGCAGGAAACAAGTCAGAGATAGCTGCAGGTAAGAAATATAAGTATTTTGATAGGGAAAAAGATGCTAGAAGAGTCCAAACGCACGTTTTTGCCATAAATGATCAAATCTGTTTAATTGCTAATTTACTGATTCTCAGTTCACCTTGCATCTGAAAAAAAAAAAAACAAACCCAAACCAAAAACCAATGAGAGTGTTAAAGCAAAGAATGTCAGACTTGATTATGAGGTTTGGGACACCACGAGCACCCAGGGGTAATTCATTTAGTCAGAATTCTTGCATTTTTCTCTCTCTTGTGCCTGTACACTCCTGTGTAACTTTTGGCAAGGTAGTTGCTTTCCTTTTGCCTCATCTATTTATAAACTGTTAAATCCAGGAAAGGTAGAAACCTTTATTATGTGTTTTATACAATACTTAGTTCAATGGCTGTTACTTCTGTCAGAGCTGCAAAGTCCATTGTAATAAATTGAATAATAATGGAGAATTTTGTCAAAGGTGTCTCCTATTACTTGTTATTATCTGGAGGACTGGTTCTCTTTGGTCCACAGAGTATATTTTCTACTAAAAGAGAAGTTTCCACTACATAAAGCATAGACTTTTGCCTTTAAAATTGACAATAGCAAAGGTAGAAAGAATGGCTCCTGCTCGTATTTATTTCAAAGGTTGTTTTAGGTTTAGTGTAGCTTTGAGTTAATAATAGTTCAAGCCTACATTCAAACTGTATAGGTGAAAATGCTACTGTTTCTCTCTCCCCAGGGTATGTTGACGATATACTTTTCTGCTTACAAGAGACAGGCTGTCAAAAACATGTAATTAAATAACATTATGGAGGTTGGCATGCTTTCATTTGAAAGACCAGCGTACAAAATCTAAACATTTTAAATTATTTCTGCTTTGAATGGCTGCTGTAGTTCATGGCTGGTTATCTCCCATTTCAAAGACTTCCGGCATTGAGGAAAACAACTTTCCTAAAAGCTGCTGGCAGTTCTGGTATGACTCCTTCTAGTCTCCTACACTTTTTCCTGTTCATTTCTTTTTTGCATTTTAAGAAAACATTTTGAATTTTCCTGCCATCTTTGATATCAGGAGATAGGAGCAGATACAGACTGGCGTATCTAATTGTGCACTTGCCCTTATCTTTGTCTGCAAGGCTGTTTACCTTTGAAAAGGAAATTATTCTTTTTGAACAATTATAGTCTCTAAGCTTTCATCATGTCTCCCTAATTTGTAGTGCTTTGCTTCTAGTGCACTGTCAGATGCTTAGTGAAGTTATAGGAAGCTAATGTCCTTAACAAAAGGGAAGTATTTTTTTTTTTTTAGAAGAAAACTCTTTTTAATAATAATCTGAGCTGATCAAAATGTTCTTGATAAAATGGTCTTTTAAATTCAGTGAGGATAAAGCTAAGATACTGCAGCAGGCAGGAATGAGCAGTTGTTGGAAGGGAGAAAGGAGGAAGCTGGTTAAGGTGCAGTTCTTTAGAAGAGGATCTAAGGCTTACAGATCAGCAATAGCTGTGTATGAGTGGGCAATGCAGTGGTGTTGTAGAAAAACAAAGTCTTACGCAGGATGTGTATGAGCAGAAACATTGGCTGCAAACTACAGAAATAAAGTTTTCTAATCTGCTGAGGAATGGTAGGGCTGGAGCTGAAGTGCTATCTCTGAAGAACCTAAATGGAAATAATCGGTAGTCTAGAAAGTGCAACCTGTGAGAGTGGAAAGGAGATTTTGGTTTTTGGCTTAAGAAAGGCAGGCAGAGAGATGCAAGAATGAAACAAGCGTGATGATAAGCTCTGGATATAGGTATGTACAGATAGAAGTAGTTACTCTGCAGAGAAACAGAAATTAATCCATTCTCCTTGAGCAAGGGGAACACAAGACCTAGTGACTTCAGCTGCAGAAGTATTCAGGTTAGACCATGAGAAAAACTTTTCTAACAAACAGTAGAAATTGTTAAGCAATGAAGCAGATTGTCTGGCGAGGCTGTGCAGTCTTCCGCTGCAAGCAGATTCCATTTGCTGGGTTTATAGGAAGGGGATAATTTTTTGCATGTGTTCGTTGGGTATTCTTGCTAATACCAAATTCACAATGAAAAATCAACTAAGTAGCATTCTTAAAATGCCTCACTTCTGCTCGCAATTCCTAGAAAATACAAATTCCCCAGTCTCCTTTATACAACCCATGACTTGTTTGAATGGTTCCTGTTGTAGTACTATTACACTACTAAATTGAGTCTCATGCAACCATTGTGCAACCTCAAGAGATAACATGCTCAAGGAGACTTCTAGAAACTAGGGAAACATGCTCTTACCTGTGCTCTTACTTATGCCCTCTTGTTTGGAACAAAACAATGTACATGCAGGTGTAGCTTTAGAGATGAGCCTTGCTTAAACCTCATTATAACATGCTAAAGAACATTTTTGATAGACTATTTTATAGATAGTCTAATAAAAATTAACTGATTAAAAAAGTTAATATAATTGATTTACCTTCAGCACATTAAAGCATGTAATAGCATGAAAACATAGAACAATTATGATGTGAGACTAGAGGAGGGGCATATATTTACTTTATACCTGTTGCAGCATGGGGGTTTTAAAAAATGACAGTGATAGGTAGTGCCTAGCTAAGGTAATGAAGTATTTCCTATCATAAAATTGTCATGTGTCTCTGGAGTCTCACAGTCAAGCCGTGGTTACAGAATACCTTAAACTAAGAGGGTGGCACAATAAATGAAAACTTTAATTAAATTTAATCAATTGTGATATTGTTTTCCTTGGTGAGGTGGTGTAATGCTTACCGCCATTAATGACTAGCCATGGAAATTTTCCCTGTTTTCTAATTATTAGTATTATTGTGTGCTTTTAATAAGTATAAAGTATCTGGTTGATGCCCACAGGATTAAGCATACACTTAAGTGCTTAGCAGAAGTTGGGTCCTTAAATGACCCTTCTGTATTTCCTTTGTCATGGCACTAAACCTGCTGCGCTTCTTGAACTTTATCTGAGTAAGTGCTGCATACTGTATTTATATCAGACACATTTTTTGTTTGCATTTTGGCTTTATGAAATGTCAGAATCAATCTTATACTAATGAAATGTTCAAATTTCATCTCAGCTATGAACATAGCGGCTAATCCTATAAGATGTTTACTTTCTGCCTCTCTGGCTATGTATAGTAACAGAGAGTCTGCCAACTTAAGCACAGCTGACAAACGTCTCCCTACTGCTAGTCAGTCTAACAAATGTTATTTCATTGAGTAAAGATTGAAAATTAATTAATTAAATGTCATTAAAATCCCTTGCAACCTTTGACAAGTTTGCTCTTACTGCAGATCAGTAAAAGTAGTTCCTAAAGACTTCATGTGGCACCTGAATCCCACCTAACTCGGTATTTTGTATGTTTTAATCATACAATTTCTTAACTTTAATCTTTGTGGAATACAGCTTTTAATGGTGGTAGCTGTGTTTTAGGTGGAAATGTGAAGGGAGAAAGAGAGAAAGGTAGGCTTTTCCAAGGGATGCAAAATCAATAGGAAAAATGTAAGCCAAAGGCCACTGACCAGAATCCAACCTTCCTAGCAAATCATACAGAGTGTAACTACAAACCTCCCAAGCCTTTCTTTAAAATCATTTTTATTTTTTTCGTGTGGCATTCTGAGAGTGAGAGCTATGTAATTCTCAGCATGAAATCTCCAGCTACTTTCCTTATTGAAGGCTATGGTCAAACAGTTCACAGACAGACTGTCCACAGAGGAGTGTGAGTGTGTTTTTGTATGTAGTGACATTTTTTACATTTAGTTTCTAAGCTTCAGACTCTGATTTTCCACATCCGTGCGTTCTGAGTAGCCCTTGGCTTGTATGCAAACACCACCAGAAGCCTGCTCAGGCAGAAAGGCGTATTTATTTGCACTGGCATAGTGCCTGAGGAATTACCCAGGAATAGGGCCTTGGTGTGCTGACCACCATAGAAAAAAAGACCTCAGCAAATGTTTCTCAGGTTTCTGATTCCCAGGGAACACTTTGTTTTAGATGGGAATTGCTAGGCAGACGACAGATGTGGCCAAGCAGCCCTTACCCTGGACAGCAGTCCTATGAATGGTCAATAGACCTGCCACACACCACTCCCCTTCTTTGGAGTCACAGGGCTCTTAGTCCTGCTGAGTTCTTGAGAGGGGTTGAAGAGGTAGAGCACATGGCTATCTTGCGGAAGTTCCCTTGCAAACCATTTGGGAATCACGGTACGTTTTTCCCTTCTGTGTTATGGAGCAAGCTGATGAGGAAGAGGACGTAACACCCACAGGAACATTGCAACGCTCAGAAGCAGCAGCCACTGCCTGGCTTGGTACCTCTGACTGATTCTGCACAGCTACTGACTGTGAAAACAGATCAATTTCCTGGATGCTTTCCATTGAAGTGTTACTGCTCCTCATAGTTCAACTGATGGACAGCAACCAGCCAGGAATTATGTGGTTTTGACAGTTTAGGACCAGATCTTGTAGCAGGTGTGATCTGACATGGAACCTGGATGTGTTATCTCTATTTCTGCATTTTTTAGGAAGTGCCACTGATACAGCAAAGGAAGTACAAATACAGTTTTAATTTTCTTGGATCAGAAGATCTTCCCCTCCAAAATCAAACTCTCGTGTGGCCAGTGGAGACCCCGTTGGTTCACTTTCCTTAAACAAACTGATCAGGATTAACAGTATTAATATCCTTTTTCCAGGGTGAACAAGGAAGGTCTCCTTTTCTAGGTGGCCTGCCATTGCCTTTCATGTGTTCAGAAACAGGATCTAGCTTTTAAAAAATGTAAATGAGATTTATTCGTAGTGTATGTGCATAGTTTTCAGAAAACATGAAAAAGAGCAGCCCATGGGCCTCTGTTCTTGAGAATTAGTTGTGTTTTCCACTTGTAACAGACTTGTCCTCTTCTGATTCTCACCCTTGTTAAGATTGCTGGAGTTTCTATATAATTTACAGTGTCTTATTTTGGTATCTCTGAAGGATTTATCATCAAATCCATGTTATAGTATGACAGAGAAGTGCTGATTAAATAAATGATGTTTCCTACAGTGACAGGACTCAAAATGATCCTTAAGCAGCCTGTAGACTTGAGAACTTGCACCTCAGGAAGTCTCAGGAGAAGGGTGTCATCCCTCAATGCCTGATTGAGGACCATTTTCTGTTTAGTATTTTTAACCTTCTTCTGTTTAGTTCCTGCTCTGTCACTTAATGTAATGCTCGTTTATTGCAGACTGTTTTTAGTTTGGTCCTTTTAAAAGCTCCCTGAGGCACAATGATGCCTAGAAATTAATGTATTCCCTTCCCGCACATCAAGCAGATGTGTGTATATTAAGTTAGTGTCTCTAACATTTAGCTGATTTCTTTTCAGGGCATAGTTGAATCACTGTTACATACCAAACCCATTTGTGGCCTTTCCTCCTTAAACTATTGGGATATGTACATTTATATACACAATATTTTTAGCTTTAATTGCAAAGCCCTTGTATGACTTGCAGGTTTTTATAAAATCATCAGTCCTAAATATGCTATGCTATTGGGCAACATAGTGCTCCAGTTGTTGAATGTGGCTGGATTCAACAGGAGAACATGTAAGGCACCCTTGGCATTCCATGACCTTGAAGTGGTTGGTTGTCTTTGCCATCTTCGCCCACCCATCTTTTTCTTACTGGTTAGAATAGAAGTAATCTTTGAAAAGATTACTGGTTGAAAAGCTGAGGACGTCAGTTAACATGCTAGGTAAAAGCATCCTTGCCAAGGAATTAACATATAGTCCAGCTAATTATACAGCCAGGTCAGGGTAACTCCTGCTTCTTCTTTAAAGTAAAAGAAAATCCTCTCCTAATGTTTATATTACACAAAGCCATAATTGTTACTTCTCAGCTGTGCTTGAGGTCACTAATTTTACCTGTAAATGAAGCCTTATTTTCTGTCAGAACAAGGAGGTGTCCCTCCCCATACCCGCAAATCTTCTTTGTATTATATCTCCTCTTGCTGAGGAAGTCAACAGAAGTAGCTCTTTGCAAGAGCATCAGTCCTGTCTTAATTTTCTAGCCTTACCATAAAGAAAAGTGCCACCACAGTCAGAACTAACAATGCCAACTTCAGGTTTTATTGTGTCTATTGAGGTAAAACATCCTATGGATGATTTCCTGGAAATCCCCCCAGCCCCTTAATGTAGAGAGAGTATCCTTCCTATGCTACTAAAAAGACTTAGCTGTTCAGGTAAAGTCTTTCAAAAATATAGATTTATTTTAAGCACATGAAACATCAGGATAGGCACCATTATAAACACAGAAAGATTAAACATGGCAATGAACTTGCGGCCAGACAATACAAGCAATAATTTAGAGGCAGAGGTTACCATTTCACACCTAAAAACCTGCTGAAAATTGGTTATTTTTGGTACTACAAATTCTAGACTGTGCTCATCTCAGTATGCCCTCTCACTCCACCCCTTCCAAGTTTTTATTTAGAAGTATTTGTGTAAATAATTTTTGTGTAAATAATATTTTAAATATTGTATAAAGTGCATTCAGATGAAGGATGGAAAAAGGTAAAGGCCCAGTTTCCAGTGCACTATAGGGGACTGAGGCAAAACATACTCAAATCATTGACTGGAAAGAGATTGGTTTTGAATCAGACCCTAAGAATTGAGTAATGGCACAGTAATGCAAATATCATTTCTAGGAGACAACTTTAGAGTAGATACTAACTACTAGAATTATGGCTTGACAGCCTATTTGCCTCTTAAGTTTTGCAGAGCAAGGTCACATTCCTCTGTTGATAATTACTGGAATAAAAAAATGGCAGTTCAAAATGTTCCTCTTAATGTGATCCTGAACAGTTGTTACTGTAAACAACATTCTGTTTATTTTGAAATAAGTCTATTAATTCTTGGGTCGTATTGTCTGCATTTTCCTGTAGACTGTGAGCTGCTATCTGAGAATTCCAATTAGTTTTTGTTGTAAGAAGTACAGTCATTTCCATCTTTAACTTGCCTTTAAGCCTGAAGCTGTTTCTGTTAACATCAGTGAATCAGCATGTCTTGTTCAGAAGCATAGGCTTTATAGTTCACAAGTAGTGAAGGGAAATCTAAGGACAGCTAAAATAGAACAACCAGCTTCTTGTAACTCATCTGTGTCTCTCAGAAACTTGAGAAAGGCTAAGGGATATTGTAAATTAAAACACTCTGGCATCATTTTTTCCCTTAAGACATGTTGGGGATGTAGAGGAACTGAGCAGCATCAGAAATTCCACTTGTTTTTACACAAGTGGACTCCTCAGTCTCCTCTTTCTCTGAGATAACACTGCAGTGCTGGAGCCTCTTACCCCTCTTAGCACATCTGTCACTTTTGTGGAAGCTTCGTCTTGGAAGACAGTGATAAACATTCCCAGTATTGTGATACTGACATCAAGGACAGAGTAGTTACAGTGGTTTTCTCCCTTACAGTCAAACAGGAATAACTCCTCCTGCTATGAAAGTACAAAAAGAAACCTCTTTTTTTTTTTTTAATTGTAACATCCATCTCTATTCCACCTGCTATGAAAGTACAAGAAGAAATCTTTTTTTTAATTGTAACTTCCATCTCTATTCTATAGCCATTGTACTTATGAATAGTTAGGGAAAAAAATCCTGTAGAATTCAAGAGCTGGATTCTTTAACTCTTCTCAGTCATCCTTCTTGTCAGAGGTACTCAAGTTATCCTCTTCATTGCCTTCAGGACAGACTTTATTTCTTGCAGTTGGTGTTTCTGTGACTGGGATTGTTGTCTTCCTAACCAGACTGTGTTTGACTTCAGGTGACTCACTGTCATCCTCCTCCAACATATCTAACTGGTATCTCTGTAGCTCTAGGTATGTAGTAAACAACTTGGCATATTCTGGATGCTTCAGTGCAAAGTCCTTAAACTCATCTGAAAAATACAAATGATACAGATACAATAGTGCAACAACAGATCAGAGAACATTTCAGTGCCTGCTCATTTTACTGAAGCTGATCTCCAGTTACTTTCCTCTGAAGCATCTCAGGCATATCCCACAAAGTATCTAGGTCTGTGCTTCAACAGTTTTCCCCAGTAATAGGGTATGAGAAACACCAGATATTTTCAGGGAGAAAAAAAGATAGGAAACTCTCGCTGTCAATATGACTGTTAGAGTGCTCTTTGTTTCAAAATGATGTAACTTACCATAGGACAGCTTCCCGGTTTCATCTGCATCTATTTCTTTAAAGAGCATAGAAACATCAAGCTCAGGCACCCCCAGGGCTGACTGAATGATACAAGCAAACTCATTTTCTGTTATAGTGCCATCCTCATCCATGTCAAAGAGCTGGAAAAGACATAATATATAGAAATAATTCAGCATCAGTTTGCCTTGGAACCTTCTGTGCACATCAGCCACCCATATCAGATTTCTAGTATTCAAGAGGTGATCTGCAAACAATGCTTGCGATTTGAAGAGACTGGCTGCATCTCAGCTACTTTCTCTTGCAAAAGATTTTATGTATTTTCCCTGGAATAAAACTAAGCAGTCACTTAGCAGAGCAATGTACATACTGTAGTTGGGATTGGAACACTCTGCAACAACAAACAAACCTCACAGCATTAGTTCAGTAATAAAACTCATACAAAACTGATGAAAACAAAACATAAACAAAGGTTTATGTTTATTGTCACCATGAGCTATGATAAGGGTCTACTGGATTCAGCCACTCTATACTGGAACATCTTAGGTTTTAGTCTTCGTTTTCATTAAGTTATGGCACATCTGCCATCAGATTTAATTTGCCATAGTTTATGATCTGACATAAAATACCTAAATACTGGTATATGTGATTGGTCACTCACTAAGGAATTAATGTAATTAACAAGGAATTCTGGTGACTGGAATGCAGGCAATAGATGTACACTGATCATTCCATCCTTCCCAGTGCAGTGACAGTAAGCATCTGCTATGAATCAACTCCTTGAGAAATACAAGGATGGATGGCTGTAATTCTTAAGTACTTGCTACAGGCAAACTTTCCCTTTGCAAAGGAAAGAATATCTAGTGGCAAATAAAACAAGTAGCAACAGGCAAAACCCATAGTTCCATTTCAGACTGAAAAAGCCTTTTACCAGCTGAAACTGGGCATAAAAACAAGTTACTAATTTTATAATCAGCACAACTGTTAAGATACTGAAGACTACAGTCTAGAAAACAGAATAGTGAAACAGCAACAATAGCTGCTAGGTTTGCTTCTTCATATGAATCTGTAATGATAAAACATCCCTAAAAAAGCACAAATCACTTAGAACAGCTGCAGCTCTTATCTGTAAAGGCAGCCAGTGTATATAATGGATTGCCATAAAAATTCTGGTACTTCTTGAGTATGCATCAGTACTAAAAAGTACCCAGTTTAAGTTGAACATGATCTATCTCTCGATATCCAGTTTGATATGGTTCATTAGAACAGATTAGAATCTGTCCTATCATTAGAACAGAACTGAATCTGTTTCAAAGATCTATTGAAAAAAAGTCACTGAAGCATTTTTCTATTGAAGGACTCACCTGGGCCTTGCTGGTCATATGGAGCCTGCTTGTACTATCAGGACACCATAGTACAAGCCAATAGATGTTAGATGCGGCCCAATTGTGGATGTGCCAGTCTTGAATAGCCCTTCTTGATTTACCCCCCTCCTCCTCTTTGTTAGCACAGTGACTCTACTGAGCGCTTGACCCACAAGAGGATATTGCTCCATCTATTGTCTGCTTGTGACATTGAAGAACCACAGCTGAAAAAACCTCAGGCGAAAAAAATGCATGTGCTGCTGAATCATTTTTGGAGTTGGCCTGCCAAGTTACATATTCATTAGTGCCTTCACATGGCTTTTGAAACCCTTTTCTATGATGCCTGCAATTCTCCCCCTCCCCTTCACACCCTAAATGTCAATTGGTTTAAGAATATTACTCACATTTGCATAACAGATTGAAGCTATAAACTTATGATTTGAAAGCTAACAGATTTACAGTCAGTCCTGATTTGTCATGTTTGTAGATTTACACTAAATTGAACTTACCTTAAATGCCATGCGAATAGTCTCTTCTGTGTTGGCTGGGTTACAAAGAATAGACAAACCAATAACGTATTCTCTAAAGTCGATGGTGCCATCTCCATTCTGTAACCAAAATATGCATGGCAGTAGTTACAGTTAATACTGCAAATCACTTCAAAAGCTGTTGTATATATCAACTATATAACATGCACTAAGACAGTTTACAACACTAGAGGTATTTGTTCTTCCTGGATAAAATACTAAGAGCTCATTAAATATATGTACTACTAGGGCTGAAGTAGCAATATACATACTTTCAATAGCTAGAAATTTGGTATGAATTTCTATCTTATCAACACCCAAATAAAAATATTTAAAACAAATTACAAGTTTTTCTTAGTGTATGACCTCCAAGAAGCCTCTAACAAGAACGGGAATACCTCTGTTTAAGGCAATTGTAACAGTTCATGTAGGACTGGCAACATCCTAGAATAAACAGGCCAACAGTGAGGCTGTTGCCCTGAGTTAATTCTTCCAAAGAACCTTCATCAATAAAATATATGCCAACAAAGGTACAGCCTGATGATGCAGTAAATCTACATGGTCTATCTTAAGCCTCTCTTTGAAGCAAAAGCATTGCCCTGCATGCTGTTCTGAAGCCAATACACTGTCCTACCCTTTAAGCCAGGAATGCAATGAATTAAATTGTAACAGCCTCTCTGATAGTTCCAGTTTTGATCTGAACCAACATTTCAATATGTTAGCTACAAAGCTACAACAAAACATTTGAAGCTTGCTTTGATGGTATTTGTCATTAATTCTATGTAAACTGCATTATATTTGCAGATAGGGAAAATGGCAGATGCTTGTTGACATTTATGCTTAAATCAGTATTGTTCCTGTGACCACACAAAGTTTCTTGAAGGTTTTGGAAAACATCCTGTCTGGGGAAAAGCCACATATAAGTGTTAGGTGGTGGGACACAGAGTAGTTAATGAAAGCACAGTAGAGATGACTAGTAGCTCATAGTTTGGAACATTCATAATAAGGGCATTCATCAAAAACACTTTACAAGGAAACAAAAGTGTAAAGCGGAGTTCTCTTTGTGGATATAATGTGTTGCACATTTCAAGAAGAAAAAGATTTTTTAAAAAGTGGAATCCCTAAGTCAGAAAACAGCACAAAACTTTTCCAGCCAAGCAGAAGAGGGGTGGTCTCCTGGCTAAATCTGGAGTGAACAGCCAGAGCTAGATTCTATTTCTGGCTCTCCTACCAACTTCTAATGCCCACTTGAGCATACGAACCTTAACCTTTCTGTTCTTGGTTTTCTGCAGCTGAATAGTGGAATATGGAGCTTGCCAGTGGAGAAATGCTAAGGCTGCTCTACAGAGTACTTTGAAAATCCTGAGTTCTATGAAATAGGGATTTTTGCTACTGAACTTTAGGTTTTAGGAGAGTTCTTGATTAAAGTATGTGTAATAATGTGTTCAGTACTAACTTTTCTTTATCAAGCTATACATTTGACAGTGTTTAAAACTGTTAAGATAGAATTTTATTTAGCCTTCAAAACCAATCCAGGACTGTTTTGAACAGACTACTGTTATTTTCTTTATATCAATGGTCTAACCAATCTTTTTTGAAGACATGCAACCTTTGAAGATCTTGTACTTTAAAAACCTGTGTATTTCAGTGAAACTTTTTAGCAAAGATATGAATAGTCCTTCAGTTACTTTCAAGTGTGTCTCACAGATATAACTTTTGACAGGTTTTAATCATTAGAAAAGGACAATGTTCTCATAAATGCTGTTTTATTTATAAATCTGTGCTCTCATTATACTGCAGAGTTTGACTAAATATTTTGGTTACATCATAGTTCTCATAATAGAGATAACATCTAACTTTAAAATGTATCATTATAAACCTAAATTTTCAAAACAACTGAGGCATAGTGTAGATAATAATTGTTCAAAGTTCCATGGAGTATTATTTTTGGACAGTTTTATAGACTGTGTTCTTAGCAAAGGATTGTTTGATGTGACTAGAATATTTTTTAAAATTTATTTTTAAAGTTAAGAATATGTATCACAGGAAAAGAATTGGGAAGTAAACTTTAAATAAAATAGTCTCATTAGAAAACAACTTCTGACATAAATTAACACAGCTGTGGCTGCACATGGAGAAATGACAAGAGCTAATAAGGGTCGTATTACTTTCACTAAAGTGCTAAAACCCAGTAACCAAAACTGAGTGCAATCTGATACACAGAACACCAGCCCTTTGAGTAGGAAATAAAGTTACTATACTTGCAAGATCATGTTGTGACTAGCTCTACTAAACCCTAGGATGCTGGCTAACTTCCAAATGCTCTGACATTTTGGTAAAGGAGAAGTGATAGGGTTGTTACCTGGAAAAAGAGATGGGAGTTAAACTGAAAATGCAGGAAAACCTTCAGTGCTTGTGTTAGTACCACTGCAAACGAGCACTTGAATAGTCTTTCTACACATACCTAGCTGTGTTTGCAGCCTGTGCAACCAAGAATACTTTAAGGAAGCAACATGTGAGCTGAGCTCCAATTCTCTAAGTAGCAAAGTAGAACATATTTAGGTAAAATACTCAAAACATAGTGTAACCTCAACAACACTTGTTTTCTTTAAGGAAACTAGTTTTCTGCTACTGTTTTCACTACAGCATGCTATGGTAACTAGTTTTTTTTTTTGTTTTTTTTTTTTTTTGTTTTGTTTTGTTTTGTTTTGTTTAATATAATATAGCAAATCTTACACTTTGGGAAACAATAAAGTTTGTATTGTCATAAGCAATCTCCACTTACAGTTGCACAAGGACTGCAAGACAGATGCAATCAATAGAGTCTGAAGTATTACTGCCTCAAAACGTTTTTCTCACTATGTAAGGCAGTAGGAAAAATCAAGTGTGTATGTGTGTGCACTAGTCAGTCATGTTTAGCTAAGTAAACCCTAAGTCACTTACAGGGACAGCTACCACAGAGAAGCTACAACTGGACCATTTGGAGAGGAACTGCAGATGCACCTCTTGTGTTCACATCCAGGCTCATCATGTAAGGCTATTGCTATAACTGCAAAATTCCCACTGTCTGTTGCTACATGCAAGTTCTAACTAGTCAGAAAGGGAAATTCTGAAACAAACCTGCTAGAATGATGCTTACCTGGAGGTATCACACTCTCCCTCGAGCTCACTTTCCTATTGCTCAGAGCCCAGATGCCACTGTGGATAACTGTGCTTTCCCACTGAATAACTGGGAGGGGGGTCACTCTTTTGTTACAATTTGGGCCAATACAAATTTTTTTACTGTTTCTGTCACCCAGCTTGGTGTTAAACAAAGTGCAGGAGGAAAAAAGTCTGGGCAAAAGTTTTAAGTTACTCCTTCCTAAATTGCAAGTAAAAGTTTTCTGCGAGTATATCACGGAGGAGATTTCATCAGTTTGGAAAATACTATTTGCCAAGTGTAACTGCAAGACTTAGAAATCAAAGCTATGGAAATTTAGAAACAAAGCCAAACCACAGTACTCCATTAGCATTCAGATGCCCTGCAGGTATTGTGTGGTATTTTTCAATTAGTCACTGATGTCTCCTTGGGGAGGGGTGGACTCTTACATCTAGAGACTGCCTGTAGTGTAAGGCTGTGCTGCTCAACTCATCCTTTCACATTCCAGTCAGCTAGCACACACCCTGGACAATTTTCTTTTTAAAGCAGCAGAGCCTTGCTGAGAAATCTGCCTTGTTACACTGCAGTGCAAAGGCTGTTTTCTCAACTATGTAATCCTTAATTCAAAGATGTACCTTTGACAGTTCATGTTATTCCTTCTTCTTTTACTCAGAAGTTGACGTTTTAGACAGAACTGCATAACTAGCTTGAGTGAGACACTGCACCCTGATAAAATTTAACTTGGCCAGAAGTTGATTTTGGCTGGCTGGCTGCATTATTACAGCAAGCTTCTCTAAATATAAATGCAGTATTTTAAGTTGTTTTCATTATAACTATAATAAGGCTTGAAGGAAAGGGAGAAAAGACTAGTTAATAGCATTGTGGGAAGGAGGAAAAGGTTGTAAAAGTAGCCTTATATAAGTCTTCAATTTTGTCCTAGCCAGCAGGTAGAGCTGACAATACTACTCAGGTTTTGCTTCAGCAGACAAGCATGAAAAGCAGAAGTAGGAAGGAAATTAAATATGATTATGTAAATTCATTGATCATTATAGTTATTGCAACTCTCATGTTTTTCCCCTTCCTAGAATTAACTGCACAGCTCTCTTTACTAGTGATTGCCTTCAGGCAAACAGCTTTATTGCAGCTTGGCGAATGCCAACAAATCAAAACAGTAACATCAACACCAAACTTACGAGCTTTTTATATAATTGTTATAATCATATACAAGGCACTTTACGTGAAGAAGTAACTAAGCTTTGATCCTTCAACACATTCCCTCACTTCAGAGTGTAGAGTTTTCCGAGACAGACTTATGCAGCTGTTCAACTGACAAATTACACAAACCCTTCAGAAAATCAGGCTAATGCATGCACAAGAGGAATCATAACACTTAAAGCTGAACCATCTACCACTCACTACTTCTGCCTTAGAATAAGAAAGAGACTACAGTTCTACAGTACACGATTGTAGTCTTCCATGTATATCTTCCAGATGAAGATTAATCTTCTCTGCTGTGTCTTCACGAATACATGGTCAGCTGCAGCCAGTCTTCAATGGTCATTTTGATCTGTCCATTTCCATCTCGGTCCAGGGACTTGAAGGCCCGGAACATGCTGTCCATTCTTACCAGACAGCTAATGAAGTTGTTGAAATCCATGCTACCGTCCTCGTCGGCGTATCTGCGCACAATTACCTGGAAGAGTTGTTCGTTCAGGTGGAACCCTGCAGCCTTCAAGGCGCCTGGCAGCTGAGCTCTCCCAACAGTGCCTGACTGATCAGTATCATACTGCTTGTACACACATTGCCATTTCTTGATGTTGTTCCACAGATATTTGAACTCTTCAAAGCCCAGTTTGCCGTTTGTATCACTGTCCATGACGGCCACCATGCTACGGCATGTGTCTAAGCTGAAGCCATCTGTCCTCAAGTCTTGATGTCTGGAAATGACTTTGTTCAGGATGTCCCGTAGCTCTGTGGCACACACTTCCATATCATCTCCAGCCAGCTGGACAAACAGGCGACGGAACTGTCTGATCTCCTCACTCTCATAAGCTTCCACATTCGTGAAATGATTGTGAGGAGGTGGAGGTGGCTCCGGATTATACTGAGCTGCTGCTTCACTTATAAGATTGACAAGACCTCCAACAAGTCCTCCAAGATTCCCTCCATGTCCACCTCCTGTTAGGAGACCTCCAAGGCCACGTGCAAGGCTCCCTCCACGACCACCACCACTACCACTTCCTCCACTCAGCAAAGCTTTAACAAGGAACATTATGAAGATTTTTTGAAGGCAGTTACTCAGAGATCCAGTGCTTCTGTAACTCTCCAAAGCCTTATTGTGTCTGAGCTGGGCGTGGGCAAAACGCAGCTTATCTGCGTGCTTAGACTTGACCGTGTCTGTGCATGTCTCCAGCTGCCGGTTTTCTCAGGTCTCAGTAGTTTCTGTCAATTGTTGCTACACCTCTATTTCTTTTTTGCTTTACTGCATAGTTAGCTTTATGCAATTTGAAGAATCTTTTTAGAAAAAAAAAAAAAAAAGATGAGGCTGAAAGACACAGAGCAGAAGTCTCAAAATACTCGTGCTCATAATTGAAGCAATTTGAAAGGAGCCCTGCCACATTAATGCAACTGTTCCTCAGTTAAACTGATCTCCTTAAAGATGAATGCAGTGAAAGTGTCCTAGAGTCTTGTTTGTTCTTCCAATCTTTTATGCCTACAACCTTTTACTGCATTCAGGTTTACATTGATAATTCTAGTCACTGATGCTGTTGTGCCAGATAGGGAAAGTGAAAGGAGTCTTGATTGCCCTTAATTATTTTGGTAGCCACACCATATTTTTTTGTATGTACTGTGCTTCAGGACTCAGACTACATGTTCACAGGAGCTGATGGTCCAAGATCCCCAGGCAAGAATGAAGAAAGGATGATTACCTAGCTTTACTAGTGCTTCAATGCATTCTCCAATTAAGGAACAAATATTTGACTCTTCTCTATTTTAGAGCTTGTAAAACCTTTTTATCTGGAAAAATCCTGAAACAGTTTTAATCAGCATGTACAATGCAATGACCTCCCAAAGACTGGCATACTGCTAAAGCTAACTTGATCAGGAAGAGTGATGCTGAGTTGGGAGAGCTCCTGCAATAAGAAACAAACTCCAGTTCATAAGCACTTGAAGTACAACACGTTGCTTGAATTTGTAGCACACATAGGATGTCTAGAAGTAAGATGAATTCTATGTTATGCTCTAGTCACTAATGCTTCTGCTATAGTCAGAGGGGCACATCCACAGGGCAATTTTTCTCATCTTCAGAGAGGAGCAGAAAATGTGAGAGATCACCACTGACTATGGGGGAAAGCCTAAATTATCAAATCAACACATAACCTCCTTTAGGGCTGGAGATAGGCAAGAGGAGTCCTTATAATGTTTAATAGCATCCTTCACAAACACAGAAGGAACATACACTCTAGTCACTTTCAATATGTCTTAAATGATCTACTTACAACTTCATCACTAAATTAAACTGTCAGATTGTATATAAACTCAAAATCTGGGGTAGGCAAAAGGAAATATTCAGCCATTACCACCATGAAGATTCTCATCTGATGGTGGTGCAGCAACTTGCTCCAAGAGATGGTTGTCATCTCCCAAGCTACAAAGTGACCAACCTTTTTCCATCAAAACTTAAGAAGGAAACTGTAACAGTCACCTATCTTTCCTACGAGAACTGTTAACCAAGAACCATTTACTAAGCTGGACATAATGAATTAAATATCCTTTGGGGATGTGTGTTTTAACAAAATATTTTCAACTAGTCGGTTAACCAACTACTCACCCTGTCAAAGAGTAGAAACAGCTCTCTGAGGACATCTGAAATAGGCAGCTTCAAGTACTCTGCAAACTCTTCAATTCCAATTCTTCCCCCTTTGGAAGCACTTGCAATAGCAGCAAAGGTATCCAACTGCTCTCTGACATTATTCCATTTTAGGCTATGCAAACATGAGGGAGAGGAGATATTTCTATACAGCAGATCTTGGACAGATGGAATTTCAGTAAGAGTTATTACAGTGTTCAAAGACAAAAAATAGCCAAACAGAGCATGTGTGTACAGCATTAGAAACGCTGTACTTCCAACCTGGTACTTTATACAAAATTAGCAATTAAGGACTGCTCCCCCCATTATTAATATTAAAAGCAGGCAGTTCTATGCTTCGGTCTATCAGACTTCCTTAGAGTAACTTCTCAAACAAGAATCATCTGTCCAGGTACTAGGCTAGTCTAGCAGAGAGTTTTGCAGTACCATAACTTCAGATGCAGCATTATTTTACTGCATCATGCTCTAAGGTGAGTATTTCCTTAATAGATCTCAGCTCTACTAGCTAACTCTCTACCCAAACGCTAGTATCGCTACAGCCTGAGAAGTAGCTGATCTCTGCAGAAATACACCACTGCCCCTCAGCAGGAATAATTAGTATTGCCATGTAACTATTGACGATTGTTCCAGATGGAGTGCTATAAATGGATATGTAGCACACATGTAATAAGACGAAGATTCACTGCGCACATACTTCAGATTTGACCACAGCCATGCCAGGTTATTTGATGGAGTTATTGTATGATTAAGTGGTTCAGTCCTCAAATTCCATTGTATCCAGACAGAAACAGTCAACACTGCTAGCGAAACATGCCTGCACAATACAACTAAGAACAGTAAACCAGTGGCTGAAGTCTTGGTCTGGAAAGAAGGATTTTACTTCCTACCACAAATAGCCTGTGCACTTCCACAAAAGCAATTTAAACTGGGCACCAAGATTACCATCAAGTGCCTAAAATAAGTATTGCTGTAGCTTCTTCACCTTTTGGTGAGATTAATCTATAAAAGATTAGAAAAATGCATTTTTCCTCTTGTAACACTGGCCACATAAATTACTTGGGATTAGTTCTTACTGGGGTTTTCCTAATCTCTGATTTCCATATAGTTTATGTATATACGTTGTATACATAAATACACTATATTACTGTCATGGTTTAACCAGAACAATTACACATGGCCCAAGTCCGTTGTCAGGTAATTCATCCTTTTGTAGATGGCCATCAAAACCTGCAGCACTGCAGTAATTATGCTACCAACAGCTAAGCTGCCCTTACTTGAGTTTCTTGCTAATTTTGGTGAACTCCACCAGCCCAGCTTCCATGGGTAAAGTCAGCTGTCCTGCTGAAATCATCAGTCGGCAGTCTTCAAAAGTGTGATCAGTGACTGGCACATTCAAAGCACTGAAAAAAAATTAAGGAAAAAGCAAAATCAATTTCTTATATTAAAATTACTTTTAGTTGACTGTTTTCCTTCTCTATCTCAGTTTGACTTTAGTGCTAATATACAAAACAATATGAAATGATAATTCATTCTTGCACTGCTGCAAGTAGGATAAAGCAATACATGTCAGTTTGTGAAACTGTGAAACCATACTGTGAAACTACATTATGGCAGCGTCATGATGTTTAAGATTTACAGTCCTGTAAATGCAGCCCAGTAACCCTGGAGAACAAACCACCTACTTATTCTTGCCAGGCAAGTAAGGGAGAAATTTATTCCAGCTTTTCATGAACTGAACATACTATGTTCCAGTGTAAGACAACCTTCTCTATGCTCCATGTAAAAACAATCAGGGTGTTTTAGTATAGGAATTTGACACCTCTTAGTGAAATTCTGGAGCAATTCCTATATACAGTACCTGGGACTTGACTAAATTGTACTTTATTGAGGGAGATATGTCCATTATCTCCCAACACTTTATGGATAGGATATATATAGAATTGCTGGATATAAAAGAAATGTTCTCAGAGATTTTATCCATGACTGATTACATACGTTGCCATTGTTTGTCGGACTCTGTTGGCAAAAAGAAAGGGATCATTCTTTTCTTCCTCAGTAGGAACATGAACAGGCAGAAACTGAAAGAGATGAGTTATCCAATCAATTCAATAGTCACCACTTTATTAGCAATATAAACAATTTCTTGTTACTTGGAATGGGGGAAAAACAGAAGAAAAAAATCAGCCATGCAATAAAGGAACTGGACACTAGAGGTCTCAAACGCCTTAGAAACCTTGCTCTTGTGCCCTAGCCACACAAATGAGATTTAGTTCAAAACTACATCTTAAAGATTGGTAGAAGCTACTTTAATATGAAAAATCAACTCCCCAAAGAAGGAAAGTGTAATAAATGCATACTTAGGTAGAAAATGAAACGCTACATTGGTAAGAATGTGAGTTTGAAATATGGTACAGTCTTTTTAAGTGACGTTACATACTGGAACAGTGTATGTAAGATTTTTAACGTTTTTAAATACACACCGCAGTTCCACCTTGTACCTGTTATCTGTCAGCATGTGACTAATAAATTTCCTGAGAGTTTTTAGAGTTTTTCCTTCATGATAAAAATGTTCAGGAATATTAGTTCTGAATTGTAATTAGAGCACTAACCAGATACAAATACTGTAAAATTCTGGAACTTCAAGCAGAGAGTAAACACCCCCCC
>NW_020799113.1:16427565-16446417 GCF_003259725.1 Athene cunicularia | reverse complement strand
CCCCCCCACCCTCCCAAACGTAGAAAACACCCTAGATATCTAAATGGCAATACATTTACAGTTGAGGATTTATTCAATGTTAATATGTAAGAAGCTGAAGTAGTATTACACTAAAAATGTACTATAGATGAATTATTATCTAACATAGCATGAATCAGCATCTGTTTGTTTGCAAAGTAATGTGTGTAAGTATTTTGTTCTCTATACTTCAGTCTACAGCGTTTGCTTGCAGCCCTGTTTACCATGCCTTTTCTCAGTTTTTGTTATCATTCATCTGAGTCTGCTATTCTCCGCCCTGCAATCTTGCCCTTAAATCTAAGAATACACCAATTCTAGATTAAGTGTGAAGTGTTGTGTTGCTCATGGTTCATTTAAAGACACAATTGCTAATTATGTGTTAATATGTTTTTTCAGTTATACTGCAGTTGCTGGTGATGCACTAATATAGTGGTTACTGTCTCATATATATGCAGCCCATCTTCAGCAGCCTTTTTATGTTTGTTTTTAAGGAACACTGCCTCTTTATGATTAAAACCAGTAAGTTTATGGAATCAGTTATATGTCAGATAGCCCAAACAATCTTCTGTTTACACCTAAAAGTCTTCTACCCTTTAAGGACAGCAGGGGTCCAGATGTTCACAGGAAGGTTTGAGATTTCATTCCTTCTGTAAGCAGTTGCCAGCTCTGTTCAAGGTCTGACATACGTTCCTACCTATTACAACTTCCCTTCAGAAGCTACATAATCTTAAATCGAGGAAGCACAGGCACACTGTACAGACACAGGAAACTGTGTCATCACTGGGTGAGATGAAGTTATAACTCAGAAGTTTATCTATGCAAACATGGGTCATGGTCATGGTTATTACATCATTTGAGGCTAAGGTCTTGCTCAGACAGCAACCTAAATTTCTGGCAGGTTAAACAACACCTTTGTCCCCTTCAAAAAACCTACCTACAATTATTCATAAAACCAGTTTGCCAGAAACCACAGCTGGGGATGAAGAATTTGGTTTCTTGACCTCCTGAGGTGGCGTGCATGATCTCACACACACCCAGCTGCTTATCTGGTGAAGGCTAGTCAGTACGCCTTCCCTGTCAAATTGCAGTCCTGTAAGAAAAATTCTTCACAGCTCTTTCAGTAGCAAAAAATACTTCTCTGATCTGCTTCTGACCTATTGTCTCTTCTTACAGAATTTGCCAAATGCTGTATTCTTATGCAGCCCTAAGCCTCACTGCCAGGTTCACTGTTTAATCTTCAATATCCAGAGTTTGTTAGAATATGACTGGACAGGCACACACACTCCCGTGGACTGCAGGAGTACAGCGCTGCTGGTGCACAGTAGGCAGAGGCAGCACAAGACTCATGGGAGTGGAGAGGCTACTCGCTCACGGTATGGGACAGCGACAGAAATGTCCATTCCTAAAAGGAGTAGTCTGATTCCCTCCTTCCCAGGCAAATTTGCCTCTTCTCTTTTTAGAAATGGAAGGACTTCTGCATTGATGCTAAGAAATTTTTCCACTTTGGGGACACATGCTGCTCTGAAAGCTGCATGTATTTTCATGTTTCAGTTTCACCTTTTGGAACATTTGAATTCTGTTCTGAAGCAGGGGAAAACAAACCTTTTACTGGGAGGGCTACATTAACTATTTCTTGCTCCCACACGTATAAATCACATAAATATTTCCTTCTATACAGAATCATTAGGAGAATTAGCTCCTTAGTACACCTAAAAATACGTGTCTACTGCATGTACTGTACAGTTAGAAGGTGCTCCTTTAATATGAATTTCACTGTTTCACAACAAAGGCCATATTGTTAATTGTTAGTACTAGCAATACTGCTTGCATTCACAAAGCCAAAGCTTTGCTAAATTCTGTGTTCTGCAAATAAACAGCAAAACCTGTCTGTATTTCTCCCATTCCTCGGGTCCCTAAACCGATTTAGTCCATGCCGACAATGCTTTGTGGTCTGGTGAGGAATGTGAAGTACTACACTTAAACTGATGGCACCTCAGTTACCTGGCTCTTCACTACTGTGTTCTAAATGTTGACTCCTTGGCAGAGAGCAGTTAGAGTATGTGTACTAGTATTATGAAGTGTGCATGTTGTTTCAGTTGTCATTCATCTGTCTTTGTGGTGCGCAGCTGATTTTGATGATCAAGGGAACTGGTTCATTATACAAGGCTCAGTACAAGTACTAGAGTCCTTAAATAAGCTCTTAGTTGCAGAAACCTTTTAGAGTTCAGTCTGGGAAGACAGTGAGGATCACAAGGAAACTTTGAAGTCATCAGGGAAATCAGAAGGTGGGAAAAAGAAGTTGTAACCTTTAACTGAACGTATTGTATTTCTTACTTTTAACATCTGTAAAATGCATGTGGTGATAATAAACAATGATTTTACAGTGCTTTAAAAATAAAGGCATTTCTGACAACTTTCTTCTAGGAATTCATCAGATTAAGTGTTACAGAAATATGGACAACAAATTTAAATATATTACCGTGATTCTGTTCTTGTGTCTAAGACATTTGTTTATTATTCATTGACAGTGATTAATAATGTGAATAATGCATTTATATTCAGTGGTTGCTGAATCTTGGTACAAAAATATTTCTCATTCTTACCTCAACTTCTACTCTTGTGAACAGCTGACACAGTGTCATAACGCACAGCTCTTTTCTGCAGGCAAAGAGAAAGAAAACCACATTTTACTTATTTAAAAACAAAGTTATTTGCACATAGGTAGATTAAACGTTTTAAAGCATTGACAAAAACACAGCCAACATTGGGTGAGGTTTTTATGTACCTGCAGCAAAGTTGCCTGGAATGTTGCGTTCAACATTTTTCCTATGGGGCTCCTGTATATACCCACTGCTTACTCATGGGACAGGCAACTTCTCTGTTGTCACGCATACTAACAACACTCCACAGTTCTTTGGCCAGCAACATGGCTGTATGTTACTTTATCTTTAAAGAGGTGAATACCTACTGTATTTTAAAGCTTTAAAAGCTCTGATTCTGAGAAGTAGCTTTATTTTTTTATTCTCTCATCTGCAAAATGGGACCAGTAACTTCTGCAGAACTGAAACAAGGATTTGTTGGTATTTGCTAGCCATTTTGCAAATTATAGTAGTGTTTACACAAATGTGTTAATGAAGGGTCAGTATGCTCGGGACCATGAGTGCTTTTAAAAAAAGTCACAAATTTTAGTATCAACAGCTAGGGGGAGGAAGAAACTGTGAAAGAGGATAAGTATAATCACTTCCACTTCTGACTTGTTCTTTTCACTGTAATTTTTAAGCAGAAATGCATATTTGATCTTTAAATCAGGCAAGTTACAACAGAAAACCTTCAAGCAATCTTTCTTCTGTTCTTGTTTTGGACAAAATAAAAAAGAGAAAAGGAAAAGGCAGGATAACAGCTAAGGGATTCCTTTTACTTTCTTTAGGAATCCACTCTTAACACTTGATTTTCTACCACATAACATTATGTATTCCTCCCAGTAAGGCACAAAAGTAAAAAGTAGTAAGTGAAAGAAGAAACTGGGTCAGGAGGTTTCTGAGAAGGAGACTGGTACTGTCCCATCGTGGCTGCAATATCCAGGAATTTTGAGAAAGATTGACAGTTCTGCATTTTGTGACCTGCAAGTTTGTGCGGGGAATGTTCTTCTCCTGGTTCCAGTTATTTTTGTTAAGAATCTCTAGATTGTACTCCATCCATCTCTTCCCATGATTTTGCTAAGCTGCTCCTTTCATCTTCTCATAGGTTTCAATCTGATCCTTCATCATCCAGCCACCAAGCTTAGAGAATTTCTCAGTTTTTAGTGAATGGGCAGCCTCCTCCCTTCCACAGGAATACCTCCGATTTAACTTCTTTCTTCACCTATTCTTATACAATCTCTCATAACTGAAGCTATAACTCCTTTTCAGCCTTCCAGCATTAATCTTTCGTAGGGGAATGCTGTAGTATGCTACTGAATTTGCAATGTTCATTACTCTCAATATGCTGATAACTGTAACACCAGTAATAATAATAGCAAAAAATTATCGGGAAACAGATAGGCATTTTCATCTAGGTCAGCTTTCATAATGTCCATTCTATAAGTGTGCAGTGGATAGGATTAACTAATGATAGCTTAAAAGGTGCTTATGATCTGCTCCACTAGTTCAGTCATATTTCAAAATTAAGAATTTTAGTCACTTAGTAAATCAGTATTACTGTACTTACACTACATATTTCACTGAAAAAGTGGTATATGGATTCTGCAAATCCACATTTTAATGGTTGTTTATCAGGTGAAATGTATTTTCAACACATTTTCAGTGCAGCTGTAAAGGTTTTTTTAATACTTAATAAAATATTTTAGCATACTAGAAGGCCACCTGTGTTGAGAAATAAACACAGATCCATTGCCTAATGGGTTTATTGAAATATTTTTCAGTATTTCATTACTTCAATCTCAGATACTATATATAGTCTCTTCACTGGGATCTCAAAAGAATTGCTTTTGTTCAGTCAGGCAAAAATAAAAATCTAAAGAAGAATCCTAGATATTTGAATGGGGAAAATTATTACTTGTTTTGCTCACATTCTTCATTTACTCTCATATGACTTCTAATGCGATGGAGGAATGAATAAACAGAGGGATAAAACAACATTTATTTCTTCTAGTTTGTATACTATGTAGGAAACTGTAAACTTCTATGGGTTTGGTGACTGTAATTTTTTTCCAAAGCAAAAGAATTTAAAATCTTTCTTTTGCTCTAGTGTAACATGCAAAACAGGAAAAAATTAAACAAAACAGTGATAGAGGGAAATAATGCTTCCCCATTTGCAAACCCTTCCTCTAGCCATTCAGATACGAAATCATGACAACATTATTCCCAAATATTTCCCCATCATAAAAACAGATCTAGAAGAACATGTGTCTTGGCTTAGCTGAATCTGTTTGGCAGACTGTTTAGCAATGGGGGAAGAAAATTCTGTATGTAATTTTCAGTAGGATTAAGAAACTTACAATGAATAACCCTGCCATGTCCAGGTCACAGTATCCTGAGAACAGAAATAAAACACAGAAATGTATGACAAAATCAGATGACAGTTAGGGAGCAGGTAAGTTACAAAATATAACAGGCACTAGTTTAGTAAAAGCAGATGATGGTTTTATCATCCTGTAGTGAAAATAAATAAAGATGTTGAGGCAACTAGGATTTCTTGCCTTAAAAATTTGGAAATAAACATGGCAGACTTTTGAAAATATCAACAATTGGGCATAAAATTTATATAGTTACTTAAATATTTAAAATCATTGATTCTGATCCAAACAACAGAAGGAGAAAAAAAAATAATCTAGTAAAACTTTTTCAGATGACCTCACCAGTGATTTTAGAAAGGCACCCTCATAGATATGTTTGATTTAGTTTTTAAGGACACTTCTGCATAGGTAATCTATCATTCTTTTTCTCTGCCTTTTTTTTTTCCCTTATTCTATGTTTATTTCTTTTTATATATAATTATTATAATATATACTGCAGATCCTTAAATCCTATCAGAAAAATATGATACTGGTTCCCTTTAGTGGTTCACTTCAGTTTCGAAATTGATTTGTAAAAGGATTTTACAAAGCAATCTTTATAAATAACAACAACAATATCACTTGTTTTTCATCTTAAAAACTATTAGGAATTAAAAATTTGGTCTTTTCTGGATTTGTTGGATGACCACATAGTTTAAAAAAAGTTAACAAGTTGTTAGACTCATGTCCCAGCATTACACCTGTCAGTGAAGCAGAGACATACATCTGTACCCCTCAGCTTGGCAGAAAGTGTAAACATTTACCGGTCAAAACAAGGGAAAGTTGCATGAAAAGAACCATCCGCAAAGCTGCCTTCCTGAGGTGCCTGAAGGAGGGGGTGGTGCAGCTTCTGCATGGCTCAGCTTTGCTTTTGTTCATAAGCTTTGCAAGCTCCTTTGCATTTTGTGCTTAAACAAAAAATGATGACCAGTAGGGAAGTTGTGTGCATTTTAGACTTCAAAGTACAGGCTCTGTGGCTTTGCAGGAAGTTTCTAACTTCCGCTGCAATACTTCCCTGTGTTCCCTCTTTAACGAAGCAGCCCAGCAGTAAGTTTTTCACAATCAGAATAGCAACTACACAGTGGTGACACTTGGGAAGCCTGGTTGCTTCCAGGAGCTCTCCAATGCTAAAGCTCAAGACAACAGATTCTTCAGTGACAATGCAAAATAATTATCATAGGTACCATTTAAGTCAGGATTTCGGCTTCCATATTACTAGTGACAGAAAAATGTTCTGCTTACCAGCTTGTTGGGGTATCGGAGCAACACAGGTTGTACAGGGACTTGTGGAACAAAGGCACCTGTAACCACAAATTAAGATTGATTGTTACGACTAAGATTAATACAGCAGTTGAGAGTTTTAAGTAAATAATGTAAGACATGGTATCTGGAAGAATTTTTTAAAAGGGCAAGAAGAATAGGAAGTGTTCTTTTTGTTGTGCTTTTCTGTTGTTGTTTTGGGGTTTTTGTTGTTGTTTTGGTTTGTTTTCTTTTTTGAATCAGCAGCACAACTAGCAAGATGTCAGAGCAGGAAAGGGCTAGTCTCCAATTCAAGGAGAAAGCTGTCTAAGATTCTTGAACTGTTCAAATTCACTTTCTGTGTATTATATACCCATTGATTAGCATTTGTTTCAAAGGATTAGATGCTCACAAGGCTGTTGAGCACTTCCCAAACCCTTCTCTGTTTTGATCATCTTCATAAGTGATATGGATTGGGCATGTAATACTGGTTTTGTAACTTTGCTACCCAAGACATTGTAAGAAAGTAAGAAAGGAGAGCAACATGGCTTTAATTGAAGTGCAGCACAACAGTCTAATGATCAGTGATGCATTCAAGTACCTTTCTGTGTTAAAAATCATGTATTGGCCTGACTTGTTAAGCACTATGCAAAGAGATTTCATAACTTGGTTGCTAAGTTTTGCATGGCAAAATTTACAGGAATCTAAGATGGCATGAGTGTAAATTGAGCTGAAAGAACATAATAAATAGCATGTATTTTTGTAGTTCATCTCATAATAATCACAGGTAAGTTTCTGGGTAAATAAATTAGATGAAAACTGACCCAGAAAAAACCCCAACCAACTAACGTATACATCATAGGTATTCTGCATCCAACAAAATACCAAAAATCAGGAAAGTAAACTCTACTATAAAATAGTTTAGTTTAGTGCCACTGAAACTTTAATGATGTAAACCACTACTACAGTGCTGTTGTGGATTATGTACCTGAGAAGTATAGGCCTTACTAGAACTACCAAATTAATATACATTATTTCCAACAATGATGTGACAAAATCTCTCACCTTGTTTAAATGTGATCAGGCAAGATCGGTTTGTGCAGGTGCCTTCTGGAAAAATCAGTATCTTGGATTTAAATAGAAAGAAATACATATATACACTCACATTTCATAAAAAAGTTTATACTTCAGCATCAGTTATGTAAAGGCTGACTTTTTATGCAAGTTCTGTGACATGTTACACTGTATAACAAGAATATCATCACTGTTTCAAAAGTAAATTAACAAATAAGTGAAGGATTCTCACAGTAATAATAACCTGGTCCATCCTAATTTGGAAACAAATGCTTTCTAAGTGAGGAGTTCTGGGGAAAGGCCCTTATGAGTTCAGGAAAAAAAAAAAAAAAGGCTCTAAGTGTTTCACTTGAAATGTTTAGTGTTGGTAATGATGTGAGAATTGTTCCTCTGCGGTAGCTCCTCACTGAACTGTGAGTGTATAAGCATCAGGAGTCTGGGCTGACATGAAGTGCATAAGGTACTTGGGTGTTTCCAGGCACAGATGCTACCAACGTGAGCGAGATGCCAGCTGTGATGAGAAGATCACAGTTTGAGGGGTAGCAACAAATGTGCATCTGTGATGCAGAGCTCTGAAAGCATCACACACCACTACATAGCCTCTGAACCTGAGTGACTCAGACACCAAATACCCAGGAGGTTTCTGAATCCACGTCTGAAAGAAACTAGAGTAGGTGCCCTGTGAGCTGCAGCGTGACACGCTGCATCCGACCCCCTGTGGAACACAAGGAAGCTTTGTGTTTCTCATATCCCTATGGGATGATAAGCAGTATTCGAAAAAACACTCAGCACAAGAAGTGGTCTGGATCAAAAGAGTGTTCAAGGTGTGCTGCCACTTCAGTCTGAATGAACAAGTCAAGGCGGGATGGAAGAGGGCATCACTGGGTCACACGCAGGAGACACAGCCTGTTCCAAGGTGTGAGAGGGACAGCTGCACATACCCGTTCACAGTTAGTTCTCAACTACACAATCTCTAATCAGAAATTGTTCGCTGGTGCTACGGACACAAAAATGGATGTTTCTGCTTAGCATATGTTATAAGCCCCAGATAACGTATTAGTGACTGACCAAAAAGTAAGTAACCATTCCCTCCTTCCCCTTTGTTTTGGTACAGGGTTGGGAGAGCACTAATCAGAAAGTCACGCTATTAATAAGCACAAGTGCTGTCCAGCCTGTTGTGTTTTGGTTTTAAGGAGAGGGAAGGGGGGATTCAGCTACTCTTTCTTTTCTGTTGTGCTAAGAAAATGCAGCCCAGGCACTCCGAAGAGGATGTGACAGACATGATCTTGTGGTCAAGTTTCTCAAAAAAAAAAAAAACAAAAGAAAAAGAAAAAAAAAAAGAGTAGGAGGAAGGTGTGACCAGATCACAGGACTAGGAATCACCCAGTGACACCCCCAGTTATACGCCTGACTCAGTCTTGCAGATTCCCAGATTACTTGACTCACAGACTATTTATGCCATCATACATATCTAGCTTTTATCCCAAGTGCAGTACTGGTGTAGAGACAATTCCCCTTTGCTCCTTCCCACGCTGTTTTCAGCAGTGATTAGGTTACCAGGGCTTTGCTGGAATCACTTCATCCATTAACAGTTTACAAAATCACAAGCATCAGTATAGTTTGTAAGCACAGTATTACAAAAAAGAAAGCCTTCCTAGCTTTGACGTGCATATATAAAATCCTGCATAAAACTGACAAATTGAAAAAAATATTGGAGGTTCTAAAAATATTTATGGCATCTAAGAAAAATGCATTTATGAGTCAAATGAAAGTAGTCTAAACACTAACTAAAAAGCTTTCTGTAAAGTGCTTGCTAAGTAAAAATGATGCATGACATGTCTAAATAATGCTATTTCAAAAAAAATGGCAAGTGTTGGTCTTCCCTATTTCAAAATTCTGTTTCTAGAGACTATTCCAAAAGTAGAGCAGTGCATTCAGGTCTAGCTGTCATAGAGATACCTGATACTGAAGTCTGTATTTTCACATGCCTCTTTTAACTTTCCTCAAAAGCCATTCACTGGAACAAAAGTGAAGGAAAAGTTAACTTTTCTTAGTCATTTAGAAGGTATCCAACTATGACTGAAGAGATCTTGTGACTTTAGCTACTGAACCAGTCACTTCTTTGAGTTTTAAAGTAAATTAATCCCTAAGAAAAAGTCAAGAACTAATTCAAAACACAAAGCATGAGTTTGTACACAAATCTGCACAGGATATCTTTGGAGAAAGGTCTTGTGTCACTGACTGTATTTTCCAGCAGTGGGGCAACGATAGTGTATTTGTAGTATGTGAAGGCAACGTGAGAGCAGGGTCAATGCAACAGAAGAAAGCAGAGAGGCACTGCCAAATGAGATGCCAGTAGGTTCACAACTGCTCCAGGTCTTTCTTGCAAAGGATGCAGATTTCCATCCCAGCCCTCTCCCTGTTGTAAAAGCAGCAGAACTGCTGCGTCAACACTTTTCTTCTTCCTGAGCAACCCCTGCCCCGTTAGCTCTTTGGGATGGAAAGCCATCCAAGGCCTAGAAGTGCAATAGCAGCCTGCTGCTGAGGAATGACCATGGGAAACACTGTGCAGAATCAGTAACTATTGCTTCCATGTTAGAATCTTTCCACAGTTCAGACCAATCTAAAAGTCTTGGGTTTAGTGCATTATTAACCTAAAGAGTGAGCTGAGCTTCACCTCAGCTATTCTCCACATGTGATACTGATGTTTTAAGCTTAAGCACTGTTCATGCCAGAGCTTGGGCAGCGTGGGTCACCCATCTCATTGACTGCTCATCCCCTAACTGTTCTGAGTACACCTTTGTAACACGGCTTCTCTGGCATGAGCTAGCTTGAAAATACTAATTCACATATACCAATGCGAGTCATCTGCGACACTGATGACAGCATGTTAAGACCTGAATAGAGAAAAGAGAAAGTCAACAGCATCTGCATCTGGAACAGCAATTGGTACTGGCTGGATTTTAACCGATGCATTTGTCATGATAAAACTCTTCCTGGGCACCAGCCTCTCGTCTTCCTTTCCTAATATACCTGACAGCTGACTTCACCTTCACACATCAACAGAATCCTATTCAGCTGGGCACTTGTGATAGTATGATGCACAGTGAATATGGAATATGAACACATGACAAGAGAATAGTAGTATATTTATTACCTGTGGCCACTGGCCTCTTGATAATGCTCGCTTAGTTATCTCGATGACTGTATTCTTCCGTGAATCAGGGTCCTGACGAGAAACTGATACAGGCTGAAGGGAACTTAAAATTGCTGTAAAAGAGAGAAACATTTTTATTTGTCTTATACTAGTCCTTAGAAAACACATGAGTTCAAGGCTCCCTTGTAGTATGAGAATAACAAATTTTTGCTAAGAAACAGACTCTGCACAAACGTCTTTCAGACTAAATAGATAAGAAGACTGTTATTTTTGTTCTCAGTCTGCAAAAAGGGAAGACATAGAAGACCTACCTACACTGCCAGCTGAGGAGATTTGCAGTGGGTATAAGCATGCCAAAGTCAGCCAAACACATTCTACTAATATTGCTGTTATTTTTCACTGGGCATTTCCACACAATTCTAAGGAAAAGACCTGATCGGGTCTCTATTCATGGGCCACACTCAGGCCTAACTCATGCAGACTGCAACCAACAAGTAGTCTGAGCCTGTGCTGAAGATGTCCCTTTTCAGTTACAAAGCATGTGCAGCTTCTGTGTAAATTACAGAAAAGAAAGCCCCTCGTTTAATCAGAAGTCTACATCAGAATGTGTGGACCTTTTAAGATGTGATGAGAAATTTGGCAAAGAATTATTTTCTATGTCCCACTCCTGAACTTTTAAGAGAATATATTATCTGTTAGTTTGTTTCCTATAATGACACTTTTCTATGTTGCCTGCTGTGTTTAGTTTTGGGTTACTGTACAGCCAGCAGAAAGTCTACAGCTGATTCTAGTAATAACGCAAACAGGGATTCTTTTTGTGCCAAAAGGAGGAGAAAATAATAGAAGTGTGAGTCATCCAATCTTTCTCATTCTCTGCACTTTCTTTTTGAGTAACTTCTCTTTTATTCTTTCTTTGTTTGACTTCCATTAAAAAAAAAACCCCATAACAGTGCCTGCAAGTCTAAACTTATAAATATGGTATTTTCCAGACTGCTGTAGTTTGGGTCTGTTTTGAAATAACCTTCACTAATCCACGTTCTACATTTGTGGGCCACACTGTTAAAAGACAGCAGTCGAACAGATTTCTCAAGCTACCTATATTCCATACTTGAAAAGAAACAGCGTATTTCTAGATATATTGAGCAATTCAGAAAGATAACTTGTCACAGAGATTTCACTGGAAATGATCTGTCAGTATCTGTGGAATCTAAGGATTTTAAAAAGTCTGCCCCTAAATCCCTTTCAGATATATGATTTTTGGCCTCATGTCAAATTGCTGACTCAAAGCATTAGTTTTTTTTTCACAAATACTTACTGCCAAATACCGGAGTTGACAGGTTCTCTGCTCTAGACACTATTGATGGCATTCCAGTTAGGGCAGAAATAATGGCATCAAAAAAGCTTGAATGAGGAGCTGCAACAAAGATTGGGGCTTCCAGTAGACTTGCTATTTTCCCCTTTACTTTAACTTGGAAACCCATTACGAAGAACAGGGTACGAGTTAGGTATGTGAGGGTTGTCTGGATCATCCTCCTTGTAAACAGAAACACAAAAATATCATCCATTTTACAGTTAGTATTTCTTTTGTACTTTAAAAGAACTGCCCATAAAGATTTCCTAGTTCTCACCAGCTCTGGGACCAGGCACAGGGTAGCAATACTACTCAATGGGAGAGCACAGGCCTGAAGAGGAAGAAGTAGAAGTAGGGAATGGAGCATCACCTTTTCATGTTGAAACCAGATTATAATTTTAAAGATAAGGCAATGTACTGCACCTTGCTAAACCCAGGTATGCTACTTCTCTTGCAGTATCTTAGAGCATTGTAGCATAACACTATTGTGAGGGGTGGGTAATTAGCAGATTCAGTGTCCTCTCTGTAAGAATTTAGGTAATTCTGATACTATTCTTTTACTATCAGTTCTAAACAAGTAAGATGAAATAACAATGTTCCCTTACTGGAACATGTTCCCTGATCAGGATACGTATTGCCTTCATGGGACTTACTGTAATCTCATGGCCTCGTTAGAATTCCCTTCCTGTGTCCCCTCCTCCTGTGTGCAGCTGCAGTGCATTGCAGCTAGGAGGGAACTTCATTACTCTGAGGTCGGAAGCTGAGTGACTGAAACCCAGAACCTGCAGAGGCAGCTGTAAAATACTTCTTCAAGGGCAACATAGCTGAGAGAGTTGACAGCTGAGGAGCTGTCAAAGCTAATTTTGTCATAAATTATACCATAGCGGCAATGAAAAAGGCTACACAGGAACAGTGTATGTACCATTACCAAATACTTTTCCTATTGAGTTTCTTTTCTCAAATATACCTATTGGTATTATTACTAAAATAAATCCTAGCTTATAAATAGTTTATAAAGATTTTTATACAGATTTGTTTTAGCCTCAAGACAACAGAAAATCTACCTATTTAAAAAGCTCCACTATTGCTGTAAAATATACTCTTCAAAAAGTTACTTCAGCTAAATGGGTAAAACTAAGATTTGACTGAGGACTCCTCTTTAATCAAAAGGCAGAAAGAAAGGAGGGGGGGAATCTTTAGCCCCTCGCTTTGTGTTATTAAAAAAAAACCAACGCAGTTTTCACAAATATTGGTCACTTTTACCTTCTCCATCCTTTAAGTGGCACAGATCCTTTTCCAGGGTGACGGAAAGTTGCGATTGATGCAAACAGCCATGCTAGCAGTATAATGAATGCAATGCATGTGGCACGGAGGGGTAGTAAAATAATCCCCTGAAGAACAGTCTGGAAAAACAGATGGGAAGAAATCTTAAGAAATGGTATAAACAGGAATGACACTGCTATCTGTGTACTTACAGCAGATGAACTTTAAAATACATTATTGCTATGTGATTCAGTAAGGAAAGCATTAATTATTCCAGTGTTCATATAGGAAGTCAGTCATTCACAGCATTTCATTTTCACTTTTGGGTTCCCGTTTCAGGTATAACTGGAACATCGGTGTATTTGAGTTTTTGGCTTGAACGTTGTCAGACAGAGGGTAAATAGGGTTTGCTGCTTTAGTTTATGCATAGACTTGGTCTGCAGTGTACAACCAGCTCAGATGAGTCTGCCCAGCTGGTACAGACCTCCACTATGGAGCCTTCTGTCACCATCTCCCTGTCTAGAAGCCATAGGAATTGTTATGATGACTAAAATTTACTCCTGCCCTTTCAAAATGACAAATCTTGGTTGACTCACTACTACTGCTTGGAGCAGTGTGAGTGCAACACAACTTCATTTCCCCTAGCTGAGACTGAACCAAAGTGGAGGTTTCTGTAAAACTGAACCTGTGGCTTAAGGCAAAGGCTCAGACTTTCCAGCACCGTGAAGCTGCTGTAGCAGCTCTTGTCTCACTGCCTTTGGAAGTGGTTTGCTCACCACCCCCTGCAAACTCAGAGCAGAACCCTTCTGATTATGAAGATTAACTTGTTGCTTCCTGTTTGAAACATCTTGGGTATTAAGCTCTGTGCTAGGCTTCCCTGAATTTTTAAGAATAAATTGAGAAAGCTTAGTCCCCTTTCCTCCCCACAATCAGGAAACTTTAACTTGCTTTAACCTGAAGCAAAAGAAACTATTGAGAGAGTTCTGGTACATTCATAGACAGCCAAGCCACATAGAAAGAACAGTATAAAACAGATCCAAGCCTGTTCAGTTTTTCATGTATGTTTGTAAAGGGGAGTGAAGGGAAGGAACACACTATGATGCCCTGGTTGCAAATAATCCTCAAATGTCATCCCCTGCCCCCACTAAGGAATTTTTAGCTTTCGTTTTTTTGTGCACAGCTCCAGGAAACAGGTGTATTGGCACACGGCTGTTAACAGGCAGCTGGGGTGCAGGGCAGAGCAGGAAGAAACTCTTTAATTGTTTTATACCAGTAAATTAGGTTATAAACTATATCCCAAAGGCTGGCCTTTGTGGCGCCACACAGCACTATGCAGCTTGAGCAAGCACAGGCCTGGGAGGCAGGCGAGCAGTCTTAGCCTGCGGAAGTCGCAGCCTAATGTTCCTGGTAGGCTAGTGAACACTCCAACTCCTTCTGGCATCTAATCCAGCTCAGCTACCACTCACTGATGAGGATCAGCTCTGTGTGCATACATATGCACAAAACAATACACACCCAAGCAGAATTGTAATAGTGATTTTATTTTTTTAATTTGGGCTATGTTTCTGAAAGTCCCTTAAAACTTACATGCTGGTCACAGACTGACAGCTCCACCATTCCAAAGTATGGTAGAAGTTACTGAAGGGGAGTTAGGCTAGTTTAATTTATGCTCATGAGCTTACTATTTGTTATGCTTTACTATTTTACTGAACAACAGTGTTCCACTCTCAAAATCAGCTTTTCTAGTCAGCTCTTTAGCAAGGGCTACTTACTATAACAGAAAAACAAGGCTTTAAGTTAGAAATAAGATTTACAAAATAGTTTGCAACTTACTTGAGCTATGATTATTAAGCAACACAGTGGATTTTAATCTGCCTCTTTAAAAAGGAACAAGTGTTTGTAGTACATTTGGAATATAAGCATCTTTGAGTATTATTTATCCAATTTTTTGACATAGTAGGTTGGTTCTAATCTGTTTTTCATCAACATGGTCCTTTCCCTCCCCACCAAATCCTTTATATCTTCACAAAATGTCCTCTTACCAATGTTCAGGAGAGGCTCTGGCCTCTGGCTCTGAACTGTGATACTGACAAGGATTAACAGGAATTTTGGGCCTTCAGGACTCAGTTCTGTGTTACAAAAGGCACAGTGGCAACAGACCAAACATGATAATGGATACACGTTGTATACTGGGATAAGCATGAGAAGCTTATCAATTTAGCAACACTGTGTTGATGCTTATGTTCTGGAAGTACTGCCATATAAACATGTTTCCAGGAGAGATCTGAACATTCAGGTATGATTATTTCCTTCTTTTATATAACAGTTGTATATAAATAGCTATGGAATTTTAGCCATAACTTCATGGACAACAGGAGAAAGACTGCTCTGGATCACAGAAATGGGTTCAGTAGCTGGGTATGACAGATTTAGCCTTGGAGATCTATTGCTCATGCTCTCTTTGGTGCCAGTTGAGGCAAATCTGAAAAAGTTAGGTAGTAAGTTTAAACCAAGACTCCTTGCTTGTCTCCCAAATTCAGATGTGACTTTTTTCCTCTATATGCATCCTCTTGTACTATGATCTATAGTCCCAGTTCAACATTTCAGCTGCATTCAGTTATCCAGAATAGGCAGCATAAGCATAAATCAGTGTGTTTTGACTTAAAATAACTCATTTCTTTATGAAAAATAAAAATATATATGCACTGACCTACAATGAAAAATAAAGGAAGCAATAGCAAAAGCAAAACAATCCCTTCCTCAAAACTTTAATAAATTCATTAATCTATTTTAGGCAGATGCACAGGTGGTACTGATTTGCTGATGCAAGCTATTGGCTTTCTAGGTCACTATGTAATGAGGTAGTTGATTTCTGCTCCATCAGCTGCAGAGTAGGGTAAGAAAAGGACAGAGAAGAGAAGGGTCAAGGTAAATTAGAAAAGAAAACATATAGAAGAAAAAGAAGAAAATACAGGCTCAAAGTTTAGTTAAACTACTAAGGGTTAGTCCAGCTTCTGTATACAGTAATCACAAAGACAGAATTGTTCTGTCATTCAAAGAGCCTTTTCCCACATTTGGAATCACCAGTGTCCCTTCTATTTAAAGTGTCTGCAGTAACTGCATAGCGCATCAGTGCAGCAGTCCCTGCAGTCCCCGTCACGCTCCCACTGCTGGCTGACCCTGGAGCAGTACACGGGACTGTATGCTCACTGATGGGAGCAACTGGGCAAGGGGAAAAGCAGGTCTGTCAGGAAACCACAGAATTCAGTTTGAAATTCTGTTCAACTGCTGACAAGTTATCTAGGAAGAGCTGGCTGGGGACCAGAATGGAGTCTACCTCCAACTGAACTGAAACTGAATCTGAAAACCATGATCAGATGGACTGTCTCCCAGAGCAGTACATGTATAAGCAAGACAGGGTCTTCCATGAGGGTCCAGAGTACATCACAGCTCTGCCAGGCAGCCTAGCTGCTTGCTTCCAAGCACACAGTTAAAAATACCACTTTTAGCATGCTGGTTGTGCTATCACATAGCTCACCATTACATAAATCCACTGAGCATCTCTCCTGAATAAAGTAAAGGAATCAATGTAGTAATGACTTGACTAGTATTTGTGCTTTGCAGTTCAGCAGTTAGGAGGGCAAGTGAGAAATCAGGATGAACAGAACTAAAACTAAAAAAAAAAAAAAAAAAAAAAAAAAAAAAAAAAAAAAAAAAAAAAAAAATCCCAACGATGAATTGCAGCCAGCTTCAGTCAGAGGATGGAAAACAGAAGTGTTTGAACAACTGTCTTAAAATCTTGTTTGGCACATGCAGTTGTTTAGCACAGCACAACTGATCCTTGTTTTGTACATTCTAAAGAAAGACAAAAATCTAATTGGCTGGTAAACTATCAGCAACACAAGGACCCACAAAAAACTGTAAAATCTTCTCACTCCACTTTTCAATCTGGCTACAGCTTCTTTTTGTATTTGAAGCTGAATGACATGCAAACAACTAGCCTGTTTCACTTTCAAACTCCAACAGCTTTTACATTCAAGGAGTTGAACAACATATGAAAATCCAGCTTCGGGCTCCCAGAGACGGTTTTGAAACAGAATCTGTTTTTATCAGTGTATGTTAAAGGCATAGTATGGAAAAGGAGAAAGGTAAGTCTCTGATTCCCAGCTGGTCTATCATACAGTGCTGGGTAAGAAAAGAGCAAGACAGGGTAAAGCAGACAGTAGGAAGTATCCTAGTCTCTATGACTATAAGGAGAAAAAGAAAAGAAACAACACAGAATACGCAAAGGTTGTCTCTCTTGTGTCTTTCTGCTTTAAAATGCTATGACTACTGCAATTTTGCTTCAGAGCTCCCTAGCACTGGGCCCTAAGCCAGCTGGGTGCTTTTCCTTCCAGGTGCATTGTGGAGTTACATGTGAAGTGTATCTTGCTTTAAGACATACCATGATTTTCATCCCTTCCTCCTGAAGAAAAAAAGCAGGATTGTTATAGCTAAAATGGTAACTGTAGCTTAAAATTGCAAGCTTTTGAAAGGAGTCTGTGCATCCTCTAGGAAGAGCAGCCAGTAGAGCTGTCCATTTCTGGAACCTCATTAAGAAACTGGTTTCCTTACCTCGGGGTTCATGCCTACAGCTACTGATTCAGATACACTTGAAATGTGTTTCAGGCTGCTGGTAAAACATAGGGGATAAAAAGATTTGAAATTGTTTTCCAGGTTTCTCAGATTTCCTCCACCCAGCTACCTTCAGGGCAAACATTGTTTATGACTTGAAGAAGAGTAATATGAAACATAGAATATTTAGTTGCCCATCAGCCTCAGATATTTATAACAATCAGCAGAAAATGCTTTAAGTTCACCTACACAGATGTCTTGACTGTCCTCATTGAGATGACAGTTCATCAGCTCAATTTTTAAAGAGAATGTTTTAAAAATCAAAGCCCAGAAATAATGTTTGCTTTCTTAATTGTAAAAGTATCCTGTAAGTCTTGTGTGTGCTTGTACACAAGCTGTACTGGGACAGCTTTCAGCTCAGAAGCCTAATTCAATTCACCCAGTGACACCAGGCAGTAACCCAGTGGATCTGGGGATACTTTTTCGCTGTCCACACTGCAGTATGGAACTAAGACATTAACTCTCCCCTGCCCCCCCTAACCCAGGCTTAAAATTAGACTAAAGTGAGTTAACAGGACTACTGTAAAAAGTTATTTTCTGTTTCAGCTTATCGGATCAGAGACAAGTTGTCATCATCTTCACTCCAGAAGTGAGGCATCTGACACAGTGGATAGATGGATGGTATTTCGTTCTTGCGATTCAGACAGGACGCAAACCGGGGTCAAACTGCACTCCCGTTTCCTCTAGGAGTAATGTGCTATCTGTAATGATCTTGCAAATCTTTTCAGAAACTTGTCGTAAATCTTGTGGTAGTAGTTTAAGTTTGAAGGCGATAAGCCTCTGTGCATGCAGAGCAAGCATGCAGTTTGTGGACGGCCTGAAGAACTTGGTTTCAAAAACCGGTCACCTTTTTATGCTGAGCACCTCCTGCACATTTGCTGTGCCCATTGGCATAACCCATGCACTTGCGGCTCTATCACTAGCTCAGGAGCAGACTGTGCCGCCGTCTCACCAGACGCCTCTCCCTGGCACAGGCAGGAGCTGCCGGTGTTCACCGGCGTGCCAGGGTGGCTGTGCCCGGCG
>NW_020799113.1:16405965-16427515 GCF_003259725.1 Athene cunicularia | reverse complement strand
AGACAGGCTGTGAAACGCGCCGCTCTCCCGCGCCTTCGGACGCAAAGCCGCTGCCTCTGGTTTCAACCCAAAAGGAAGTTTCATTCTGACCATATTTAGGAAACACGCTTTTACGTTCTCACGGTCATCCCCTGCAACGGTGGGGGTGAACCCCCGGTCTCTGTCCGCACAGAGCTGCTCTGAGCCTGCTGGCTCCTGCCCTCTTAGGTGATACTGGGTCAGACACTGTTTTGTTACAGTGCTTTTCCCATCCTCATATCAGTCCTTCACACAAAAATATTGGTACTTCCTAACACAACATTAGCCTGCATGTTTCTGGACTGTTTGTATTGCCGTAGCAAAAATAATTACAAAGGTCTCATAGTGCAGTTCCCAGTTTGACGTGACTGCTTCCACAGAGATAGCATCAGAATTAATAAAATTTAATTAGGAGCAAATTATTATTTATGTTTTGCAACTGCAGGTGCTTAAGGAGTAACCGTAATGATATATTTGGGCTAACTGAAGCCTGTGTATAATAGAAGCTTGAGGAGTGTAGGATTTCCCTTGGCTGGTTTCCAGGGTTGCCCTGTGAGTGCCAGTCCTTGCCACCAGCACTGTGCTCTGGAAAACCTGAGAGCTGGGTACAAACCGGATCAGCACAGTTGTCACAGCAAGTAAGGCTGGGGGGAACTTCAGAGGAGAAAGATCACTTCTACCTCCATCGTTCTTGACAGCTGATTGTACAAGCTCTTCTTAAAACCCCATGACTTCTCTAGCTGACCCACGTCTCTGGTACTATCATGAAACAATTTTTTCTGTATCTGAGCAGAGTCTTTCTCATTGCAATTTATAGCCATGCTGGCTTTCCTCTTTGCAACTACTTTTTGCAAGCTTGTATAGTGCTATGATTCTCTCGAGCCTTCACTAGTCTAAACAATCTAATGTTTTCAGGTTTTCTCTCCCAGGTCGTAGTTTCCATATATATGAGCATTCGTAATGCTTTCCTCTGGCCTTTCTCCTGTGAGTCCACACCTTTCTTGAAGTACCCAAGCCAGATATACTACTCCCTAGGAGGACTGACCAGTGCTACTTGAGTGGGCAGGAAAGATTAATTTGTGTCTAACACAAAATATTTGTATATCCAAGTAGTGTCTGCTTTTTTGTTGCTAGCCTGACCCTGTGACTCACACTGTGATTCATGATAACACTTAGATCCATTTCTGAGCAATTACTTGTCATCTACATTATAGAGTTCTAAGAAGCACTGCATTTGTCCTTATCAAGTGGTGATAGTGAGCTTACCTCTAGAACTGGGAAATACTAAAACATCTGGCCTTACAGACATGATGCTTTTATTATGTAGGAGGATGTTTCTGGTGACTTGTACCTTTGTTAAAAACAATGATACTGATTATAAATACTTTAGTCTTCTAAGGCTCTTTAGCCATAGCACCATCAAAAAGGCTTAACATTGCAGGCAGCAAGATACAGACACAGTGCAAAAAAAGTTTTAATGTTTAGAACACATGAGAAGGTGTGATCACATGTAATTCTTTTGTCTAAATTTATGCCAGCATCTCTTTTGAATAACAATTCCTTTTTAGTCTGTGAATCTAATGTAAATGAACCTCTATCAATGGTCTACTAACACATAACACCACCAAGCTTTTGTGAAACTGATGTCTGGAATCACCTGAATATCTTTCCTCCGCCAGAAGATGCATATGGTACTAGAGACAGGCATTAAGGGAACAGTAGCATTAGCTTGCAACAAATGATTTTTCTAGGTTGAAGCAAGGTTTTAGTTCTGCAAGTTACTGGAAAGATGTATGCTCTTCCTGAAGAGCTTTACCCTACATTGTCTTGATTCTTCCTAGAGACTGTAAAAATAGTTTCTCTGGAGCAGGTGTAGCTGCCGTGATCCAGGTGAATCATATTAGAGATGTATGAAAACCCAGTAAACATTTCCATAGTGTTAGATGGGGATTCTTCTCTCATATAAACAGACACAGCTTTACGTTTTTTAATATTAATTGCATATACAGTTTAAACTGGATTAAGACCTTTGCCCATCATAGCTGCCTTTGGGATAGTTTACTCTCTCTCTTCCCAACAATTGTAAAAATATACTCCAACATATCTCATGATAATGATTTTAATAAAGCTATAGTAATTTCAAAGTAATTCCAGTATATATCAATTCTATAAAATGTTGGGTAGACAAAATTATATACTGCAGAATATGAAATCCTTGCAAGCTTTTCAAAAAATCTGGTTTTTAAAATCTTCTGTTCTTTTAAAACCTTCCTAGTTGAACCAAAAGGTAGAAGAAGTTGCCCTTTCCCTATTTAATTATTCTGATTAGGGCTGTTTATCTTACCTTTATAAAACATGCTCACAAAGTCTTTTTTTCATACAGAAACTGAAAACCTGCTTTGTATTTGAATTGCTCCCTGCTTTCCTTTGACAAAAACCCGCCATCTCGTGGCCACAGTCGTGTAATACTGCTGCACAGAAAAGTCAGGGCAGAACCTGTTAACCACTTTTAGGGAAAACAACCTTTCCTCACGGACTAGCTACAAAACTTCTTCATGAGAGGTATCATGCTGATTTTCCTCTTTCCTTCTGTGATTATATGTGAACTACAGGTGCAAAATAGGTATGAGAACAGAAATAGATTTCCAATGTGTTTCCATTGTCAGTTTTAACTTCTTTGTTTCTTTCCAGGCCATGGTGCCCTAATGCTGGTTCAGTCTCTGCTTCCCTCTTCGAATGATGCCGACTAATGCCTTCCAAGATGAAGTGTGGGTGCAGCTGACAGCATGTTTTTTCCAGGGACCAGTGCAGCCAGGAAGTGTAATGCAAATCACATCAAGTTTGTCTTTTTTACCTGGGACAGTCTTCCAGTGTTATCCTGGTAATCCATATACCCTCAAAGGTCTTTGCGCCTTGGCCATGCAACATACAACCTTGGTATCATGCCATGTAAATGGTGCTCTGGCAGGCTCCCACAGGTATTTTGAACTAAAAAGCCACAAACATAGCTATGTCTCAGAATCAGGAAGGCATTGTGTGAGGCTCTGAGGAGATACAGACTTAGTGCTAAGCTATGTGGACATACTTGTCTCCTTGATAAAGTCTACAGGGATAAACATGGTCTGTTGTGCTGACAATATCAGCTACCATCGTAGCCAAAATACATACTGTGGAAGAGGAATTAGAATCACCCTGTAGTGTTTCAAGATCTGTACTGATAAAGCACAAATTAAACGGCAAACCTTGGGGAAAAATGAGATCTGATTATAGATGGTAACTGAAACAAGCATTACTTAAACAGCCTTTAGAACTAATATCTTTTTAGCATTGAATAAAAAATGCCATCCATGGGAATGTTCAACGAGCTGGATAACACGTGGTGTAATTTGTTAGGGCTCCATCGATCCATTTCAGACTGCTGGTAATCTAGCTCTGCACATCCCTCAGTAGAATTTATTGTTTTAGTGTGGCTTCAAACAAGAAAAGCAGTTCTGGAATGTTCAGTGCTCAGGTACTTGTGGACTGAAGGATGTGCTGACTGGCATAGATGTATCCATCCAAGCAGGCACACGTCTATACACAAACCCAGACACACTTCCTCTTCTAACACAGTTGCAGAGATACATGTATCTTGGAGTTTTCACATTTAGTATTAAGTAGAACTGAAACACCCTTAACGCTAAGCTTTCTTCTGGGTATTCCTAGATGTTTCCTCTTACAGAAACCTTTCTCTGCCTCTTTCCCTTCTTCCCTAAGTGTTAGACTTTCTGTGCTAGTGTTAGATCCCTTATAATAGTGCATATAAGGTTCACACATTGTTTGCCTAGTAAGTTTCCAAGTGCTTTGTTCCACCTGAGAGTTGCTTCTAGCTGTTTTTATTAGAGGGAAGTTGGTGTCCCCAGTCTGTTGAGCATGAGAATCCAGCCCATAGGTATAGGTAAAATAGTTGAAGAATATGTCCTAGGGTACTGCACCAGAGAGGACAACCTCATGCTTAAGAGTTCTCTGAAGCTGCTTCTGCTGAATTCCTTTCTCTTTGCACTGCCTAACAGACAGAAGGCAAGTAAAGTCAGAGGCAAGAACCTGGTCACTTCAGTTGGCATGTCATGCCTGATAATGACCTCCACAAAGGGAGTCACTTATATAAATGCTTAGCTTGTATCTTATTAGTACCAGTGGAGTAAGTAGAACTTGTGTTAGATTTTTGGTCCTAGGCAGGCAGATAGATTGCTGAGCTAGCTTTGTTAACAAATTAGGAAAAAATAGCATTGGGTCTTGCTGATGCTGAGTGAAAATAAAGGTAGTATTATCTCAAGGATTCCACTGGGTATGTCCCCTTGGAGAATCCTCCTGTTAAAGTTCCTCACCTGAGCCGGCTGCAGAACTGGACAACTTGACAAGAATTTATCTTCTGTTTCTTTGGGTAAGGAAAGCTTTAGACTGATGATGGGGGATCTCCAACTCCCAGTGGTCTCAAACTGGCACCTTCCCTGATTATTGAATTCACTTGAAGACAAAAGAAAAAAGTAGATTTACAAGAAAAAGAGAGGCTCCAGTGAATTGTGTGAGAATGAGATATAAAATTAACTGTTTTTTTTCCTTTGAACTGAACCCAGGAGCCTCAGTAAAGTTTACCCTATTTAAAGCATTAATTAGGGAGCTGACTGTACATAAAGATAAAACAGAACTCTTAAAGAAGTCTCCAGGGACTCAAAAAAATCCAGTTTTGTCTACATGAGGCAAAAGAATTTTAATTAGAAGCAACTGAATTGAAGTGAACTGATATGAGCAACAAAAAGAGAATTTATCCCACAATGTATTCAGGGAACATAATTGAATGTTCATTAGCTAAGAGTTATATACGGACTCTTAATGAGCAGAAATGAATATGTATTATTTCTTATTAAGCTGGAAATATATGGAACTAATTACATTTAAATATAGTAGGTATAAAGCTGTGTTTATTAAGTGTCACTACTAAGAACAGGAAAGACATAGGTGCATTTGTTTCTTTACTGCAGTATTGTTTTAAATATTTATTATGCTAAGTGGTATTAACACATAGCTTTTTGTGGATATGATTATTATGTTTTGCTAGTAGGACTTGGTGCTGCCTTCATTTGGATAGGATTTATGCTTTGTTTACTATAAATTAGGGAAGGCAGCATAACCAAGACAGAAGCTCTCATATTACTGTAAGACAGTGTTATTCTTGCTTCTCATAATGAGAGTCCTCTGTTACTCATGATCAGATGGTACTTGGCTTCTTGATATTACAGCTTGATAATAATCTCAGGAGAGAGTTTTGGTAAAGTTTCTTTGTTGAAGAGATACAGGAGAAAGACATCTTGTTATTAGATGTGGTGATAGAAAAACAGAACTAACTTGTGCTCACACAGTGGATGTGCTGTGCATGCACCCAGGAAGGGCCTGTGCCTGCCTGGGAAAGACTACACTATGTGATAGACTGAGCCTAAGAGGAAACTAGTAGTGGATAGTGGCCACTTTGTCTTATGAGGGGACATCAAGAAGTATGTGGGAGTAAGAATTCACAGAATTGTTTATGTTGGAAAGGTTCTCTTAAAATCATTTAGTCCAGCCCCCCAGATGTTAGTAAAGGGTGTATGGAGGGCAAAGCAGAGGGAAGGGGTGATGCAACTGGTCAGAGACTTAGGGCAAGGTGTGAAATGGAAACCCTGGTGTCCAAGAGCTGGTGCTGACCCTTGCTTTCTCTCATCTTTGGATTTTTCTGAAATGAGGGGTGGTGGCTTTTCCTGAATATTTTATGGCTTTTACCATGATTTCAATAGTTTCTTGGGAAAGGAGAGGGATGGGAGAGAGAGAGAGAGAGAAAAGGAAAGGGGCAGCAATACCCTGAGTGGGTGCAGAGCAGCAGGGATGAAAGAAGTGCCACAAAGAGGAAGATCCTTAAAAGTAATTCAGTAGAGGTCTGATGGCTTCCCAGTGTGGAGTTAGCCTGTTTAATTCTGGAGCTGCTGTGGAGTGCTGGACCAAGACACACCTAGTCCTGACTCTAGGAACTTCACTAGGGTCTCCAAAGTTAGACTTAGACCCATGATTATTCATTGCAGCTGGAAGGCCACCTCTTCTCCTGCATGGCAAAAATAGATGTTTCATCCTCCTGCTCCCTTTTCAATTGAAGGAGATTTTGGGGCTGCAAACAGGGAGGGAGGGTCCGCACACCTTTGAGCTAGTTTGTGCCGTCTGACATCAGTGCTATAGGCAGTGATTTTGTGGAAGTTAGATTGCTGTCTTCCTGCTTAAATGGAAAAATAACCTTGTTTGGTCTGATTTTAATTTGAAATGTTTTTAATTTTGCAATTTGTCCTTTTCTGATAAATTTCTTATAGATTATTACAGTAATCATTCTTTCTACCGTTAGTAATCCAAATTTATGTTTATTAGTTGTACAGATGTGCTTTTACTGCAGGATTCTTTAGTTGCAGCAACAACTGCACGTTCTTCCGAAAGATTGCAACTTTTTTCCTACTCACAAGAGGGCGATAAATCCCTAGTCATCTCTATCCAGCCTCTATTAAGTGATCACTACCTTACCGCAAAATGTCATAAAAAGCAGCTTGCTGTCAGATAACTCATCTCTCTCTCTCTCTCTCTCTCTCTCTCTCTCTATATATATATATATATACACACTGATCTATACAAAATATTGTGTCTCCTTTTTTTTGTTTTATGGGAAGTTTAGGCTAGGATCAGTTCATTTCATGCCACTGTAGATCCTATTGTCAGCAGAAACTAGATGTGGAAAAGTTATTTATACAATTCCCCCCACTACAAGTGCAAGTGTATTCATGGTACACTTACAAGTATTACATTCAGATGAATGTCAAGTGCCTCAAATAATGCAATTTTCAGCATATTCTTTGGGAGAATTTCCCATAGCCTAAAGGTTATTGTGTATGTTTATTTCTTCCTCATAGTGAAACTGTTTCTTAGGTAATCAGAATTTTCCATTTCTTAATATTAATCCTTTGCTTCAATTAAAGTATCTCTTATCTTGAACGTCCCCTTTAAATGCAATGTTATTTCATTTAAATACAAGGACCACAACTTAAGCCTTTCTGTAGTGATAGTATTAGTATGGGAAACTGCCATTGGCACTGTGATTTCTCTATTTGTGTAGACAATTTTATAATTTGTTAGTACACTATTATATTTTTAAATAGTTAGATTTATACACTTTCACATCCATTGTCTCAAATAGTTTCTCTTTTACATAGTATAGTAATAATTTCAGGAGTTTTAAATGGAATAAGAAATAAGGGAAAGAAAAAAGAGAACTGGTTCAGTATACTAAATTATTTTATGTCTTTTGATGTTACCTGAGTTCATTACAGCTCCTGTGTTTGAAGGAGCTGGATTCCTTCCAGCCCTAAAGTTCCATGACTGAACCCATGCAATTTTTAAGCTGTCAGTATTAGAACAAATTCTTAATAATTTACAGTGTAGTATGGCCTCTGAAGAATGTTTTCACTGTGTCTTAATATGAAAAGTAAATAAATGCCCAAAGTCTCTAGCAGTGCACTGAGGCATTTGCTCAAGGTGTTAGTACAGCATCCAACTGAGTTTAAGAGCCTCAAATGATGTGACTTCCAATATATCCCTTAAATAAGACAAGGCCATTACTCTTGAGGCTCTTTCTACAATCTGGTGTTGTGGGACTGTCTGAGATAGCAGAGACAAAAACACCTCTATATTGTCTTTCAACAACTTCAGCAGTCTTTGGCTGCAGAGATTCAGTCTTGCCTGGCCCCTTGCCCAGTCTCTGATTACCTCAGGACTGAGATAGGAGGGAGCTGTTAGAAAGTAGGGCTACCCTTAGCTTATTTATTTTTATATTATCTTGCCTGTAACAACCTTCACAATTCACCTCCACGCCCTCCTCACCACTGGTGTCTGCAGAGGCTGCACCAGCGCAAGGGCAGTGTTGTCCTTGAGCGCAGCACCAGTTCTGTGCTGCTGCAACTGTAATGCGAACAGAGGCGTGACGGGTAGCGGGCGGAGCTTGGAAGAGATGCGGATTGAAGTTTTTGTGAGAAAAGCTTTATCTTTCTTACTCTGTTTAAGTGAAATTAGAGTCTGCCTCATTCCTTTCTTAATCACCAGACAAGGTCTATGGTCTCTTCACTGTTTTTTCTCAGCTCCAAAGCCAGAGGGTTTTAAGGGGTGTCTTGGCACAGTCAGTAGTTCCTATGCTGGAAGCTCCACTGTAAACAGAAGCTCCTTCACAGAGATTCTCTCAGTACAGTCAGGCATTTTGGCTATTTTAGTTAAGACCAAAATTATATAACAAAACCTTGTGACTGTGTCTGTTGGTTTACCATCAGGTCTCTTGTGGACAGCAGCAGAATTCAGTGTGCTTCATTAATGTCTCCTAACTTCCTTGGCTGATGCAGCCCAGTTCTGCTATGCATCTGAGGGTATGAAAGTCTTAATAGGGCAAATTCAATTGTAAATATGACATACCTCATGGTTATGTATAACTCATGTGTTTCCAGATAAGGAAAACAAACCCTTCTTACCACAACTATGCATCCTCCAGAACTCCATCCATATGTCAGAAAGATACTTGAGTCATATTCTTGTCATATTATTTAAAGTTTTAAATACACCACAATAGTAGGAGAGCAAGTATGCAGACAGACAAATTCTTTTTATATATTTGCAAGAAATAAAGAGGAGTTGGGAGCAAAAACGCAAGAGCAAGTGAGGCATTTCCAACCAACTCACTAACTGTGACTCAGCTTAGGTATGCAAGGAAAGTGAGACATTGGTAACTATAATTCAAGGTGGAAATGAAGGCAGGCAATAAACCTTTTTTATCTAGCTGCTGTAGGAATATGTCTTCCAACTTTAGATAATTCTGTTGAACTCTATGAGCTTCTTACAGTGGGTAGGATGAGAAAATCGTCACAAACTTGCTTTAGCAGTAGAAAGCTGAATATTCTGTGGCATCACCAACTGAACAAAACCAGTGGGCAGCCCAGGACACAACATGGGTTGTGTCAGCCCACAAAGTTAATTTTACTCTGTGTTTTGATGTAAGTCTGGACATGACCAAAGACTGTCTATTCTGTAGTGTTAAAAGATAGATGCTTTGTTCAAACAAGTTTCTTGATGCCTTTTTAGGTGTTAACACTGAAGCCATCTTAATGCCATTAATAAGACAGGTGTGGCTGCAAGATTGTAAGGAGAGCAGCAAAATTCAGGTGTGGGAGCTCAGTTAATGCTAACAGAATCTGCCCTGAACCACACCATCTTTTGAAATGCTGCAGATTTGTTGCTGATAGTGAGGAAGCTAGGTAATTCAAAGCAAGACCAGGTATTCTTACTGTTTGGCAGTCAGGACCCATGAAGACCGTGGCAGTGTCTCTTCTACATGGGTACTCACAGATAAGGTGGGTATGACATAGGGGACAGCCTAGAATTTTGCTGTGAAGCACATAGTATTGTGATATGCATGTATTGTGAGAATTGGAGTACAGGTTAAAAGAAATATTTTTTTAGAGAAAAAGGGCAGGAAGAGTGGAAACAATGACAGTCTTGCAAAAAAGGCGTGAACACTAAGGAAAGGACTTGAAAACTTGGTGGTTTTCAGGCACCTGCTGCTAGTTGTACATCAAGAATAAACATTCTGCTTTATATGCTGACTGTAGCCAAAGTTGGTGGCAAGCCAAAAGGCAGGGGAAGCTCTGAGGAAGAGCATGCATGTAACAGGGAAAATTAAACTGATTACAGGTGCTTTGCCCAAGCCTTGGAACTCCCTATTTCAAAGAAGGTTTGAGTCTAGAAGCATGCTTTAGGATTAGAAACACTGCCTAAGCTCTACCCAGCTGGCTTGGAGAAGCCTTTGGACACTGACATGCGAGGCAGATTCAGCAGACTGGGATTTGGCCTTGAACAGTAAAACTCTAACCTCTTTTTCTTCTGTGGAATGAGATCACAGATGCAGATGTTAATACAGGATTATGAAGCTGTAGCTCAGTTCTCATAAAGAGAATTGGTGATTAGTTACAGAGCCTTGTGAGCTCGCTTCTTCCCAGCAGCAGAGGGGCATGGACCTGCAGGGGCTGGGTGTTGGAATGTCACCCATGCTTCACTGGGCAAATGACAGCAACTCTGTGCTGGTTTTCCAGTCTGTAGTATGATGTGGTTATCTCACTGAAGGGTTTGAAAGGCATAATCAGTTGTAAAAGGCATTGAAACAGAAAGTGCTATCAGTGCAAAGTGGTTTTATCTACTGCTGCACACCCAAATGATTTAATTTTGAAGTGGAGATACATTTCTTAATGCCTGTAATTTGTATCAAAAGAATTGGAAAGAATAAAGCCTTAGGTTAGTGACATTAGAACCTTGTTCTTGTAGAGGTCAGTGGCAGTTCCATCACTGATTTCATCAGGAAGAGGACCAGGCCACTTTAACAGGAAGAATTAGGTAAATACAAGAGTTTCCAAAACTAAGGATCTGGGATTTTTGGAAGGCTAAATTATGCGGTGCAAATCCTCACCCTGGCAGTCCAATGGTTCAGTATAGACACTTTATGTCAATTAATTACTCAGGGATTTATTAACTTGAAATTTTATGGAAACTGCTGGCTTCATTGCTGTCTACAAAGAAAACATGCAGAGTGAAGAATGTTTGAATGTTTGAATAGCCCAGGGAATTTGGCAGAAAGTGAACATAAGATAAAGTATGTTAATTGAACAAAGGAAGGTAATTTGAAAAGATGTGTGCCATTAAAATGGATCGTGTGATCCATGAAAGAAGTTACAAATAAATACAGTGCACCTCTGTTGTGGAAATCAAAAAGTGACTGTAGATGGGGAGAAACCAATAGAAAGAACGAAAGATAGAAAAAAGTCCACAAAAACAACCAAAAAAGACCTGTGGAGATTTGTGGAGACTTACCCTAACATAAATCTCTTTTAAAATGTATTGATATTTGGGAGATGCCTCTGACAGTTCTGAAGTCAAACAAGAAGCATGGCTTTTGCTCTGAAGAATTTCAGAGTGTATAGATCTGCTAACAATTTATATATCAAAGCAGTCACCAAGTGGGCTGGAGAGGCAGAGCAACAAATCATTTCCAGAAGCTGCCATTACCAGGATTTAAAAGTAACGTTAATCTCAGTGTTGCTACAAAAGTGAATGTTAATGCCTGTATTTTAGATAAAATCTGATTTTGATTTTGTTATGGAGGCTTAGAAATCCTTGGAATTGGACAACCATGCTCTAGCCATGGCAGCTGGAGTCTTTCGACATATAAATGACAGAAATCTGGAAAGTTTTCTAAACTATGTGTACTGTCTTGTTAAATCACGGTGCAGTGTTCCATCTGAACATCGAAGACCCATATAGTAAGCAGAGCTAACAGAGAGGTGCACAGGTGACTTTCTTATTAAAAATCAGAATATCCCTCATTTATTTCTGATGTTTTTCTAAAGGATTTGTGCTTTCAGATGATTTTATGCCTTTGCATTCATTTCTTATTTTGGAAAGGAAGATCTTTTAATAATGTTTAGCATCAACCTCCTCCAGCCTTGCAATTTGCTGCCCTAGTACAAGTGCTCTTCCTCTGCAAAAGCTCATAACGTACTATATGAAATGTCAAGAACGATAGCAAAACAAAGAACCTCTGAAGGAAAATGTGCTGCAATGAATACCTGAAATCTACTGAACCGCTGCTTTATTACACTTAAATCTCAGTAAACACTTTTCTTAAGAGTTTGTGTTTCAGTAGGCAGGGAAATGTGTTTTCTATGTAAATAGCAGTGTTTACCTTTTCTTTAAAAAATGTATTCTCACCACAGTGGTAAATCCTACAAGCAGGCTAAAACACAGTTTAGGCTGTGAGATATGGAATAAAATCTCTGAAACCTCTCTCTGTGCTTGTCGGCTTGCCATTTGTGGCCATAGAGCAAGAATGCCTTAGAGAACTGTTTTTCACAATGTTTTTATATATGTTCAGGTTTTGAAAATGAAAGAGAAGTGAGGAAGCCAAAACCTTCAAAAGGGTGCTAGTAAACTCATTTTGCCTCTTCCTTGTTTTATGTCTTGCTCCAATTTTTATAGCTTCTCTCTTAGCAGATATGGTATGGCACAAGATTTATTTCTGAGTGCTTATCACTACTTAGTAGAAAGCATTTATTTATAAGATTTTCCAAAAGAATACTTTCTATTCACCTCTTCCACGATAGCATTTTTATCCACTTACTTTACCCTGAAGTATCACTTAGAACTCTGCTCAGAGGTTGGCAAGAGTTAGTGTAACCCTTAGTGCATTAAAGTTGGATGCTGGAGGTGTTAACGCTTTGGTGCCAGTTGTGTTTCAGTGCTAGCTGTCTCTGCTGTCAAAGGACTTCCTTTCCTAAATGTAAGGCCAGCACTGACCTTGTCTGAAATCTTTCTCAATAGCTCTACTAACTCTCCCAGTCACCACTATTAGTTTCCCAAGAAGTCAGGCCTAGTGCCTTGAAAGTCTGAAAATGTATCTTTAATTATTTCAACAAATATTTGCAAATATAACTGGTTTTCCTTGGTGGTCATTTCAACATGTTTCATTTGCATCTCTTGAGGGCCATTGTAGGAACCAAGCAGGAAGACAAGTAAGAAGGATAGAGTGTAACAGGCCCAGTTTGTGATTCCATCCTTTGTAGAAATACCACTTGAACAATATTTTCAGAATAAAACGCGGAGCCTGCACATCAGTTTTATCTTCTGCCTGTGCTTTTGTACTGCTCTCTCCACATCCGAGAGCTTTTGTGTAGTTTCTCAGGTGAGAACTGTTATCTGTCATGCAGAACCCGCTTTTTCTCTTCCTTCTTGCCAAAGGGAGACGTTGTAAGGAAGTAGTGTAATAATAATATTGCTACCTGTATTATATTGAGTGCTGTAATGATTTCTTAGTTTTGCACGGACTAGAAAAAGGCTAGAGTTGCAGTGTTCTCAAGTCTGCTGGTGGTTTATTGGGTGAGGTTGGACTGGTTCTCAATCTGATTTAGGAGATCTGTTTCACTGTGGTTAGAACTGGCGATCGCAATGCTTATCCATGACATCAGAGTTGCTTGCTTTTACAGAAACCTAAGGCACATCACCCTTGGAGGTAATGTCATAGAATAAACTAGTTCAATGAAGGAAGAATGGAAACACTGGAGAATTCTTTGGTTATTCTAAGAGATTTTGTCTTCCTGTTCTCTACCTAAAGTAAACAGTCTGTCTTTGCATGACTAAGTTGAATTGAATGTCAAGACCTCTGAATATGCTTGGATAGCTTAAAATAAAGAGGCTGTGTCATAGCATGGTTGAGCACAAAGACTGTGGCCAAGTTTAAATGCTTCTGAGGGGAGAATAAACATGTTTAAGGAATTTCAAGATAAAAGCCCAGGGATTGTAGCATGCACAGTTGTGCAACAGTGTTCCAGCTTGTTGTGATCATTCAAGAGAAAAAACATTGTGAGGAATTACCAATGTCCTGTGACACAGTGGTCTGCTTAAATACCACTGAGCAGATCCTTGGTAGAGCTTAGATCTAAGGGTTTAGATAAAGCTAATTGCCCTTTTGGGCTACACTGTTGTATTCCGGCTTGCTTGCCTTAGTCATTTGGGAATGGCTGATGTAATACCCTAGAACATACTGCTGCAGGTGCAGAAGTAACTATTATCTTTTCTAGAGAGAAGTCCAGTAAATAATTGTACAATTTCTATTAATAACTCTGAATGCTGAGTACTCTGTATTCATGTCTGAGTACCATGTCTTTCTGAAAGGGAGACTGTATTCTGTTGTTTCTACTCATTTTAGAAAGCCAGAGTCATGACACCAGCTAGATTCTTTAGCGCTGCTGGATTGGAGAGCTGCTGGCTTTTGGGCTAGCACTAGTAGTCTACCACTAGCTGCCCATAATTGCACCAAAATTAAGAAGCTCCATAATTATGAGGAGTACAGTCATGCTTTCTTTGACCCTGCCCTGCCTGTTGCTCACCATACAAGTCTTGGAGGGGGAGGGATTAGCAGATGCCTGTGGTTGCTCTGCAGTTCTGCAGAGAAGGTGGCGTTCTGGATCTGGTGCCTCTTCCTGTGGCAGCTCCGACTCCTCAGCTTCACAGCAAACTGCCCAGTTCCCAGAAGTGCCTGATGAATTAATTAGTTCATGTTTATAATGTGCCTTGATGTAGAAAGTGTTGTTATTCTTACATAAACCTCTTAAGCTACTCCATAGTACAGAGATGCAAGACTAATAGGTTTTAATGACAAAAAATATGTATGCTGGGAAACACAATCCCATTGTCTGAATTCCACTGAGTTTTTCTTTGTGGTTTCCTGTTGCCATCCAGTTGACTTTTAAGAACATGTGATTTAAAATGTTTATTTATTTATTTTTAGAATGGACGTTGCCTGATGTTAAAATATTTAGATTTATTCTGATTTTACTTTTAATTGCATACAGAGCTGCTTTGATTGAAAATATTTAGACTGACAAAACCCATGCCAGTAGACTGTATTTGTATTTGTGTTCAGCTCTTCAGGAAATTGCTTGTCTGTCTCTGTTGCTTGGCTATAATGCACTTAATGAAAACAGCTTTTTGTTGTTGTTGTTTTTTAGAGTAGATCTGGGGTAGACTTTGGAAATAAAATGCTGCTGACTTCCCAAATAATGATAAGAAAAAAAAAGTGTAAATCGAGTTGTGTGTAACTGTGTTATTTCCCATTCATTTTATTGCTTTGCGTCAGAGACTTGTAAAGGCTGGAAGTAGGTTTTGCTGTGGGGAAATGATGAAACTGATAATATCAAAAGGAATTAATATGGAGTAATTGACAGTCCGTCTGATTTAAAGTTCTTTATTCCACTAACTGTTGATCACATTTAATACTGCAAGTTGATGAAAGCAAGAGCTTCTTTTTACTTCTTCCTCTAATGAGGAATCATTTTCTTGACTCTGAGTCTCACTGGGGATTGACAAGTCCAGACTTCATACAGTCTTTACCTGAAAAGATCGACACAGTAATATGGTGAAAATTTAAAAAAAAAAAATAAAAAAATTGCGTCATTTAATGTATTCTAATTTGACTTGTGAGAATGTGAAGTTAACCTTGTTGAGTGCTTTTTCTAGGAAGACCAAGTAGTTGTAGCTTCTGCTTAGGACACCAGGGTTAGCCTGAGTTAGTGAATATTATAAAATAGTGTTGCCATCAACGAACTAATGTGAAGCACATTTTATGAAACACATGTGCAGTCAATAGTCTTGAAGGGTAAAGAGTGTTATGGACAAATTTGTGGAAAGCATATTCTGTACTGGATATGAAATTCTTGTGCACATGTATAAACAGCGTAATTCTTGGGCTCTGGAGGTCTGATACGGGGCTTTGCATAGACACTCAGCTACCAGGGTTTGTATGTTTGCACATAGTTCGTAAACAGCATGATTTGGAACCCAGTCATGTCCTGTGGTTTCTTCATATCCTTCATGCTGGATGAAAAATAAACTGTCATTCATGGCATTATGGAAACAGAACTACTTTAAAAGACAGTCATTGGATGTGGTAAATTTTCCATTGTTTATAGCCTTTAAATCAAGGGTTGTTGCCTATCTAAAAGTGACTATGATAGATGTAGTAATCAGTGGCTTAAATTTGAGGGGACATTAAAGGAGACCAGGCCAAATTATCAAGATGTTCCTTCAAGAGTGAAAGCTACAGAAGCAATACTGAGCTTATGCACAATTGGAATTTTATGTACCACGTTTATGTTGAAATAAGTATCTACTGTTCTAAAGCACTTGGGAGGGGGAGAGGGGGTCCTTCACTTTAACCCTCCCTCCCCTAAAGTCAGCATGAAGTCTGAGTTATTTTAAAGTGCCATGCAAATAAGAAGGAAGAAAAGAATATCCCTTCCTTATCCATAATGCAATGCTGTTGTGTTTAATTCTAAGTCAATATTTTTTTCCCTAATGAACAAGAGAATATTGCATTTTGGTAAAGTAAAAGTGTGTTTGTAAACAGCCACCAGTACTGTGATAGAGATAAAACCTGTTCATGTTAATAGCATGCACCGGTCCCATCAGGGAAATGGGGAGGTCTTGCCAATATAGATTAGATCGTGATGGATATTAGACAGTAAGGGAGAATAGATTAATCTATATAAATGTGAAGTATTTAGTGGTATTCTTCAGCTCCAGATAACGAAATGCCATCGAAGCACAGTTAAATTTCTGTTTATTGACAAATATCTGCTTCAGTAAAGAGCCTACCAGAAGCAGGGTCTATGTTTTGAATTGATTTTATATCCTGATAACTCTCCATAGTTGTGTGAAACATGCCCAAGTGCTGGAATGGAATTCACTGGTTCTGTCAATAGTAATAATTTATCTGTTACCTTGTCTGTGATTATTCCTCTTCTGGTGACACACACACAACCCCACCCCGCACCCGCAAATAATAGTAGAAGGAAGACCTCTGCTTTGCCCCTCTATTGACAAGGTAATTCATCTCGGAATTTTGAGCTGCTTGAATATTTATTTTATACTGTCAATATATTTCCATGATGCTTGAAGCTTTGGTATCTGCCTGAGTGCAGTAGCAGCTGTGAAAGCTGATTGGTTGAGAGTAATAGTTTTTGGACTCAAAGTGTAGCTTTATGTTGCTGCCCTTCAGGATCTGATAGTGAGTGCTGAGTGATGTATAGGGTGGGATGACGTGGGGGAGATGAGACCAGTGCTGGCTTCTCAAGGGTGATACAGAGCCATAATCTCTGTGGAGATGAACCAGGTGGCTGCTTATCTCAGATACCCCTTTACTCTACCACTTCCCTTGCTCTTTTTCTATGGTCTTTCTCACTTATGGCCTTTATACCTTTTGGTTGATCCTGTGAAATTATTGGCTGGTAGCTCTGTACTTTAATTGTTAATCTGAGACCCGATTGCACTGCTCTTCCTCCTCTGTCATTCTCCAAAAACCTGTGTTAGGGGTGTGAGTGTGCAGCAATCATCGCTCCTAATTAGCAGGATTTCTCACTGTATCTACTCTTCTCAAGCACAGAAAGATATTTCAGAGTATTTTTTCATTGTGATGCCATAATTGTGCCATACCTTTTCTTTGTAGAGCTTGTAGCCTGCCTAATTTCCCATTATCTGAGCTGAGAAATTGACATCTAGTCCCATGCTAAAATCTCTAAAAAATGACTTTGCAAAGGGAATTCTAGAGTTAAATAAACAGTTTCATGTGTTGAATTATACTAAAGAATGGCAGTAAGGTGACCAGTTAAAGGTGGTATTATTTTAAAGAACAAAGAATTTAACAATGTGCATGTCTGGAAAAAAATACAGATAATGGGTTGGAATATGAATAGTGCATGGCTGAGATAACTGCTGAGACGTGGGCCAGAGCAGAGGTTTACTGGCAGCACACTGTGCTGCTATGAAGACGGTTTTTGCTCTCCAGAGTGGCAGGAATTGCTGTGGGGCACTCACCTCCTACAGTGGGGAAATGCCTTGAACCCTCTCAATCACTCCCCACCCTCCCCTGGCTGAAGGCTGTGCAGCTTTGCATGACTTTCTTCTTTTGGTTTGAAGGGATAGTCACTAAAATGCAGAGCCTGAGGGACATGGGGAGGAGGGAGAGACAGACGAACTTGAGGAAAAAGCTTCCTCTAAGTAAGTACAGAGAATATATAGTGGAGTATTTACGGGAGTCATGGAATACAGTACAATGGTTCTCCCTCTCTTTAAAGAAACGCCTTTGTAAATGCATTTTCACACTTACTCCCAACAAAATATGCTTTCCTTTTGATGTTTTAAATACCCTTTATCTTTCTGAATAGCTTGGTATTACCCCAAAAGAACCGACACAAAGGGAACAAAATCCTGCAAGCCTCCTGCTTGGCAAGCCTCTTGCTCTGCATGGTGGACTCAGAGGGATACAGCTATTTTCTGTGCTGCCTTTGGTACACAGGCTTGTTCTGGAGCTGTGTTTTTGCTGTGGGGGAGGAGTGGGTTTGGGCTTGATGAAGGCGCTTTTCATGAGTTCTCACTGAACTAGCTCCGTAGGGTGGCTGGTGCAGTGATTCACTTTAGCCTGCAAGTGGCATTGTTTGTCCGGTTACTGGACTTGATAGTCTATCTGAAAACCTTACCTGAAGTGAAGTATTTCAGAACTGCTCTTTCTTTTCAAATGTTTGTCTATGACAGCCTGTTTGCTGACTCTGGAAATAAAATCAAACTAGAAGCAATGATGTGTCAACTGCAGTAACTCTCCCTCAGTTTGCTCTAAACCCATCAATTACTGTAAAGCCACTCCTTGGCACTGCAAAGGGTTTCTCTCTTTGAATTTCAGGAACACTTCTAGTTTGCATACACATTTCATAAATGCCCTTCTGAATAAGCTGCCTACCTTGGGATTGTACATAGGGGTCTAGTGAGTATGCAGCCTGTTTCCAAACTTAGACTGTGCAAGTCTCATGAACTTTGGTTATATTTCCAGCATAATTTCTGCAGAGACTTTGGCATTTTCACATGTGCCATGTGGTGTCTACAGCAGCTCAGCTCATGACACAGTTATTCAGGTGATACTCAGTTATTTAAATATGATTCTTAAGTGATTTTTGGCATTGACAAACAAGGCAGCTGCACCTTCTATGAAGATACAGGTATTAACTGTAAGATACAGTGTGTTCATTTTTGCATCTACTTCTTTACCCACTGCAGTTAATTTTACTCATGTATCTCCTCAATGAATCATAGATTCATAGAACATCAGGTGGGAAAGGACCTCAAGGATCATCTGGTCCAACCTTTCTGGTGAAAGCACAGTCTAGACAAGATGGGCCCACACCCTGTCCAGCTGAATCTTAGTGTCCAATGTTGGTGAATCCACCACTTCCCTGGGGGGATATTCCAGTGGCTGATTGTTCATTGTGAAACATTTTCTTCTGTGTCCAGTCGGGATATCCCCAGGAGTAACTTGTACCCATTACCCCTCCTCTTTTTCATATGATTCCTTGTAGAAAGGGAGTCTCAATCTTTGTAGCCACCCTTTAAATATTGCAACGTGGTGGTAAGATCTCCCTTAACCCCTCTCTTCTCAAGGCTCAACAAACACAATTCTCTCAGCCTTTCCTTACGTGACAGGCTGCTCAGCCCTTTGATCATCTTTGTAGCCCTTCTCTGGACCCTCTCCAGCCTGTCCACATCTTTTTTGTATGCCGGGGACCAAAACTGGACACAGTATTCCAGGTGCAGCCTGACAAGTGCACAGTAGAGTGGGATGATGATTTCTTTATCTCATCTGCTGATGCCCTTGTTGATGCAGCCCATCATCCCACTGGCTTTATCTGCCACAGCAGCTTGCTGGTCACTCCAGTTGAGCTTCTTGTCCACCAGGACCCGCAGGTCCCTTTCCCCAGAGCAGATCCCAGGCGGCTAGATTCCAGCCTGTGCTGCACTCCTGGATGATGCTTTCCCAGGTGTAAGACCTTACCCTTGTCCTCACTGAACCTTCATAAGGTTCTTGTAAGCCAATCTTCCAGCATATTCAGGTCTTCCTGCAGGGTGGCTCTCCCTTCCGAGCATCCACTTCCCCACTCAATTTGGTATCATCAGCAAAGTTCATCAGGGTACACTTGATCCCATCATCCAGATCACTTATGAAGATATTAAACAGCATTGGGCTCAATATCGATCCCTGGGGGACCCCACTTGTGACAGGTTGCCAGTTTGGAAAGGAGCTATTTCCCAGCACCCTCTGGGTGAGGCCTGTCAGCCAGTTCCCCACACACCACACAGACCACTTGTCTAGGCCATAACTGTCATTTTATCTAGATGGAGGCTGTGGGGAACTGTATCAAAAGTTTTGGAGAAATCCAAGAATGAGAAAATGGACTAGAAATTCTGAATAATTTGCTGATCATGGCATTCCAGATATACTGAAGACAACAGTGCATTTCCCATTGTTCTGGTTTTGGTGATTTTTCACTTTAGAAAAACTAGAATGTATTCCCACAAAGCGTGTAAAACCCAAGAGGGCCTCTTTTTCATAAATTTTTTATTAGGAAATGTAGGAAGGTGGTTCTCCTATGGGGCTGTATTGTGCTGAGGAAGGGATATGGAGCTGGGGGTCTGGATTCTTTCATGGCTTCAAGAGATCTTTGCACTTGTGTATCAAAGTATTTATTTAGGATTCATGGTACACTTTCAGATGAAGTGTGAATCATCTTTAATTTTTTAAGTAGAGAAACTAGGACCAGTTCAACCCATGAAAAAATCTGAATTTCAAAAATGAGCACCTAAATGGATGTTGTAACATGTGTGTTCTTAAGACCTTCAGGATCCATAGAGCATAGCCTTTTCCAGCAGTGATTAAAATACTGATGAGGAGGAATGAACTATTCTGAAGAAGGATAAGGAAGGTGAATTAGACTTGTTGTTTATCTGTAAAGTTTAAAAAGGTGAGAAGGAATGTGTTCTCTTGACTCTAGACCACTTCATGAAAGAAAAATTCCCCATGTTCCTCAGGAACAATAAAAGCTGCCAGTGTGCTCTAGAAACATAATATATTTTAGCAATATTTATTATGATGTTAGTTTTAATTTTCAAAGACCACATCCAGTTTTTCATGGCTAGAATTTATGGAGGAGAAGTTTTCAAGGACTAGAATTATTTTAAAAGAAATATTTTAATTTTTCATATATAGAGGGCCTGTGAGGTTTCAGAATCTGCACAGCTTTCAATTTTAGGAGTATTCTTTCCCTTGTTTTCAGGAACTTTTCACATTCCTGAATCTAGTTATGGGATTTTTCCCCTAATTGAATCCAGGCTTAAATGCTGGGGTTGCGCATTCTGTCAAACAGTGCAAATGAGTTTTCTGAACTCATTTATGGGTGCAAATATTTTTTATGTAGCACTGAATCTCCAGTGTATTTTGTCACACTTGTGTAAAGGATGCTGGGACATTCAGGTTTGTAAGCTTTCCAAGAAGGTCATGGGAGAAGTGGTCTCCATTGGGAAGGTTAATTAAGCAGTACCAGTTGGCAGTTATGCTCAGCTGGCTTTCAGGGTGCTTTTCTGATGGTGGTCCAGCAGCAGAATGAGTTACACAGCGTTTCTTTCTTGGGGTTGCCCACTGTGTGGCTCTCTCTAGCCAACATAGCAGTGGTGGAGGCCAGGCTGGACCAAGGCAGTCCTGGGTACTAGTTGTGCTGTAACTCTGAGCCTGCTTGCAGACGTCTGTGTGGTTTGGAGGGATGGTGGCACAGAGGCATTGTATTCTTAGGGAGAGTTGGGAACAAGTGTATGGAATCCTTTTCTCAAAAATGGTGGGTTTGCTTCTTCTCCGTGAAAGAAGCAGAGCTACCAAGATGGGGTCCTTGCCCCTGTGCAGCCTGGGAAACCCACAGTGGCTATTGGCATCATCAGCTTATGGAGGTTTTCTTCACCAGTTTTCTGGGCCACCTTTGCAGCTAGTGTTCTTTTTTTCTTTTTTTAAATCATCCCCCCCCCCCCCCCC
>NW_020799113.1:16361141-16405915 GCF_003259725.1 Athene cunicularia | reverse complement strand
CCCCCCCCCCCCCCCCCGAGTACTGAATTTCTGACATACAGTCCTAAATGCAGGAGCCTCTTGTGGTGGAAAATGTGGTTTCAGTAAGGGGAAGAAAAAAATACTTCTTTTATGTTGTGGGAGGTTAGTACTGCACAACTGAAAAAAATGTGTCCAGAACTTCTCTTATTACTACCTTTACTGAAGGGTGTCAGGTAAGGAGCTAGCAGTTGAGATAATAATGGTATAGACAAGACCACAAAAGGATATCAGATTGGCCAGGCAAGCTTCCCACTTTTTCTGGACAAGAATTTGCCTGCAGAGTTTTACCCTGCCTGTCTAGTTGTGTTTCCTGTCATAGTATCTTGTGAAAACTCTTGAAGTGCTTTTGCACGGTTTGATTATTAGCTCTAGCATGCTGAAAGCTTTCAACAGGCTAAAATCCACTGCAGTGTCTATTTCATGGAGGACTAAAGATCTTAGAGCATTATGAGCAATCCATATTTAATAGCTTTCTGCATGTATTGGGTGAGTATGGCTTTCAGTAATTTAATGTGAAGAACTGCTAACACAGTGGAAAAATCAATTGTATTTATTGTACTGAAGGTAACCTGATAAGAATGCCATCGCTGAGCATCTTTCAAATTGGATTGGTGTACGAGTGCATAGTTATGTCTGCGATTGGAGAGATTAAGGGGCCTGCGGTGAAATGTTAATATTGCTTTAAATTTGAGATTTTATTCTTCATTTCCCTGCTAAAATCTGCTTGTTCCTAATGTTGTCATCTTTGTTTGGAAGTATGTACACCTTGATCCAAAACATTGGGAATGGTGAATCAGTTCTTTAATACATTCTTACCCACAAAACTCAATGGGGATTCCTGTGTGAAGAAATACAGATTCCTGAATAGAAAATTTGGAGTTATCACTTCTTAAACAACTTCATTTGTTTCCAGTTTCATATGAGGATTTTGTAAATTTTTAGTGTTTATATTTGCTATTTTTTTTTCATTAAATGCTTATCTTTCAGAAAAACATGTTTCCTACATGGCAAGATGGGCTGTGTTTATAGTAGACAAACTGAGGAGTACTTGCTGAGAGCTTGACCCTATATGCGATAAGCATCAGTTTACCCTGAAGAGAAAATAGTTTTTAAGAAGGATGTAAAATAACCTTTGTTTTGAAGTCTTGCCAAAACCAACATGATCAAATGATGTGGATAGACAACTGCTGGGCCTTCTTAAAAATACTCCATGGCGTTACGTAGGAGGTGTAGTTTAGGCTCATCTGCAATTTTTTGGCTCCTAGATATTTTAGAAAATATGGCCTAAATCCTGATGTGCTGTTGATTTCCTAAGACCACAACAGGTTTTCTGTGAGATCTAGACAGAGTAGATATCTCACTCTATTCTACCTCATTTCTCCAGTTTCTGCCACAATTCTCCAGTTTCTTTGTGTCTTGTTTATTCTAAACACTAGGACCTCTGACATAGGGACAAGTCTTTCTGTCAGTTTTCCATGAATTACATACCAAACGTCCACACTCAACTGTGAATTTCTGTGTAATGCAGTATACAGGATTTTAGGCAACTATAAAATACATAAATATCTACATGTATTTATTAGGATAAATATATATTGAAATAGTTGGCATTAAAATTCTGATGTGGCCTCTCTGGCTTGAATATATGCAGATGAAACTCCCTTATTCTGAACTTGAAATCAAAAGTAGAAGAGTCTGTGTGGCAGACATATTAACAGAGAAGGGGGTGCTGAGATTTAAAAGAGGAAACTCTAAGCTCATGGTTTCATTAAAAAATTACAGCAAACAAACACAGAACTTCTGCTGTCTGATATTTCCCATTTTTTCTGTCCATAGTACAGAATTTGCATGCAAAAATAAAGTGTATGTAGACAAAAATATCTGAAGGTGACATGGTCTTGTTTCCTAGAGTGGGTTTGAACTGACGATTTATGGGTAATGGCTAACTCCTCCCTGCCAATTTCCTTTTTTTGGTCCCAGTGTCTAGTTGTTTATGTAAGAAACAAAGCTGAAAGAACAAAAGAGTAAAGGGGTGATAAAACTGCAGTGAAATCAAAACAAAATCTGTAAAGGCCAGGAGTGCTTTGATATTGTATGCATTTCCTCAAAGGACTTGCTTGAAGCAAAAGCCAAAGCAAAACCTGAAAGCTGAAGATCTGTTAGGCAGGTGCCCTACCTTTAGGGTTGGAAACTTATTCCCTTTTAGCTTCAGGATGTTTGCAGATTCAAAAATACTGCATGAAAGTAAGAGGAACTGGAATTTACTTGTTTGAGCATAGAATCCAGCCATAATTATACACACATAATCAGTGATATAAAACAAGATAGAGAGCACTGAGAGTGCTACACGGTACTACATAGGAATGCTTCTAAAGGTAAGAGGTGATGAAGGGCATTATTCATGAAGAAGACAGTCCTACAAAGTCCTACAAATGAGGATTTTAAAAGGGCATAAATAGAAGTCTCTGACCACATGGGAAACAGAAAAAGTATTTTCAGGGTAGGTCCTACTTCATACTTTTGAGCTGTTGAACAAGAGAATTGTCTGTGGTCTTGAAAAGGAACTGTTTCTTCATGGAAAAGCATGAAAATGCAAAAATTTAATGACCCTTGCTAAGTCTTCAAATAGTGAGAAATCAGTCTCTCTCTTTAGATGACTAGGTTCAACAATTAATGCATTGACCACAGGGGGAAAGCAGACTGATTTGTCTTCCTTTTGCATGCAGGACTTGCCTCTCGGTAAATTCAACTGGGTTTGCCTGATACAATAGTCACCTGCTGTCCTGTAGCAGTGAATGCTGCAGTGGGGTTCCGCCTAAGTCAAATTAAGGGACTTGAGATGAGAGCAATGGAGAGAGGCAGTGGCCAGAATCATCTCTTGGAAGTGCAGTCACAGAAAAAATAATGTCTCTGAGGCTTAACCCAACCGTATGATGTGACACTGGATGGGAGACCTGCAGTTGAATTTCCTAATTCTTTGGCTAGTGATGATTAGAAGCTTTGTGCAGTGGAGGTGCTGGGTCTGCATTAGTGCCTGTCACCCAACTGCAGAATGTGAAACTGCTTTCTAGCTTCAGCCCTTTTGGCAGCAGTATTATGGCTGCTCTAAGGGAAGACAGAATAAAGCTGTGAAGCAGTCCAAGGGCAGAGCAGTGGTTAGAGACACAAAACCAAACTCATTTGGATAGCTTAACATTGTGTATTCCTGTCTTTCTGGAAGGGGAGACCACCTCCAAATAACTCCAGGGACAGACTGCCAAGCTTCAGGCTAATGTAAATTAAAACAATTATGCTCTTACAATTTTAAGTTTATTTTGGCAATGCTAGCAAATTCTTAACAGTAAAGCGAGTTAGTCACTCGGGGGAGGTTTTGAGATGTCCCAGAGGAAAGTACTGGGCAGTAACAGACAGCTGGAAGTTCAACAGTTTTCTGTTGTCACCCTCTGGTTCATTATGCAGAGTCTGCAGCAGGGTTAGCAAGAGAAATGCAGACTTTTAGTGACGTGAGGCCATTTATTCTTATCTCCTGTTTTCAGAGCAGTTTGTTGGTTGTCTGGTGGAGACTGAGCATGCGCATGGTGATGCTGGCTGAAGCTGAACTTTAGAAGTATGCTAGGAGTTTGGGGGATTGCAAAAAGAGGTGAAAGAGTGATCCAGAGATTATATTGGCAGGCAGTACGGATCCAGCCCTCCCAGCACTGGCTACGCTGACCAACCTGCTGTGATCTGTTGAATGGTCACTGATTCAGCTATAGCAGCTATGAAGAAATTAATTATCATTTGAGCAATAAAACCAATACTGCTTATTTGAGCAACAGCACAAATACTGATTATTTTGACATGCTTGACTGCTATCTCCACTAGTGCTACCAAGGAAGAACACCTGTGCAGACTGAACACTTGTACTTTTATCTCACTGTATTGTCCTTTGCTCAGATATTTCATGGAGGAGGGAAAAACTGATGTGATGTGCTGAGCAGGTTAGGGTTGATTAGCATTCAGGCAGTTGGACTAGATAATTAGGTCCCTTCAAACATTCTATTCTATTCTATTCTATTCTATTCTATTCTATTCTATTCTATTCTATTCTATTCTATTCTATTCTATTCTATTCTATTCTATTCAAGGTCTTTAATATTAAATAAGATATTGTAATATAGCCATGAGCTATTTCTTCCTGTGTGTATATGTGTGTACACATGCAGGCATATATTTAATACATAATTAAAAAATATACTGTATATGCTTCTTAAAATTATATAAATTAATTTCATAGCCTAAGGCAGTTCAAAGCTAGAAGGAGCCACTGGTTCATTTAATCCAATCCCCACTTGGTCCAGGCCAGGAATCTTTTCCCAAATATGTGGTATTAACACCAGAAATAATATGTCTGAGTAAAGGGTATTCTTCATAAAAGCAGGGAGTCTTGATCCAAGGGTTTAAAACCCCTCCAAACAAACAAACCAACCAGAAAAAAACACCTCTCACTTCCTTTGGTAGCCTGGTACACAGGTTTATTGTTTTTACCACTAATAAAGCGTGCATTTTTCAGATTCTATTTTTTTTTCTAGGCAGTGGTTCATTCTATGTCTTTTTCCATTTGATTAAAGATTTCTGAGATAATAACAGGGTTTCTTAATATTTGTCTCAAGAAAAGACTAATTGGAGATCTTATTAAAAAACATTTTTAGTGTAAAGATGAGAATGAATGAATGTTGTTGAATTACCTTGTTTATACTTAATATCACATACCTAGAATATATGAGGCCATTTATTTCTGGAGGTAAAGAATTGCTGTTGCAGTTGGGGTGGGGGGAAGCCATGTACCCAGCTTCCTTGCTAGTTGTGCATGAAATCATGGCTGTTGGTGTGCATGTGTAAATCTCAGAACTGGACAATTTAACCTAAGATGCCATTTTGCTCTCACTTCTGTTTTAAAAGGCAATGTCAGAAGTAAGAGCATGTGACTGACGGGCTCAGTATGCAGCAACCTTGCTGGCAGCTTTTGAGATGCCTCCAGTTCTGCCTGTCTCCGCTGTTTCTCTGTCAGAGTCTCAGAGTTGTTGGTTTTGTTGTTGTTTTGGGGGATTTGTTCAAGTTTTATGTTTTTGTCCTTACTACAGTTCCCTATGTTGAAATACTTCAGTTCTTGTGAGCATTTCACATAAGCAGTCTGGAACAAGTCTTTTCCCCTTTCAGGTATCTAAATCTCTGCATGTGCAGTGATCCCACAGAGCCAATGTCTGCTCATTTGTTGGCTTCATCTGTTCCAAAAGCAGAAGAATGTTCATTCACCTCGTCTTTGCTGCTATAAACATGCATGTCTGAGTTTGTAAATAGAGATTATTTGTCCAAAATGGGCCCAAAGGACCTACTTCTTCCTGATTTAAAGAATAGGATGGTTACAGTCAATTGCTTAAATTTATGGGTAACTGCTGCTTTGTAAAATCATGACAGAATAGCAGGAAGAAAATGTATTTTTAACAAATACAGAGTGTTAGTGAGACTCAAGTGTTAAGCATGATTCGGAGTTCAAGCTGCTGTGTCTATTAAGTATTTAAACTATGGCATTTCATTATAGCCTTCGCTGCCTTTTATGTATTGTGACAGAGCGGTTACTAAACCCCTGCCCTTTACTCCCTTGGGTTGGAACTGCCCTGCTGGGTGCATACAGCCTGTCCTGCTCATAACGGATAGAAAATTTCCTTCAGCAAAAGAAGCAAGAGTGTCTGAGCTCTGTCCATGTTGCAACAAGCCCCTGGGCAGCATGTGTGCAACTCTACCCTGATGCCAAAAAGTCCTAAGTGAACCTGACTTCAGTTTAATAAAACTGTAGAACAAGTTACATAACAGTTTGATAGCATTTTTGTGCTGGGTTTTGTATGACATTGAGATAAACATGCTTTTGGCCTTTGTTTCTTTCCCTGTAAGGAAGGTGGGTAAAAATCTTGATTCAGTTCTGCAAATGTCTTAGGAAAAACATGTTAAGGGCAGTGGCCTCACTGACAAGGGCACAGTCTCTTAGTGGCCAAGAGAGGTGAAAAGAACAGGGCTGGGGAGGGTAATCTGGTTCAGCCAGGAATCACCAGAAAAGTTTATAGTGTTGGGACAGGTCCAAAGCCAAACAGGGAGGCAAGTCAGTGGGACAGATTGGCGGGGGGACATGGACAGGTATAGGCAGAGCTGCAATGCTGCTCAGGCAAGGGCTTCCCATCTCATTGGTAACTTATTGCAAACAGGAAAGGAGAGGTACACAATCATTGAGGAAATGTACAATTTCCTGAGTTTTGGCCATAGGAAAAAGAAAGCATCCCTAACTGCAGAAAATGCATTAAAGTAACTTTAAAGTTTCTTCTCAGGTATCATGACTAGATGATATCCTGGAGATGGGGCAAGTTGTTTCTGGGTTCCAACAGTGAGTTTTTAAAAGTGGCCACCAGCATGTGGAATTAGACGCAAAAAGCTTTTCAGGGCTCATTTTGTTAATTTTGGCATTTCACAGGTCAAATGAAAAGGTTAATGAGTAGGGTTGGTGTACTCCTTCAGCTTGTCTGATATATGTAGGTGAAAACCTGGCAAATGTCACAGTTCATGAACAGAAACAGATGTGTTTATGCATGACCTGTGATAAGGTTGCCAGTCTGAAACTGAATCCAAAGAACTGTGAGTTGGTTTAAGGATAGAAAATTTATTTCTTGTTTTCTGTCAGTGATGTAGTAATTGGAGAATGAATTTACACAGGCAAGAACAAAACAAGCAGCTGAGCAGAACTCCTTAAACCCACCAGATGTGCAGAGTTTTGTAGGATTACGGTCTTATTATTACAGAAGGTAAACTGGTAGATTTGCCAGTGTTGCAAAACATACACGTAAGTTGTAGATGAAAAGGAAACTATTTCAGTCATCAATAGAAATGTGATATAGCAGGTTCAGAGTTGAAAAGGCCCATTGCAAATGTTCCCCTAATATATATATTTTTTGAAAACCCTTCCATATTAAATACAGATGCTAGAGCCTGCAGTTTGGGGCAGTATTGACACAAGAACATAAAAAATCTTGAGGGTATGGTTATTGAGGACGCTTAAAACAGTTAGAGCTTAAATTCTCTAGGGAGAAGTTATTGCAACACTCAAAAGGAACTCCTGGCAGTCATTAAAGCTACAAAATATATCCAACACTAGTATAGGAAGATGTTAATGGTCAGGACAGACCATACATCCCTGCAGTGGCTCAGTAGATCCTGCAATTCTGAGAAGGTTGCCACGTGTCTAGAAAAGCTGCAACACTAACATTTTGCAATTACAACTACTTTGTTTTGTGCCTTCCTGTGTTGACTCTAGTGCAGGACTAATTGGGAAGTGATTAATGATTTCTGAAGAGAATGAGGATGCTAGGAAGGAGTAAGCCTTCTTTTCTTTTGGCATAGGTGAAAACTGGTTCATCCAGGTGAGAATTGTCCATAGTAAACAACAGTTTCTCAAAGTGGGGGTTATATCTGGAAAACATACAATGAAAAGATGGTTTGGCAATGAAGCCACTTTAGAAGTGGTATCTTTTCAGAATACCATAGTAAAAAACCCCTCTGCTTAGAATAAGAAAGCACTGAGTGTAAACATGAAGTTGTAGAGGACAGCAGAAGAAACCAATTGATTATTGGCTCAGGTGTTGGTTACTTGCCAGTTCTATGCATCATGGACTCGGTGTGAGAGAGATGTTGAAAAGGATCTGGGTTGACCACTTGTGTGATGCGGTCCATAAAGTCTCACAAAGCGTTTCATGTGCATGGAGCTGGGTAAGATCCTTGAATGGATCCAAATGGCCAAACTGATCTCATGGGCAGGAGTAAGGTTTTGCATTTCTGTTTCTCAAGCTTACATTCCCTATAGAATATGTATAGCGCTGGTTCTGTGCTGACTCTTCCTGACTGGAGTGTGATGAGGTAGCCTGCTGATGAGGGGAAAGCTCGGATAATAGACAGGCATGTAAACTTCTCTGTGAAGGCAGCAGGTTTTGTGAAGGCGTAGACCATATAATCTCTTTAATGTAAATTGCTGCAGTTACATCTTAGAACTAACAGAGAAAGTAACCTAGATTTCTAAATAAATCCAGTACACAGTTATATACTGGGGTAATATTGTCTTTCCTTTGACAGGTATTTCACTGTAACATGCTACTGAATTTCTAATTTCAAATGATACAAGGAAGCCTGGCCATGAGAAGTGTTGACAGTGTAATTTGATTTTATTTGTATCATTGTCACTTCATGTGTGGGACATTCTTTTCTGTTTTATTTTTTTAACGAGAAACGTTCCATCAGATTATGAAAAGAACATTTTCTGTTGCCCAATGTATAAGCAAAAAAACCTAACAGACCAAAACCCCAATATTAAAAAGAACAGAAAAATAAAACAAGTTAAACAATAATACTTGACTTTTATGTATAACGCATTGACTTCAGAAATCTGAGTCATTCCATCCATATAAACAAATTATATAGTAGTAACAAAGTGCATGAAGCAAATTGCTAAATTTAACTAAGGTATTAAAATAAAAAGTACTTTAAAACAATACTTTAACAGTTTCTTGCCATGATTCCATCATGCATCAATACAAATCAAATCCTGAGGCAACCTGTGCCTATGACAGTCTTTCTGTATTACTGTGTAAATAAATGGAAGTAATGATCAGACTCGCAAGAGGGTGAAAAACATCAAGACAAATCATCTATTTATAACAGAGCTGTAATTAAAAAAAAAAAAAATCAAAGTGCACTGCTGGTACATCTCATTTGAGCCTATATGGGATGTGTATAGCACAGGGGCATGATCCAGTCTCCAATGGTTTCAATGCTTTGTTTAAGCACCAAGGGAATAAAGAACGATGGATGTTCTGTTACTAGCATTACTATGAATAGCATGAAAACCGAAAAATTGTACCAGAATATATACGTAAACATCTTTTGTATACTGAGGAGGCAAACACTCTTAAATTATCTGATGTGTACAGTACTGGTACTTAATGTTTTGGTGCCAGTACCAGACTGGTCCAGTAATTAGCATTCAGATCTATTTCTAATTACAGATAAGGCATATAACAAAAAAGTAAATATTTGGTTATTAATATCTCATACAGTTCAGCAACCCAACCAGTCAGAATTTATCTTGCCAATTTTAACAATCTTCAAACTCTTGTCTTCCATTTGTAGATAGTACTGATCTTTGAAAAAATAGGTGTATCCTGTGAAGGTAAATAAAAAAGCATACTCAGATTATGGAGCACATAATTCTTGATCAAAGCTTTTTTGTCTGTTTGATATTATGAAGCTTAATGAACTGGAAGACTTATCTCCCAAAAGAGATTTAATTTAAAAATACATAAAAATTCCCATCCTGGAGAAGAGAGGTCTTCTTAATTGAAGCCTGCAGTCAGGTTACCATTTTGTGAGCCAGAATTTTCTGGTAAAAAATGTTTGCTGGCAAGATAGATGTTGAAAATGTAATTGAGTCGAGAGTCATGTGATATCAGTGGTGCTTCCAGACATTTATGTGTATCTGTGCAAAATATGAGGCCACTTAAAACCATGGGCCAGGGTCTCAGCTGCAGTTTATAGGAGGTTAAACAAAAGAGCAAAATACAACCTGTTTGTGCCTTTGCTCAAGACTATCATACTTGAGTTCTGGCTAGAGCGGGTTGATGCTGAAATGGTATTGTGACTGCATGCTGGTGCTGAGGAACCAATTTTCCCCATGCCCAAGTTGGAAAACCAGCATGAACCCAGATCTGAGTCTCTGGGACATCTTGACATAAAAGTGTACAACATAGCAATGGAAAACAATGAGATGCTTCAAGACATGTAAACAAGAGAGTATATAGCTGCCTTTTTAAAAAAAAAAAAAAAAAGTGTTCAGCATCAAGGAAATAAATGATAGAGTAGTAGCAGGTTGAATTCAATGACCACGAAAAGGGAAACTAACATAACTATTATTATTATTTGCTTGGATAAAAATATTCAGGAGAGATCATATTCCCTAAACATTTCATTTTACAGAGTTTAAACTGTGATTAGTAGGGTATTTATCAACTGATATTTAATGGGAAAATAAAGAGACAAAAAACGTTTGTTTGAACCAGTATCCAAAGCTGGATGGGAATTTGTCTCCTACTCATGGACCACAAGAAATTAATCTCCAATAAGTTTTACAGCAGACAAATAAGAGAGCTTGTTAGTGACTTAAATCAGAATTATGGCTTACCACTGTCACCAAGACCCAGGACAGCATCAAGGTTATCTGGAACACCATTCCAAGAGTCAGCAATGAATTTAGGGGATGCAAGCTCCATTTTCTTCTTTTCTTCATTGTACCTGAAGAAAATTATATCCCTGCATTACAGATCTGTATTTAATGTTAAAATGTAACATAATTTTTCAGGAAGTCCTCAGCAAATGTGAGTATATAAAGCAATCAAACAGAAATATAATAACTGAGTTTGTAACATTGTTTCTATTTCATTATAATTATTCCTGACTCCTTTAAAACCCTGTGAAATTTTATGTCCATTTGGAAATGCAATTCTTGCTGAATTGAAAATATACTTTCTAAGCAAAACCCTTTTCAGAAATGTATCTTTAAAATGTCAAACATAATTCTAGGAAAGGTAACTTTTTTCAGGCAGCAGCCAGCATATGAAGGTAGCAGATTTTAATGTGAAATGGCTATCTTTTAAAAATCTCATTTGAAATATGCTTGTAGTCCATGTAATTGATGGATTTATATTAAATTACTAATTACCTTCCCTAACAGTTCATTAAAAAACCCTGTTATTTTCACAGTCTCTCTTTCAGTGATGATCATCAGATAAATGCCAAGTTAAAAAGACATGCTTTTCTTCGGGGACAAGAAACCCCCAAATCACAATGGCTTTCACAATCTATGCTTTAAAGAGGAAAGACTCAGCTGGTGTAAATGCACCAGACTCCATGGAAGTCGGATCTAGTTTTCAGTGCCCTTCAGAAGTGAGTGGATCTGTCTGAATCCACATCTGCAGATGAGCAGTTGTTACATTTGTGTGCTTTCCCCTGTAGAATGCAAAGATAGATTTGTGCAAAACCAGTTTTACACTCCAACAAACAAGTGATCCAGGATCTCCCCTGCCCATATACATGGAATAAATGTCCCAGAGATGCAAGGTCCTTGAGAGTGAAGATGGAAGGAGCGAGTCTGTGGCCTGGTTTCCCCATTTTTCTGATTCATAGATGGGAGTCAGTGCTGCGCAGGAGGAATGGAGATGTCCTGAGGAGCAGTGACACGGGATATAGTTTGAACCAGACTTCCAATGCATGCAAGGCCTCAGTCACCCTGGCAGCAACTCTTCAGGAGCAGTGGACTTCAGAGAGGTCGTCTGACTAGCACTGGAGGGAGGGAAGCATTTGTGTTCTCTATTTCTATTTATCCATATCTGTATGTATCTTGGGTTACCTTTCCCTCATTGCTGTATGGAACTACTTGGATAGTAGTTCCAAAGTAACACCAGTGCAAATGAGCAGTAGGTTGGTCAAAATAAATTTAAATAATTAATTTAAATTACTTACTATTTTTTCCTTGGATATTTAAAGAAAATCTAGTATCCTGCTGGGTAGCTTTAAAACTTCAGCTGTGGAATCTGAGCCACCTCCTCTTCACCTTGCTTAACAATCTTGTTATAATAACACTAAAACAGCTTGGGGCTGGAAGGATGGAGAGGACACTTTCAAAAAATCCATTTAAAGTAAGTGTGATAATGGCACAGGAAGGATTATTTTGATTCTGTGTGGCAGAGTCCTTGTATAAAATAAAACAGACACATACTTAAGAGTTATAGCATCTGTGTTAAACAGAGATGCATTTTTTCTTGAAATATTTGTCAACTGCTGGCTTGGTTCTTTACACAGATAGAAATCACTTAAGCTTATTTTGATTCCATAACAATAAATTATGTATTCTGCAGTGACTACAATTGATAAGGTACTTTGTTAAAAATACTGTCTGTGATTAGAGTGATTAATTACTTAGAGGCCCTGGAGTAGATTAATAAAAACAATCATTGGTACAGAGGAGACGAGCAGCTTTGCTAACTCATAGTTTGTAGGTCTTGGTAGGAATCCAAAGTATTGCGCATGGCTGTATGAGAACTACTTGCAAATGTTTAAGATGGTCTCTACAATAGGACACTGAAAAATTAATAACATTTTAAGTTGTTCTTTTTTTTTTTTTTTTTTTTAGATAATGGAGAAGAGTACTGTCCTCAAAGTAATTGAAAGTTATGATCAAGTGGCAATTGTGAAAGGGTATTTTATTTACTTACAGGAATCCACAGCCATTAGGATATAATAAAGACATTCATCCAGTTTGATCATAACATGAAATTAATGTTCACATAAAACGGACTCAATTATACTGAGACCTCCTTTGATATTTTATATAGAGCATCTCTCAGAAGGAACCCTTATAGCTTGGAGAATCTTTTAGATTTCTGGTGGGTGTTTCAAATGTTTAACTTTCCTCTAAATTGTCAGTTAATGAATGGTTCAACTTTCAGCCTGTTTTGTAATGTCTGCATTCCTGAAGTAAAGCCCTGTTCCTCAAAGAGACCTCTGATGGTGAAAGCAGGAGTTAGTGTCTCTGTTTTGTTCCCATGCCATTCTGATAGACAGAGGTAACTCAAAGTTCCTCAAAGCACCAGAGTGTCTCCGTTTTTTATGATGATCTTTTGTGCCAGATCTTCCTGCCCATTATGATAATGAAATTCTATTAAATGCAGTTAGTAGATTCTTCATCAGGTGTAATGTAGGATATTTATCTCTACCACAGTTATAGCCTTGAGACATTTTAAGGACATTCTTTCCTAATCTAAGAGTCCAAGATCTTTCCTGGATGGAGCGTGGCAGCAGGTCACCTGAGTTTGGTTGTTTGCATTGCATTATATTTTGCTTCTCATACAGTCTTTTGAACAGGAACCTTAGTTCAAATACAGTTACATGCATTTGTGGAATACCGCATTTGTGGTGTTCTTTGCAACAAAAACTTCTCTGAGCATGTACTGCAAACATGAAAAGGATTGTAGAGATAGTCAAAATGAACTGAAGCTAAGATTTTTCCCAAAGTATTAACAGATAGGCTTCTTGTGTTTTGTTCAGATCTCCTCATTGCTAACTCTATTAGTAGAGCAAAAGGATTTACAGTCATCCCCAGAATGCTTTGCCAGTCACACTGCTGTTTCTTTTACATCCAGTGCCTCCGAACTCGATGGCTTAGCAAAAGAATTTCAAAGGCAATTTGGTCAGTCTTTGGCCTCAAGTGATTTGAGATCAGCCCATTTTAAGGAATTCCTCTCAGAGTTTTCCCCCAGCAACAGTGAGCTGACAGAAGGGATGGCTTGCCCTTCTCAAAAGCCTGAGACTGATGTGGGGCAGTTGGTAAACAGGGGTTGAGAAATGGGTTGGTGGTGAGTGGCCTGACAGAGACTCCCAGATACTGCCATCATTGCAAGCTGTGTTCTCAAATATGTGCTAGTTTCCTGCTGCTGAACTGAAGTGCTTTCCTAGCCATAGTCCATGGATCAGCATCCTCACTCACCACTGCTGTCAGCTCTGTCCTGGCAGCCCTCGTTGTGTATTCTCTAAGGCTGAACCCCCTGTGTTTGGTTCCTGCCTCCTGCACCTCAGTGTGCATTCAGCTCTAGAGACACAGCTTGGCAAACAGTGTACCACCACCACTTCAATGCATCTTACTTCCAGTATCTGTCTCCAGCAAAAATGTATGTCCTCTTGTTTCTGCCCCAGTTAAAAGCTGCATCAACGCGCTGCACATCAGGGGGTAGTCCCAGGTTGGTGAGTTTCTTTGGATAGCCCCTGTCCAAGTTACTGGCTGTATAAACCCAGTACTCATTTCCTAAGCAGGGAAGAAAACAAAACAAACACACACTGTTTATTGATCTGATACAGAGCAGTATTTCTTCTTTTATGCTCTGTATGAGACTTCTTATCGCGCTAACTGTACTACCAGTCTTTCTAATATTTTACCAACTGTGAAGCACTAGATTAGAGTGCAGGTGTACTCTGATTACAATTTCTGCTTTTGCTTCCTGAGTGTTGCTTGCCTCTTAGCAAAAGACATCACTTCAGCATGCTCTTGCTTCCTCCCTTCTTAACTGTCTCATCTTTGAGACAGACACTGTCTTAGTACAGTTGGGGTTATATTAAAACAAATAGTTAATATTTGTAATTTTTTGTATGATGAAGATGGTCTGAAACCAGGCATGAGCATCTGAAAGTCAAATGCAGAAACTCATGTTCACCCTCCATTTGTTTTGTTGAGCAATTTTATTGAGTAATTAACATGAAGTTTTTGCCCAGAGTTCCTATTTCTGTTTATTGTCATACAGAGTTTTCTAATGTCTCTCCAAATATGTAGTAATGGAAGATATAGTAGTATTCTACATTCTTTACATAAAATTACACTTTACTTAGTAAACACCCTCACAAGATTCACTGAAAGCTATGGAAAGATTCATTCATGAAAGGATATTCATTGATTCTGTGCTAGTGGGAAAGAAAGTAAGTAAAGTATTAATATGAGAAAAGTGTAAAGTGTAGTGTTTTGAGTTCATGCGACGTTACAATTTTGCCGTTTGGGAGCAAAGGGTGGGTCTCAGGAGTAGGTATTTTAAGACAGTTGGGGCACATGTAACTTTCAAACCTATCTTTGTTTGATAGTTTGTATTTACTTATTTATTTATAAAGTAGGTTCTCCTGAAGATTATAAAGAGAGGGAGAGAGGTTAGATGTAATAGGATTATGTATAGTATATGCAGTAATTAAACTGTTTTGGCTTGCCTGAAATAAAACTTTTCCAAGCTTTTTTTTTTTTTTTTTTTTTTTGGTGTGTGTGTGTGTGTGTTTTGTTTTGTTTTGTTTTTTTGTTTTGGGTTTTTTGGGGTTTTTTGGTTTGTTTTTTTGTTTTCCCCCTCCATGTAAACTCGGGCAAATGGCCTTGGAGACATGTGGAATAGATTATCATTACTTTTTTTCCTCCTGTACAGAAAACGTACAGCAGCACTGGCCATATGTTTTTTACATGATTGGAGATGTTTAGTCATCTTTTAGTAGATACTGGAGCCCAGTTTTTGCTGGCTCAGTTTTTCATGTTGAAAACAGCCTCCCAGTTCCACTAATGTGGCCAGTGCAGCTGAACCGTATGTGTTCAGCTTATGACGGACGGAGCAGTGCTTCCTGTTATCCTCCTCTCCCATAGAGGCAGCTCGACAGCTGCCTGTATCCTCTGCCTGGTGAGCCACCATGGCAGATACTTGGAAGCCAGAGTAGAAGTCAGTCTTTGGCAAAAGAGGAGACAAGGAGAGACATGGCAGGAGAAAAAAATCTAATTTTCTCAAGCAACATGTACAGAGACATGATGAAACAGGGCTCCCACTGTTGGTGCTTTTTGTTTTAAGTAATGACTCTTGTTTAGTCTTGCTTATTGTTGAGTGTATCTTTCTAGGTGTTGATAGCTCCCCTTTGTTGCAATGGAGGCTGAATGCTGTTCAGTCTTTCAGACCCAGCCTTTAGTCCTAGAATCATCACCATGGGATGTTTTGGGATCTGTCACCCATACCTGCTGGCTCCACTGCCTCTTAGGCAGGCCATTCTCTGGCCCAGTTACAACTCGGAGGAAGTTGAGCTTGAATGCAACACTTATGCAAATGGCTATGTACATTTTAAAACTGATACCTGCAAAAAATACAGCCTTCTCGTCCTGAGGGGCCTCGTAGACAGCATCAATTTTCTCTGGCAGATCAGGCCAGAATGTAGCAACAAGAAGAGGACCTGTGGGTTTTCCTCGGGGGTTTACAGTCCTCCACATGAATCTGAGCAGAACAGAAAATTGTATGAGATTTACAATGAACTAATTCACTGGCACATCTGTTTCTCATAATTTCTGGCAAAGGCCACATAAGCGTGCGTACACACACATGCGCACACACACATTAGCAGCAACACACACTGTTTTCCTACGGTGACTGAAAAACCAAATCATTCATTTAGAAGCATGTTGCTCAAACAGTTGCACAATAAGCTGCATGCAGGTGAAATTGCTTGCACTGATTGCACTGATTGCTTTGGAGCTCCTGTTGCTTTTTCCATCAGGGCAAAATGTATTCTGTGCTTGAGTCTACAAATAAACTAATTTACAAGGCATTTAAACTATTAGAGCTCTCCTGCTGTTGTGTATGGAGCAGATAGATGAGTGTTTGACAAAAGCAGAGATTTATATTCCATGAATTGCTCTTGCAATTACTATTGTGGTGACTAAAAGTTCAAATTTAATAACAGTATATCAAACTGCTTGGAAGTGAGCTTGGCTGTAAAAGATACTTCTAGCACTAAAAATGTTCATTAGAGAAATGCCAAGGGTAATTTACTGGCTATTTTATGTATAAGTAGGATCATCATTTGATTTAAGCTTTAAAAAGCTGTAATTATCTTTAAATGGTAGAGCTTTGTGCAGAGGGCTTTTGGTATTAAAAATGACACTACTATTTCCTCCTCCATAGAGTGAAGAACTTTTTTCCCCAACAGAACAAAAGTTTTGCCATGGTCATAAAATGAAAAATCAGCAGGCTGGTGGAATCACTCTTGCATCAAACTGTAGCTATTAAATTCTCAGGTCAAACAGGTTTTACTATAATTATGTTGCTGAAGCTCAAGGTGCTACTAGCATTTTTTTTCCAGACTATAAATAATCATTACCCATTTCTACCTAGAATAATTAAACCCAGGATCTGAAGCTGAGTTTTGGTTTTGCCAAAAACTTGGAGGAGCAGACCTAAAGTCATTTAATAAATTGCTGTATTTTTATTAGCAGAAGTTTGACTGTGAACAGAGCTAGCTTGAGACAAATAAAACATTTTTAATGCATTTACGATTAGTTGCTGCAGACTGAATTATGGAAATCTGTGGTGTTTGATATGAGGAAGAGTACAACTGGAAAGTTCATTGTTTTTTCTGTCTCTTAATTAAAATACATATTAGTTTCACCTGACATGGTACTAATAATGAAAACAGTAATATGTTAACTTACTCTAATTTTGCATACATGTATGTTTTTTAACATGTACAAAAATATAGCTGAGCATAACTCACCATAATTTTTATTTTAAAAAAGAGACAAGGAATAAGGCATTTAGCTAATTACTCTTGCTCTTGACAGTGTTTAAACTCTTATGAAACTGTAAAAGGTAATAAAGTTTGTTTCATGTTTCTCTTTTTAGACAGAAAAGCAGATCCAATATTACATGAAATGGAAATCCATGTAACAGATCTTTCTAACACTGCATTTGTAAAAGTAGCTCCTTTAAAAATCAGTTACAGAATTCACAATCACATTTGGGCCTGATTTATGGTTGAGTCAGCACTAATAATTAGTGTCTGAATGAATTCCAAACTTTCCAGAGCCAACAGACTCGAACACCAAGTTTTTATTAAAGCACACATTTCAAAGTACTTGTTAAAATGGTGAGGTTTCCTCATGGAAAGGGAAACTTTGTCAAAACTGAATTTTCTTCTGTTTTTGAATCGGGTAGGAGGTATTTGTATTTCTACTCATCTTATTGAAGAGATGGTGACAATAATTATTTGGCTTTCTCATTTCACTTTGAACATGTTAAAATGTTTTAACTCATTCAGGTTAAATTTTAATCTTATGTTTATAGACTGATTTAATATTTTGTAACAGTAAATATTTTACATTATATTTCAATATAATCAAGATTTGCTGTTATTATTATTACTACTACTACATGCAGTTATGTAAAGGGACCAAATCAGAAGTTTGAATTTTTGTTCACTTTCAGAAGAAAAACATCTGTGTAAATGCTGTACTCGGACACTCAGTTGCTTGGAGGATTCTGTGCCCAGTGGAAAAGCTCAAGTGTTCTCTATAACCAACAGCACCTCCAGTAATTCCCTTTTATTTCTTTGGTTTGAAGGGGGAGGGAAAAACACTATTTTGAAAGAATTAATCTGATCTAACCTCCTTTTTGCTATTTACTCCTTTTGCTTGTGTAATATGACAGTTGGATGCTATGGTCATTTTCATGAATCATGGAAGTCACACGGCACATGATAGACATTTGTTTTTTGAATTCCAAAAGTGAGTCATAATGCTGCTTGCCTGATACTTGGAAAGCTGCAAGACTGACAGTCAAAGCAATTCCAGAGCAAAACAATTCAACAATTGTCTGCTTTTGCTGCATGTTCGATAAAGCATGAGTCAGTTTGAACAGATTGTTTTGGTACTCACATAGTTCTTTGACCAACTGTACTTGAATGCGAAATAATTCTGTTTTGTTGGGATTATATAGAATACGGATTTGCTTTGCTGATTTAGGAATAGATTTTAAATTGTTCCTTGTTGGATCAAGCCTTGCGTGATTACCAGTTTACAAAAGCAGAAGCCAGGTGGAGGTCTGGCTGAAAACCAAGGCCCACAAGTGAGCAAAACAAGATCAGTGTGCTGTGGACAGTGTGGAACCTGAAAGAGTTTTCTAATACTGTGAGAATGTTTTTCCTTTTGAAGGCACTGAGCTGAGGTGAATACTTTTGGTCTCTGATGACTGTGCTTGCAAAAGTGGGCACTGGTTTTGGCAAACTTGTTAGGCCAGTGTGTTGGGGCCAGCTCTGTGCAACTTGTTGGTGAAAGGGCCCAGTGCTGACTTTCTGTAAGGCCATTTCATGGCCAAGAAAGGGCAATTTCTTGCCATTAGGGATCACTGGATTGTAAGGAATCTTAGGCTGCCAATCTAGGGCCAAGAGGAATAGCACAAAAGGTACCACAGGTGTCCCCACAGGAATGTTCAGTGAACTATTTTGCCCCTAGCAGCTGTAATAGAAATGGGGAACATTATGTTCTTACAACCAGAAGTTTGATATCCAATTTCTGCATTGTTAAAACACAAAGCCAGTGATAAAGATGATGTCAGACTTCAAACCCAAAGCACCATTATTCTGGGTATCACATAGATGGGAAGTAGAAGAAAATGTACTGAAGGAATTACTGTATACTATAGCCTGCAAAATTACCCAATTAACCATGATTTTTTTGATATGAAAAGCTGGTGAGTAGAGTTAAACTGTGGAGCATAGTAATAAATCCTTCATATCTTCTTGCTGATAATTTAAATCTGGAGGAAATGGCAGGACTTTATACCCACAGGAGATAACTATTAAATTGCTGTTTTGTGAGGGTGACCTTGTTTGTTGGTTCCTGCTTCCTCTTAAATTTTAGCTGACATTTGGGAAGGAGCAATGAGCAGGTGAGTTGTAATACTTCCATCAGCTTCAGATGCTTGTATATGTTTCTGTATGATAGCAGACAGTGTTTGATTTAGGCACGCGCAGTAAATGTGTGTGGGCCTAGATCTTCAGTGGCTTTGGGAGAATGTTCAGGGTAACTGAGGATAAATGATTTCAGATTGGGCACTGATTTATGGCAGAGAAAAAGGAGCTTTAGTGTCTCTCAACATGGTGCTGCCAAGTCTTGTAGTCCTTGGGAGATGCTCTTCATTTCTGAGCAGCTGGATAATACAGGCCCTGGCAAAGGCAGTGGGAGCTGCAGCTGTGCAGCCACCTCATTTTATCAGGAATGTCCCTGCTTTTGCATCAAAAATGCTTTTTGTGTCTTTTGCCTCAGAGACCTCGCACACATGTAGCCTATCCAAATCACCAGTGTCCTTGATGTGTTATAACAGCAGCCATGAGTCACATAAAACTGTTATTTAGTGATTTTGGACTCAAACTGGATTAAACCACTCAGGGACAAGACTTTGCTCACAGATTTCCTGATTGTATCTCTATGAACATGGGAAAGAACCAGATCCTCTTTGGGTCAGTCTATCACAATGAAAGTTATACTACAACTGAAGATTTGCTAAAACAATGTCTCCATGGTGGAAGAGGCATCTGAGATTATTGTGACTAGCTTTGGGTGAACTACTTTTTTGAAGGAGTGTTTTTAATAGTTGAGATTGGAAATTTTCCTTCAGCCAGATTTGAAGCTTTCCCCCAGAGTGCAGACTATATGAAATGAAATCAGGAAGGATGGTGCCTCCAGAGCTCTACTTCACTGCAAGTGATGGGATTTCCATTGCTCAATTACAATCCTTGTAGGTTTTTCTACAAAAGGCATCCGGAAATTTTACAGGGAATGAATCTTTCTTTGGCAGGGAATGGACTGGCTAATGCATCTTTTCCATTGCTAATTTTGTGATTAAAATTACAGATGGGTAAATCTCTAAAGATTCTGGGGGTCATATCTGGTTTGCATAAGCATTGAGAAGTTTGGATGTGTCTCCCACCTACTTCACCCTTTTAAGCAACCCTTATTTGTCAGCACGGCTGTCACCTGGGTTAATTTTTGCTCTCCAGTCTGTAAAATTGGGCAGAAGATATCATGAGAACAGGCTTTTTTATGAGATTTGTGGCATTTCCTTGTCCTGGTTTTAGATAGAAGTACCAGCAGCCCAGTTGTTGTCATAGCATCTTGACTTGTGCAATCCCAGTATAGGACAGAAACTAGAAATTAAAAAACCAACACAAAACTGCCTAAAATAATGGCTGAAGTTGAAAATTCCAGACTCTCAAAGAAGTTTGAGAGTAGCTCTAGGAAAAGATGAATTTATGGCATAATCATCTCACCTATCTCTAATTACAAAAATCATTTGGACATGAAGGTGGTTGGGAGTAATCAGCATGGATTTACAAATGGGAAGTCATGCTTGACCAACCTGATAACCTTCTATGATGAAATCACTGGCTTGGTAGATGAGGGGAGAGAAGGTCAGAAAGGTTTTTTTAACCCTGTTTTGCAATAAGATTCTCATAGAGACACTGTTGAAGTATGGATGATGTAAGCAGACAGTGAGGTGGACTGAAAATTGGCTGACTGGCTGGGCCTAGAGGCTGTGGTCAGTGCTACGAAGTCTAGCTGTAGGTTACTAACTAGCAGTGTACTCCAGGAGTCAGCACTGGATAGAAGACTGTTTAACATCTTCAGTAATGATCGGGATGATGGGGCAGAGCACACCCTCAGCACATTTTCTGATGACCCGGAACTGGGAGGAGCTGCTGATGCACCAGAGGGTGGTGCTGCCATCTGGAGAAATGGGATGACAGAAACCTCGTGCAGTTCAACAAAGCCCAGTTCAAGGTCCTGCACCTGTGGAGGAACAACCCCAAACACCAGTACATACTGGGAGCCAACAGACTGGAAAGTAGCTTCATGAAAAAGGATCTAGGGGTCCTGGTGGAAACCAAATTGGCCATGAGCCAGCAGTATGCCCTTGTGGCTAAGAAGGCCTTATTGTTTAACCATAAAATGAGAATTTGCCATCTCTTTCTGTTAGGAGTTGATTATGACACTTCGCCATCTCTAAACACATAAGTGAAAGGACAGAGAATGTGCCTATTAAATTTCTAGAGTTTGATGAATAGTTCTGACAGATTCCTCCACTTGAGGCCCCATTGGTAAGCAACTTATCTCACTTACCTATCTTTGAAGAAAAACGTTTCTCCTCTAATTTGTGCGACTCCATCAAATACAATGTCATGCTTGCAGAGCTCTGGAGTGACAGGTCCAAGGGTTGGACGTGGGCCTGGCCCTGGCCCTGGCCCTGGTCCAGGTTCAACATCAGGCGATACTTCTGTAAAGGTGAACAGAGATATTCTGTTACACTGAAATACAGTGTTTGCATAGCTTACATAGAGAACACCAGCTACAATATTTTCTAGAAGGGGAATAATTTGGAGGCAGTGCTTGAAGGAGAAAAAACTTATAATAAATTCCTTTTAGAAGAAGGGTAGTCAAGAACATCTGAGAAGGCCTTAGCTTCCAGTCCTGCTGTAATCTGCTGTGTGGCCTCATTGTGTCTGTGTGAGTGTCTTTCCATGTTGAGCTGCCTGTTTAACTTGAAAGATATTCAGAAGCCACTATACTGGGTTTCAATGTTAACATTACAATTTTTATTTTACTGGCTTCTAAAAAGAAGAGAAATGCCTTTCAAAGTCCTTCTACAGAATTATCTGCAACTCCACTGAGAGAGATGTCAAAGTAGATTTATCTTTCCAGAAGTGCCAATAGTTTGCAAGTTACAAAGATGCATTTTGAGCCATTTGTATTATCTTTCTGCCCTCATAAATAATCAAAATGTATTCTTCAGAACATGCACTTTGCCATCTGTTTTATTTTATTTTGTTTCATTATTTTGCTACTGCTGTATTGCCTTATGAGGCATTTGCCTTTTTTCGTAGAATCAGGTTGATTTACTGTATGAAGCAAAGTGGAATGTAGCTGATTTGAGATAATAATATTGGAAGAAAAGAAAGGGTTTTTTTAACAATTGTTTCATATAGAAAGCAGTTTGTAAAGGGTTATATCGGTTATAAAGAGACAAGGAAGATAGTTTTGTCTCGGGTTTTGAAGTGTGCCTTGGGAGAACTGGGTTAAATTCTGAACTCTATCAAAGATACTCCATATGAACTTAGAAAATTCGCTTAACCTTGCCCATATCTCAATTCCCAGTCTTAATTAAAGCAGCTAAGGAAAGGAAAAAAAAAGAAGATTCAAATCAGATTTTTGATAAAAAGGTGTCTTGTGGTAATCATTTTAGTATATTCCTATTATCATTTCTAAGGTGTTGTATACTGTAGAATATAGTCACAATTAGGAAAATATCTCAGTAGAAAAGTGAAAAGTACAGAAAGAGAAATTATGTAGATTTTCTTCTACTGACTGTAGTAAACTTGTGCCTCTACAAGGTAGAAAATATATACATGGAAGGAACTTAAATCTTAATACTTATACATTTTACTAAAAGTATCTGTGGAGAAAATAATAAATTTTAAAGATGTACCCACATAAAACTACTTAAATCCACCTTTTCTCCATCAGCTTTCCAAATGAATTTACATTGAAGTATCAGCTCCCACACACTCTCTGCAAATGTTATTGTGACAGTACAGTTGAATTATTGTGGGAAGGCAATGTGAACTGTTTCCAAGCTGGGACAGGAAACAACGTCCTTCCCCTCTTACAGGGAGTTGCAATCTGGGAAGCTCAGAGTGCTGTAGACAATAGTACCCCGAAGCACCCATGTCAGATTTCAAGCTAGAGAAAAGCACAGCATTTCATTGTCCCAGTAAAGGCATTAGAAATTTTCATCTAACAGTTTGGTTATGAGGAGTTTTGGGGCTCCTGTTAGTTCAGTAAATTTAGTGATGCCTCATCCTTAAATTGTGACATTTGATTGAAGTAATAACATGAAGAGAGCAGGGAGAAAGGAACAGGGGATGTTTCTGGCATTGGTGGTATTGTGCAGTATGTAATTTACTGCAAGTTGAATCCCAAATTTCAGCCTGTACTGCATGCTTTTCTGATGAGTTCTGCTGAGAAGAGAGGACTTTACCATATAGCTCCTGGATCCCTTTAATGTCATCCTGAGAAAGCCGAAAGTTCTTGGTGTAGGTGTAGATAGGGGCCATAAGAGCTCCTGGATCCTCAGAGTGCTCTAATCCCATAGCATGGCCAAATTCATGAGCAGCAACCAAGAAGAGACTGTAACCTAAATAACACAGCAAGATACTATTAGCTGCTTGCATCTCAATAGAAGTGTACTACACAGGTTATTCATAGTCTTATAATTTTATTTTCCTTGCTACCCACCAAAAATAGTCAATAATAAATACCATAATTAATATTTACAGCCTTCAACGGTGAATGCCATACATATTGCCAGAAATGACATTTCATTAGAGAGATTCTAAAACCTCTTCTATAGCTGTTGCTGCTGTCTCACGTGCAAGTGATTTTGACAACTGTTTTAATACTTCTGTGAAAAAAACGAAGTGTAGCAAATAAAATCAGACAGTTTCTTTTAGGCACAGAAAAATTAAACTTGCAATCTAGACCTCAAATCTTACTTTTAATCCTGCAATGGCATGTAAGTGATAAACAGGTCTGTACATCTGTGGGTCTGTGAACAGAACCTGAATCTCTTCTACCAAATATTGTTAGGTTAAAAAAAAATCTTTTATCATAGGGTGACATTTTATCAATTGTGTTCAAACAGTCTCTAAAATTTGGCAGTTATTTTCCTCCTAAAAGAGAAACCTGATCTAGCATTTGTTTGTAAATGTGTAAAAAGCCTTTTGCTATATTTAATTTTACCCATATTACAAATAAGGACAAAGATTAACCAAAATAATTTAAAATACTGATATTCACCATACAAACATTATACTGCATCTCTCATTTTTTTAAATGTGTTTTTCATCTTTGGCAATATCAGTCACAAATGTATTAATTTTTTACTTTTAGCATTTCTTCCTAATTTGGCCAATATCAGAGTATGATTATTACATACTAGTGAAATACTATAGTACTTCTGACTTTTAGCCTTGGCAGGAAGAAATGGTGATGAGGACAATGTTATTTATTTATTTATTTATCTATCTATCTATCAAATTTATTATTTATTTATTTATTTTTGTGGTTTAGAAAGCCACTTCATTATAGTTTTAGAAAATCTGAATGTTTCAGGCAGATGAGCTCTGGGACTGACTCTTTAACAATAGTCTCACATTTAAACATAGGGGTTTTACTCAAATTTTGAGCTGGAGAGAAGTACTGTAACCAGGCAGGGGTGATAAGTATGAGAATGAAATCATCATTAAGTGTGATGTCATCAGTGTGGTCAATATGCTGTTACCATTGTATTGCCCTGACAGTGTGTTACCTTGATCTGGGCAAAAGCCCCACTTGCGGTCGTCATCGTAGCTGCTGGTAGAAGCGCACCACAGCTTGCCGTCATTGCGCCCTGCACTCGTACAGGACTCATATTTATTCCCGAGGAAGATGAAGGGGAATACACAAGGGGCTCCCTCTGAATTTCCACCAACTGTTGACATAGCTGTGGAAAATGGCAGAAAAACACAGTGAGAAAGGAATCCCTTTTGTGAGATAAAGCTGATGCATCTTCTCCTAAACTACACATTAAAACCAGAAAGCAAGCAGAAAATCTGCAATACTATTAAGAATGTGAGGAGTAAGATTAAAAGAAATACTTGAACAGAAAATTGTCTGACAGGAAAAAAAGGAAAAAGTCTAGGCATGGCTGTTGCAATGATCCTGCCAGTGGTTTTGGTGGGAGTGAGAATGAGCCCTGGATTCATCTTCCCAGTTCTGAGAAAGCAGCAGATAACAGTGTTTTGTGGAAGGTGATTGCATGGCAAGTATCTTTTGATGGGCTTTCCTGGTGATGTTTTAAAGTATGTCTCAAATGGGCCAAAGGTAGATTTAGTGTCAGAAAGGTTAAAGGCTTGTTGAGTATCCACCTGTCTAGTTGGTGGCCCACTGAAATATAAGTTTTGAAGTAAAAGTCCCCAAAAGGTCCAGACCAGGAGTTATACCAAATAAATTGAGGAATTGCTTTATGCTGACAGCAGGGTACAGTTTAAAAGCATATGGATTTACACATTTTCAAAAGAGAAGGATACCAAACGTGGGTGACATCTTTTTTACTCAGTATTTTAAAAAAAACTTGTAAATTTTTCCCCTGTGTTCTCATCTCTGTAGTATATGACAGTAATATATAAGAAATAACAATTGTATATGCATGTACAAGTATTTTCTATAGGGAAGAGGGTGTAAAACTTGAAAATACAGTTTAAAGTAGGTATTGTAAACAGAATATGAAAAGAATATAAAACTCATTTAAATTCATTTACACTGCTACCTGGTAATTACAGTTTTCAAATTATGGTCTATCTTCTGGGAAGGTAAAGGAGAGCAACACTGAGGCAAAGCTAGTTGTATCCCTAATTATTATTATTTATTTCTCATTCATTATCATTAATTAATGAGCCAGAAATAATAATAAAAAATCACGGCTACCTGCAACAATAACCTTTTATGCCCCAAAAAAGCTTAAATTAAGTGTATTTCTTGGTTCCAGTGATAGAGACCGTGCTACCTAGGACTTTGAATATATTGACTCTAGATGTATCGGTTCTTTTGTTTGTTGAACTATCCTTTAGAATTTTCAGTTCCTAACTGTGTATCAAGTTGCAATGATTTTTTTTTTTTTTTTAAACATCTGTTAGATAAAATTAAAGGATTACACCTGGTTATCAAAAGTAACAGGAAGCCAAATACAAATACATCAAATCCCTATTGCAAATGGTTAGTCTATTTTTCTAGACTCAAAAGCCAGGGTGCATGTAGGTTTGAATGTAGCTTCAGGGTGCTACAGGGTGCATGGAGCTTCCCCCTGGCTCTGTTAAAAGCCTGAGATTTTAGAACTGCCATAGCTAACTTATACAGTCTAAATACTTCTGGCTTTAGTCTGTATCCTAAAATTGTACACCTGCCAAGCTATACAAGGCTATAAATTAATTTTTGTTCCTTTATGTAACAGAAGTTTAAAAGTATAAAAAATTGTAAAGAAAGCAGAAATCTATTTTCCTGGCTAAATCATTTCACTTAGTTCTTTTGAATTGCTGAAAAGTTCTATTACCTCAAGCTTAACATACTAAACAGGATTTCTTTCTTCAAGTGTAAATGGCAAGTATTAAGCTAAAATATTATTCATGCTTTCTTCCATCACATGAGACTTCTCTTCCAGGGCCATGAACAAATTGTAATCTACTCATAATTATCCTTCAGTTGTAGATATTTAGTCCTATGGTTCAGTGACATTTGTGTATCCCTGATAAACTTGGTGTGCAGTGGCATACCGTATCGTTTACATAGATCAGGCCTGTTCTAGTTACTTCCTTGGCCACCTATGCTGAAATTGTGCCCAGCTCATCAAGTTCTGTGTGCTCTGGTAAAGGAGATTTTTGTTACTTAACACAGTCTAATTTGTCATTGTTTTATGCAAGCAACATTCCTCATACCAGTCTCCGGACAGAATCCGTATTTCTTATCTCTATCATAGTCTTCAGTGGTTCCACACCATCGGTATCCATCTGTCCTGCCTTCTGTCGTACACTGGTCATAGGATTGGCCTTGAAATTTAAAGGGAAATTTGCATGGCTGCCCGTCACCATTGCCACCCATTGTAAAAAGTGCTGTAGGGAGAAGGAAAGAGAAAAATGTCAATATGCAATGTTCAGTATCAACAAGGAATCAGTGTGCCAATGGTAACAGGTGAAGGTCTTGACAGAGACTAGAAGCCATCACACGTGGTACAGTTCACACTTTAGAGCCTCTATTTTACACCAACAATTAAATGCTTTGGCAAGATAGACAAAGGATGTTACAATCTCACAAGTGTATAGAAAGGAATGACTGTTCTTTATAAATGAACTGAGAATGAAGAAAATTCTACTGAGCTGTTTGAATATGATTTGAATTGTGTATATCCTTTATAGCCTGCCTCATAACATAAAATTAATATCCCTTCTTGAAACAACATTTAGAAAGAGGATTCTGAGCAAGTCACTCATGTTCCTTAGCACTCTGCATAAAAAATGTTAGCTAGAATGGCAGACTCTGTACAGAGGCACAGACAAGCCGGATCAGTTTTTCCTAATGGCCATCTGTGTACATTTTCAGTTTCTTTAAGATGATGACATACAGTAGAGTTAAAGTCAGATAATGGTCTGTAGACTTTTCCTCTAGGCTTTGCTTCTCATTTCTGAGAATCCCTGCATCTGGGTTCAGGCACTCAATAGATGAGAAAGAGGACAACTATGACTCCTCTGACAGTACTGAACAATGGAGGCTTCTCCTGTCTTTTGCTTCATGAATGTTCCTGGAGGTAGTATATTGGTCTTCTAGGGGTTGTTTATTGTCTGTCCACATACACAGACAAGACCCCATAGCTCAGCCCTGAGAACCAGAAATCTCTCTTGTGGATGAAGGATTAAACCGAGTCAAGAGTTTGGGGATCTGTTCTAGGATTTTATAAACTTTCTGGATTATCTAGAGGAAGACAGATAAAATTACTCATACTGGTATTTAAAAAATGTATGTCCAAATTGAATTACATGAAAATTCAGGTGGCTTGGAGCATCTTGTGAATCTGCCTATGTCTTCTCTCGGTTGCTCTATCTGTGGGAATCCTCAATGGTAGGACTGTGTCTGTGAATGCCGTGTGCTGGCGAGAGGAAACTGTGGGGGCAACAAACAGGGCCAGGCCTTGCACTGAACAGAGACATAAAAATCCTTCCTTCATGCAGCTGTGCACTAGTTCCCCTTGAGATTTAAGAATAGCACCTCAGAATGAAACACATCTGTTTGAATTCCCAGTGTAAAGTATGCGTGATTTGACCTTTTTTTTAAGGTACCCAAAGGGACACCTTTCTCCCTGTTCTTCCCCCAGTTTAAAGCTACAGCTAAAACCCAAACCTGTATGTGGGAAGTTCTGGCGGGTTATTTTAACTTTGCTGTTGTCATTTTTCATGACCAAAAAGCCATTATAACCTCAGTGTCTTTGTGTAGGATTTGAGGGGGTTTGCCTTTGCTTAGTCTGATACATCGATGGGAAGAGACATTGTTTATGAGTGTCTTCACTGTTTGGAGTAGTAATAAATAAAAACCCAAGACCTTTTCTGGCTGAAGGGTGACTGGGAAGGGTTCTAACAATGGGGTATTGTGATACAGATGATTCATTTTGCCTTTTCCACTTAAATCAGTAATTGGCCACAGTATTGGGGGCATGAACCAGTAAGTTACTGAACTAAGTTCCAGTCCCACTAAGGAGAGGACTTGGAGTGTTGCAGGCCTGGCTCACATACATGAGTCTGCTGAACTTCTGATCTGGCCAAGTTCTCATCTCTATTCTTCTGCATCCTGGACATGGAAGCAGCCACACAGAGGTCCTATCTCTAGGCAAAAGATAACTGCAACACACGCTGTGCCTCTCAAAAAGAGCAAGCTGGAAAAGTTTGTATTTGTCTCAGGTGGTGTAATGTTAGGACTATGGCTCTCATGCTTGGAGAAAGAATTAATTTTTTTATAAAGGAATGATAGAATTGAAAGGCAAAATTAAACTGAGTTGTTTAGATGACTCATTTACCACATGAGCTGCTTCTAGCTCTAGATCTGGCAAACTCTGTATTTTAATAGTCTTTTTTTTTATATATTGGTTTAAATGTGGCTAAGCTGCAAAAACTTTATGGAAAGTTAATCTCTCTTACTGCTTCACATGCAGTCTTTCTGAGTCACAGTCAAAATGCAGTTTTTCATTTTGCTCGAGGTAACATCATGTGATGGTGACAGTGGTTTATTAAATTTTCAAATCCTTCCCCTCTGCCTAACCAGAAAATTCTTTGCTTTAATGTAAATGAAAATTAAAGACAGAGACTAGGTCAGTTTCCTCCAAAACAAAAGCTTTATTTGCTTGTAAGGGGTTCTTAAAGGGCCTAACTCTAGTACTGCATCATGATAAGCTCAGCAATTTAAGAATCAGTGAAGATACGCTGATGTGAGAGCAGATTCAGACTGGATGTTACTAATCTGTGAGCTGCACTGCACTGTTAGCTCTTCCCAGAAAAATAAGCCAGTTGGGATGTAAGGAAACTTCAGGCTGGAAGGCTGCTAAAAACCCTGTGGCACACATCCAAGGTGGAGGTAGCTGCAGCTTCATGAGGGTTCTGCCCGGGAGAGCAGTCGAGCAGCAGCCTACAAGAACTGTGACCAGTGTGAGGGAGGTACAGGCAGAGTACAGATCTCAGTAATGTTAGATATTGGAGGACCCAAGTTAGGAGCCTAAACTCCCTTAGTGTCAATGGAGTTTGGTAAAGACAGATTCATGATCCCTTGATCCCATATGGCAAAGGAGAGGTTCAGCACACCTGCATAAGATTTGTGTAGCAGGTAGATAACTTTCTGCTTTCCCTTCTGCTTTGGCAAATGATAGTTGAAGCAGTCTACAAAATTAGGGTACAGATCTGGGATTAACTTTAGAAAAGCCTGGTGCAGTACCATAGCTTTAAAAGTGTTTCCAAATATGCAGCATAGCTCTATAATGAGACGAACTGAAACTAACTTCAGTGAAGTTAACAGGAGAGAAACAAATACTGACAACTGTGTTGCCCCCAACACAGACTCTATGATGTAAATCCTCCCTTATCTGAAATTATCAGCTGAGTTTTAGCAAATGGTGTCTTGGAATAATGAGTGAACAATGCTGCTCTGAATTTAATAAGAAACATCTGTGTATAACTGTTCAAGGATCTTGCGAAACAATTACATCAGAAACAAAAGGCTGAAACCCTTCTGTTCTGTTTCAGAAACCTTGACACAAGCATTTCCAGGAACACTGACTTCCAGAATGAACTCTCCCTGAGAGTGCTTCACTGCTTACGGTTTTGGTCTTATATGACTTTGGAATTTTACAAAGGTATCAGTCAGGGTATGTGGATCTTGGGTTGACTAACCTATAATCATGGCTTTGTTCCGACTATATCTGAGCATTTGGAGTATTTTAAAGAAATAAGCCCAATTTTGCTCTTTTCTAGCTGGAAGGATTAACCCGAGGAAGAGGAGAATTGGAGAAAGGTCTGGAATGAAGGAGATGGCAAAGTTTTAGGAAAAATGATTGTGCGGGTATGTGCGTGTGCACACATACAAGCTCTTGAAGTAAACGTTAGGCTAAAGAAGCTAGTTCTGAAACTAACATATACTGTAACTAACAATAACTTTTTTGTTTTGATTAACTGAAGTCTGTTAAAAGTTCACACTCCTGCTTGTTCATCTCCTATAGTTGTATAAATAGCTGTCACTATGGTAGATCCCAGCTCTAGATGTGATCTGTCATGGGCAATTAGGGTTTTGGAAATGAAAGAATATATTTTTTTTATCACATTAGGTCTAGAAGACTATGTTCTACAACAGTTTATCTTTGCAAACCACTAGCATCCTGATGCAGAAAATTTGTAATTTATATTGGAAGCTGTACGGTTTCACAAATGAACTTGAGAAAACCCCCAAATTTGTCAATCAGGAATTTATTTAGTGTTTGGCTACAACAGGATACCAGAGAGGTTTTGAAGACAGGGTATCTGAATTTTTTCTATGTACACATATCTTTGATCTTTCAAAAAATTATGCGTACTTAACTGACACACACATACTAACACATGTACATGCATTTTTACAGTACCCGTTGAGGCTTGCGTGGGACACATTAGGCTGTGCTTGTGCATTCTTGGTCTGGAAAAACCCTGAACATGTCTTGTTTTGTTAGCTTTGCATCCTAAGCATCACTAGTTTTCTTTCAGCCATCTGCATTCTCTTTCCTTGTACTGACTGCATATAGCTATAATATTATAAATAAGTTTAGTACTGTTGTTCCAAGCAGGATTAGCATGAGTCCAACAAAAGCTCAATTGTTTTCTGTTTCATTCTCTTTCATGATTCTCTTACTATTTGTTATGACACAGCAGTAGCAGGCTGGAGTTTTAGTGACCCTGCGGATCCATTGCTCAGGATGTAAGGTAACAAGAGTTACCTTGCAAACACTCGCTGATGCCAAAAGTTTATAGCAATTGGTTATGTACAAAGGGAAAAAAGTGAATGTGGGAAACTGCAGTACTGGGAATGTCTGTGAACATATGTGCCAGCACTGGAGCTGGCAAACAGGAGCTGGAACAAGTGGCTAAAAGCCTCATACCTTCTCTACTCTTCACACTGCTGATAAATTAGCATAGTAAGCTACAGCCTATTATACTTACTTGCTTCTCGAAAGGTTTCCTGCTGTGTGATATACAGGAGATCAATTTAACACTCATATAATAAATTGCTTGAAATCTTATATCCAGTAGATTAATAAAGATTTTCAAGCATATGTTCCTGATGTTTAACGGAAACATATTGTCATAATTTCATTTGAAAGATAATAATAATATTGTGTATATTTTTAAAACATTGTGGCCACATGAAAGCATTATACACAGTCTAATCTGTAAATGAGTGTTTCCAAAGATGAAATAAATTGCTTGTGAAGGATTATGTTCACATTCCAAAAATTTAGAAATCAAGTACCATCTTAGCTTTCCTAGACCTTCTAACAGTTTTGTACAGATACTGATAGAGTTCTGATTTCTGAAATACAGTGTCATTCCTGTATCTAAAGTGAGCCATTAGCATTGCTTCACGAGTAAGAGTCCTAAGACCTGTGTTAAAAATAAACCCCTAAATTCTAAAAATGTGAGTGCTTTCCTGGCTAACAATTTGCAATGTACCAGCATATAAATAACTTTGTACCAGCATAGATACGCAATTGAAATTCAATCATTTCTATTTTGAAAAGCAGTATGAGGTCATTTAAAGGGTGATTTGTGACAGTAATAGTGTCACATTGCACTAAAAGTGCTCCAAGACTCAGAGGACCTGGGCCACCAGAGTTATCCAGAGTCATAGAGGTAACTCTGGTATCCAGAGTTATAGAGGTTTGGCTTAATAAGTTTCATCCTTAACTGCAGTTTTTTGTCAGTTACTGCTCTTGAAGGAGATGCAATTTCAATTGTTTGTGGAATGGCCTGCAATTTAGGGAGAGATTTCTGTCATTTAATGTGCTCTCTCTCCAAATTTGGCCCTGTCCTTCATCTAAAAGATGGTCATCTTTCCTGGATTGTGAAACTCAACCTGTAGTGTTTTTGATGTATATATGGGGCCGTGACCACTTCAGACATATCCTCAATATGTCCCTGTTTACAGAGAAAGGCCTCGGTCTGGGTCATTATTAGTTACAAACTCTCCTACACCAAGGGAGCCTGAAGGCTAAAGCCTACAGGGAATTTTGTCTGCCTAGATACTGAGGAGATATTAAATAGCACTAAATCTAAATCTGCCAGAAAGGAAGTGGAAAAAGTACAAGGAGAAGTGGATGGGTAAATAAGTAGGGAACATTCTACCAGGAAAAAAGCAGTAGAAACAATGATCTACTTACACTCATGGGGACAAAAGCCATATTTGCCATCTGCATCAAAGTCTTTGGTTGTGGAACACCAGAGGAATCCATCGCTGCGTCCTGCATCTGTGCAGCTGTTATATTCCTTGCCATTGAACCAGAAGGGAAATTTGCAGTATTCACCATCTGCATTTCCATACTTCACTCTAACCACTATAAAGAGAACAAATGCAGTGGTGACATTAGCCACCAACTGATAAAAAAAAAATACAGTTTCTGGATATCTTCTTTCCCTGGAGAATATTGATATAAAAATGCAGTCTGAATTTCCACTCTAAAATTCAATATACTGCTGGTCTCTCTATTGGCAACATGATCGTAACTGAAATAATAACTGGTAATTTTGAAATAATTACATGGATATTACTCATGGTGAAGTGTTAGAATGAACAGTCCTTAAAATCAGCCTGGAAAAATATATATATGTTGTTGTTACTATGGCAAGGCAAACTTATAAACATGCTGTTAATACATTTAGTAATTTAGTTTCTTTGGTAATATGGTCTAAAATATTCAGTATAAGTTGAAAAGTTCCAGGCAGCAGTTGAGCATGAGCTGAACATGACTTGTGCCTCATAAACCACTTTGGTATTTCCAATTTGACTTGAATGAGATCTGCTGCAGCACTGTGGGGATAGGGTGGTAACGCAGACACACCCAGAGCCTGGGTTTTATTTCAGTTTGTCACATATAGTCTTATGACTACAGTACTAGTGTTGTAATACATGTTAATGTATAGATAATTCATTTATCCATAGCATTTCTTCTAATGCCAGTAACTAACTGGATGCTTGTGCAGTATTTCCACTAATATGGAAAACAGTTTCCTCCTGTTCGTTCTTAGTCTGAGGCAGGGATCCAGTCCAGTTACTACAGCTACCAGTTAGTGCTTCTGCTAAAGTTAAAAGAAAGCCAAACAGAAGGAAGTTGACTATTTTGGTATTAAAGTTCAATTATTTTTTTGATGGGAGGACAGCTGAGAAAACTAGAATTTGAAATGAAAGGCAAACATGAGTATGCATTCTTCTAAGTTTTCCAAATTATTTTGCAGTAGAAGAATTATATTGAGTATTATATGGTTCAAATAGAAAAAAGAGGTTCCATACTACTAATACTTGGTCTGGTTTGTCTACTTCAGGTGATATTAACTGGACTTCAGTTGTTTTCTTCTAAAGGGTAGAGCAAATTGCCTGTTAAAGATTCCTAGAGATGTTCTTAATCCACTGTTTGATGTCAATTTTGTTTCAGTTGTCAGTTTGAGGGATTTTATATTCCATTTGTTTTGGACAGATACCACAACTCTATGAAAACTTATTCAGGTGGATGGTTCAGTTTTTAACAACCAGAGCCATAGCTTAAGTCATCTTAAAAAGAGTATGTCAGCAGAAAAGCACTGGCCAGTCTGCCTCTGAGAAATGAAAAAGATGTTGTAGCTTGAGACCCTGAGAACTTACGCATTCAGAATTGTAGTCATGGCTTTGTACTTTTCCCACAATTCATGAAGGTTGAGCAGCATCAGGCCAATTATTAATTCAGTTTTTCAAGGGGCAACAGTAGAGGAACAGAAAGGGAAATCCTAGGTAGCATTTATTTAGGAATTACATAAACATTTTGTAGAGAACAATTTAAATTGTATAAATTAATTTTCACCCCCTAACTTTTATTGACATGTCGATGAAAACATTTAGTGCAGTCCTAAAACATAGGAGCCAGCAGGCCTTATGTTCTGAAACATTAAAAAGTCTGGTACCTTGCCCCTCTCCAAGAGTCCACAGTTCATCATCATCAAAATGGGAGTCTCCTCCAATTCCTGGCCCCGGTGCAAAGGCATGAGCCAGGAGACCATCTTTGCCATCAAATGGATAGCCATCACCATGTTCTGCAGGAGGAAGCAGACAAAAAAAGAGCAGTTTCTAATGACCTCAACTCTGTGAGATTCTATACAGGAATGATGATTATCATGTGTACTTTCCCATCCAAGACAGCAGCAGGATACACTAGTGAGTTTAGTGGTATGGGCTGTGCTGGCAAGACTGAACCAGAAGAGAAGCAGCCAGTTCTTACAAAGAACATAAAGTGTCAGTACTGCAGTTGTCAAGAATGTTATTTTATATCTCCTAAGTATTGTGGAAAGAAATCAAAGACAGTGAAGAACTGTGAAATATTGTATATTATATGTATGACTGCATACACACTGCTATTTCTCAATGGAGACTGGTAGGGAGCTGTAAAATAAACAGTGTAGATGAGGAGTGTTTTCAGATAATTTGTATCAGTATCCAACACAGTGATTGGAATGTAAAAGCAGGTTTCTTTTTGCAGGTTACTGTTTTCTGCCACACCTCAGGCTGCTGCGCTCTTTTCTTTGGGCAGGATACTAACTACTTTGAGCAGGAAAGCAAATCAGCTGAGTGTCTCAGTGGTGAGCCTCTTGGAAAGCTAGCTCTTATTCGTGCTCTGAGTCCTGTGAATGAGCCTGTTTCTCCTCCACACCAACCACTCTGAGACTCAGGCAGCTCACAGGGCAACAGCAGGTTAAGTAGTTCTCCTGTGATTACACTGTTGGCTTTTCTTGGAAGTACACCGCATGTGGGCAAGGCAGGCTGGCAAGGGCATAACCCTGGTATTCATAGCTTTCCTACCACACTGACCTGTGCATCAAAGCTGGCTGCCAGCATCTCCAGTTGCATCATTTCAGGCCTTTTGCTCTGATGTCTTGCCATTTAACAGAAGCCCTAAATACACAGGCCTGATTCTCTATTCTGTTACACTGATTTCATGCTGGTGTCACTCTCTTAGGACTAGTTCAGTTCATTCATTTCGGTAGACTAGTGTGCCAGTTGTCAAGAAGATTTTGGCATACATTACATGCTTTACTCCCATTTATTTCAGAGTAGATCCTTTGCTTAAGAGAAAGCTTAAAACTGAAAAACCTTGTGGCTGTCCCAGATCCTGTGAATCCAACATGCAGAAAAGTGATAAGAATGTATGAGTGTGGAAGAAGCTCTTCTCCCACTGTTTCTGAGCTAACTCTAACCAGCAAGTACTAAAACCAGCAGAAACACTTCTGTTTTTGTAAGACTTTTTTGCGAACCAAGCCAGCCTGGATGAGGATCTGAAGTTCTGAGTTCTGTACAGAATCTCTGATGCTTTTGAGGTCAACTCATCAGTAGCTAAAGCAAAGAAAACCAGCTTGAAATGGAGGCTTTTACAAAGAGCTCAGTTATTCTTTGAACTGTTCACTTCACTTCTAAAGTCTACCTCCCAAGTGATTGGCTGCATAAGCATCTTCATTAGTATTAAAAATTCTGTGACTGTCTGTAATAAGTTAAAATGACCCAGGTTTACACTGAAAAGTTATAAACATTCTTTCAGGGGAAACCAAAATTAATTGAGAAGACATGTACAACAAAAATGAATCAAGTCACCTATCATCAGCTGGACTCAAACCGTAATTCAGTTTATGATCCATATTTTCAAAATCCTCAGGACCAAAGGATGCATTGAAGGCTGCTTTCTGCTATGCTAAAAAACAGAGACCAGCTATGGAGTCAAAATTGAAAGCCAAAAATCCATTTTTTAGCTCCAGTATGTTAGGACCTCCACCACTATCACTGAAAAACTGAGTATGGAACTATAAATAAACAGTATGATGGCATTCTCTTCTGTGGCAGAAAGCCAGCTCACATCATCTGAAGATCTGTACCAATATTTCCCAGTTCTATTTCTGATTTGTAAATTTAAAAATAAAATATTGCCCCTAGTGATTCTCTTTTGGAAAGATAAATATAGTATAAGGATATTGTATAAATACTTTTCTCTCTCTCCCTCATATATAAGAAAAAAAAAATCTTAGTGATATTAGATTTTAGCCTGTATAAGCCAAGTGCAAACTAGGACAAGGTTTGCCAGAGAGGCTCATGGGTACTACTTATTGAGGGTAGATCATTCCAATACTAAGGATTAATGAAAGGAACAAACCCAAAAACGTATGTAAAAAAAGAAAAATATACCCCATCTGCCAAAATTAATCATAATGTCTGCTTCTCCATCATTTATTCGGTTAAATCTCAGCGGTGTGACATCACTCCAGACTTGAAAGGCTCGAGCAAAGGCATCATCTACTGTCTCAGGATCCAAATCCGGGGTATAGCCTATAATCCTTAGAGGTAAAAGGAAGAGTTAAATAACACATAAACCCCCTTCCAGTATTTGTTGTTTACTGATCAAAATGCTAAGTAGACTCAGTAGTGAAACCAATTAAGAGGTAACGCTGCTGTATGTGAGATCTAAACACTTTTCTTTGATTCAGAGATGTGTTTAGATGTGGCATTTGCTATATTTATTTTTCTTTGGAATTGATGCAGCAGCATGAAGAAAATTACATAGCCAGAGGCTGTAAAGCCTGCATGGCAGTGGACCTTGAACAAAATATTCAGGTTTTTCCATCAGTGCTGAGGTGCTGGAAAGCCATACTGTCGCTTTAGACATGAACATACAAGGGCATCTTGATATATAAGATTTATTTGCCAGAAAGGAGCTCAATAACATTCTGAAAGTCTCAAGTGTGGTTGTTTTGCTCTTTAATAATAACAGAGAAACAGCCCTTATCCCTCACCTTCGTAGTTTGATCCCAGTTGAATGCTAATCCTTTACCAGTGTGTTGGTTACATTGGCAATAGGATACGTGGGGAAATAGGAGGTAAAAGCATGTAAGAGAGTGCCATAGGCCTGACATGGGAAAGGGACAAACTCTTAAATTCGTTTCTTTCTCTTCATATATTTTAGTTGGACTTCTTAGTGCCTTATATTGTGGCCAGATAACCTCCATGTAAAGACAAGTTTCCAGTTCTTTGCTGCTGGGGCTGTGCATAGTGAGGGAAACTACTTTGTGCCTAAGGAGAATGAGGAAGAATCAGAGGAAGCACATCAGCAAGCAGGGGCTGCAAAAGCTGCCACAGGTTTTTTCAGTGTTTATTAGGCTAGTTGCAGTGTGAGGGATGATTTGAGTCATAACTTGTGAGGAAGCAGCAGACTAAGTCACGTAGCTAAGATAAATCTTTTGTTCTCATTGGTGCTGAACGTTTGTTCTTGGATCACCTAAGGTAATGAGATAATTTTTTTAATTATTATTATTATTATTACTGACTTCGGTGAGACCTATATTGGTCCCTAACTCTTCAGAGTAAGAAATTAAAACATGCCAAACCTATTGCAATAGGTTTGCTTTAAATCATGTCAGTATATATCCGAAATATGATTGTTTTATTTTAAAATTTATTTGATTCCCTCAAATTTATGACTGCTGAACACAGAGGAGTTTGTTTTCCTACACAGCCTCTGCAGTCAGTAAGTACTGTGGTCCCCACTGTACAGCAGGTGAGATACTCCTCCTCCAGTTCCCTTAGGATTCTTGCAGCAGAGCAAAGAATAAAATCAGAATCTCTTTATCTCTACCAGAACCATAAAGCTGATCTTTAGACGATTATTCCTGAAATTTTACAATTTGAAATTTCAGAGGTGTTTGCTGAAGCATTTGGTAGTTATCCAAACACAAAGAGATTCTAAGTAAAGAAATCCTGCCTAGCCCTCTAAGCATCTACTCCACTTCTAAGTGGCTTGTCTGATTGGTTCTTAAAAGCACTATGGCTGTATGTGAGCAAAACCCAACATCACCAGTCAGTACCTGTATGTTATATGATTCTTTTCCCATTTTGGCTTTCTTGGAAAGAAGTTGTAATTGGCTACATCTGGGTTACCACAGCGGGGTTTCTTCATCGTCTCAATAGTATTTTGATCCAAATCTCCTGTTTCAGGCAGCCCAAAAAATTTCTGCATTTTCTTCAAAGTATCTTTCAGGACAAATAAATTGCAATTGTCTTTTGGGCACCCATAGTATTTATTCAGGTATTGCTTGGAAAAAAAAAAAAAAAGCACAGAACAAAGACTTTAAAATTCATAAAAGAAATAGTTAATCATTACAAATAAATGCTATAATTCCTTGTTAGCTTTCCATCTGTAATTTGCAAGTTTTCTTTTTAAAAATACTATTATTAGTAACTGAGAGACCAGCAGAATCTCCTTAATTGACACAAACCATCCTTGATCACACAACATTGCTAATTAAGCAAACATTTTCACTATTAGCTATAACCTTTACTTAATGAATTGCTTTATTAGTAAGTAGAGCATAGAGCTTTAATGTAGAACTACAAAGTAAAAATGGATTTATCTTTTTTGGTTATTTATGATGTATAAATACGCTTACAGTTTTAGATTTTATGGTTTTTTTTCTTGGAAGACTCTATGGATTATTGAGAAACTTGTCAAGGTATCAAAGCGGCCACACAAATGAGACCGCATTAATTGAAATGAAAAAAAAAAGTTTATTCAAACCACATAAAGCTATTTATATGTATTTGCTTTTGAGTCAAACATTGCAAAGACCTGAGGAAGAAGGTCTTTGGTAGCGTCTCAGTTGCCTGGACACTGCAGCCAACCCATATCTGCATACTTCAGACTCCATCAAATGCTCCGGCAGATTATGGCCAGACTGATCTTTCTGATACAACCATGGTGGCAGATCACAAAATTACCTCTCCTTAGAAAACAGTGGTCATAAGGAATCAAAAAGGCAGCACAAATCCCATTAATTTCATCTCATCTAAAATAGTATCTACCCAAGCTCCTCCACTTTCCATTTTGATCAGTCTAACCTAATTAGCAGATGTATGCAGTTTTTTTTTAAAAAAAAAAAAAGGTTTGTTTGCTGCCTCTAATCCCGGAGTAGCAATGGGTTAGTCTGTTCCCTGGCAGCTGTTCCAATTAAGCAGCCATGTCTTTCAGATGTGTGTTGATAAGTTTTGTGTTTACATTAAAGTAAACTGTAGATAAACAGCAGTGGTCCTTATTATCCGTATATGGTCCCCACCTTCTGTGTGATACACAAGTAAGATCACACAAACAATTCAGTATTTAGCATTTTTTCCCTTAAATTCAGGGTTGACTGGCAGAAGAACTGTGAGCTTCTTGGGGTAGGGAGCAACCCTGAGAGAATGCCTGGCAGTCTCTAGCACATGGAGAAACTTGCCATAAAAACATAGTCATTGAAATGAAAAAGAGTGACAAGGAGTTACATCTTCAGCAACTGTCTAAAATCCATTATCTACTCTGTTCCTAACTGGAGACCAACAAACATGGCCACACAACAGACTGCTGGCTAGCTAGAGGTTTTGGATTCAGTGTTTGGATCCAGACTGAATTTGAGAAAACCTGTAGCTCAAGATGTTACCTTAGCTTGGACTGTTGCACAGTCATGCTGTTTAAATTATGTACAGCTTTAGATTGTTGAATTTGTATCTTCACTGTGGAGTAGATAAATGGTTTATGATGAAGATGTCAGTTTGGGTACTTCTGTATTGTTAATAACCTACCATTATCTAATTATTTTCATTCACAGATTCTAAACAGCTTGACTAAACTATCTGGAGTTGTAGATTTTATCCAGTAAAGTGAATCTTATGGTTCTCTTGCACAAGTGGAGTGATGTCTGCTCCCACTCAAGTGGATTTTATGCCTAGATCTAAAAGAAAAGCTACAGCCATTTCAAATGGCAGGTGTTCCCAAACTGATGGGAAGGCACCCAAACTGGTGCCTAACACAGAGCTGAGGGATGCCCTGAGTAATGATGCTGTTAGACAGGAAGATTGCAAGTTATGGATCTTTCCAGTAAAATTGACTATAGCAGAGGAAGAAGCATCCTTCAGGTACTGTATCCAAAACATTAACCACAAATCCAAGGTCGGAAACCACCCAAAATAAGGTAAAGGTATATTTGCCAAAAATATATCAGACAGATTCTATTTCTAACATCAATACAAGATGCCTGACAAAATGACTGTACATTTAAATCCTTGTGCCAGGAAGTGTTCTGGAGGAAAACCTTACTTTATGTATCTAATTAATTCACTGAAGTTCACCCAGGAGACTGGGGATCAGACCACTACATCAGCAAAATACAGCAAAGGATATTTGATGATGGCAGTTGGTCAAGCCTGGATTTCACCACCTCCTCATTAAGTCCAGGATAGGAAATGGTTCAGAGCTTACTCAGAAAAAGGATTTAATCAAGAGGTTACACCATTTCCTTCAGAAGGTCCTCCATCCACCTACTGACTAAGCACAGACTATGCCTAGTTTTTGTGATTTTTAGAACTTCTGATGTGGTATTTTTCCAGTGGAGACTATGGCACTGGCAAATAATGGACACAGAATGGTTTCACCTTGGCTGCTACACTAAGCTTCTGTCTACTCAGAGTTAATGGGGCCTGGTGGAAATGATGTGAAATGCAATAAGAACATAATCGAATAGGCCTGTTTGGAGGTTCTGTTCTTATCCCAATTTTCATTTTAATGTAGTTTGAGATATTCTCTTATGCTTCTGTTTGCATCTCTTAATGAGGTACCATGTATAAACTATACATCAGGACTGAAACTTATTGAATAAGCAGGATGCCGTTCTTGCCATTTTAGCTTTGGGAGGAAGGTATACAACCAAAAATATAAAATGAGGCACAGTAAAGAATTTTACTTGCTAACTCCTTTCAGTTTTTCCTAAAATGGAGATTTTACTGAAGATGAGAAATCAACATAACCAGCTGTTCTATGAGAAGAGAATCTTGAAGAAAATGTAGTGTCTATGTAAACCACATCTTGGCCTAGGCTGCAAAATTCAGTTTCCCCAGAGTCAGCAGGGAGCTGTGGTGATTTGGAATTTTGATCCAACCCATTAATGAAACAGGGTCCAGCTGCAACATAACAATTTGTGTTCTGATGCTGAGTGTTGGGGCTGTTCCGATGGAGGGTGTGAGGGAAAGGCAGCCAGTTAGCATTACCCAAGAATACTATAAGAAAGACAAAGAAGAACTGCAGTGTTAAACCAGCTTGTAATTTTCCTCTGAGTACACATAATAAATAGGTTGTTTGAAAGAAACAGAGATGAGGGGAGATGTGGACTGCTGTTACTGAATAAAAGCCTGACTGTGTCTAAGAAAATAGATTATTTAAAAGTGTTTAAATTGCTATTAGACATGTGGGACCCCACTCTTCTTTCCCATATGCACTGCCCCCCATCTCCTGGCTGCTCTGCTGCTGAGGCAAAACCTTGGGTGAATTTGTTTTGTTAAAGGCTGAGAAGTGCCCTTTTTGGGTCAGTTTGTCTGTTTTTCCTAAACTTTCCACCTTAGCTCCCATCTGGAAATTCTCTCTCTACCCTCCCCCAGACCTTCTTTAACCTGGCAAGCTTTCCCAAGATGCACACCAGTTCCTAAAGAAAAGTGACCAACTTTCAAATCTGTGTCCTAATATAAGAATAATTTATCTCAATATTCTTTCGAATAGATTCACTGATGAAGAAGAGAAATGTCTATAATTTACATGCTAAAATAAGGATAATCCATCTCAATCTCCCCTTAAATGGACTTCCCCCATAATGTCATTTTTATGAAGGTCCACAGGGCTAAAATAAGGTTAGAATAAAATGCTGTAGAGTTATAGCTATAATATGCTAATGTCGCAGAAATTCAAACCTTTTTTTGTTCCAGATTGAATTTAGAAAAAAAATGTTTCTTTAAACCTCTGATGAGATTTTTTTTCAAAGTCAAAACTAGTCACAATGGCTTCTGAAACTCGAGCCAGCTTTCGATTGTAATTGTCCCTTAAAGTTATGTTTATGCAACACACGGTAAACAATCTGGAAAACAAACATCTGAAAGCTGTGAGCATTAAGTGAGTCTCAAAAGCCCTCACTTCTACTTGATTTAAGTAAAAAAATTAGATGTCTCTAATTTGCCCTTCTCCTCTCTTACCATTGCAATCTTTTGATTATAGTCACAATGATATAATGAAATCATTTTGTATGTTCAGACAAGGACAAAAAACAACTTTCTTTGCCGGATTTAAAAATTATGAGAGGAACCATTTCTTGGCTCTAGTTTTAACTTTTGAAAGCTGATACCTTTGCTAGCTAGCTAGCACTTCCAGAGACTCTAGGGAGAGAATGCTACAGTCATTCCTTAGCCTCAGCTGAAACAAGAAAGAAACATCTGCTTATGAAACAACAATATAAATGTGAAGCAAAGATGAAACCAACACTTACCACTGCTAGTTCTTTGTCTGTTTTAGGAGTGCTGTCTCCAGGAAACTTAATGATTGGTGACGGTGCAGCTAAAGTTTTGTTAAAAAGATATACTTGGAGTAATAGTACTTCAAAAACAAAGCCACAAACATTGTGAGTCTTCATTCTGCCTAAACTTGTGCTCTCCTCTGTAGAAAAAGCTTTTCCCCGACTGCCTGTCTGTTACTTTAGCTGCACAGTGCACCAGTTGCTTATCTGCACATCTTAACTCCCTGAACCGTTTTCTCTTTTGCTTGCTCTAGCAATTCCTTTGTATGTTTAAAACATCCAGATGCGCAGTCTCAAGCTACCACAAGAGGAAGTCTGAAAACTAGTGGAAACATGAGAAAAGGGCAGTTACCAGATGTGATTGCTGTGATTTTAAGGTAGCAACAGGCAGATACTTATTACTGCTGAAAGAGGCCACATTTTCTCCTCATTTGCATATATGAAAGCATTTAGTTAAACCAGAGAGCAGAAAAATGCAAAATCTGACAAACTTCAAGATTAAGTGTACCACACAGATTTTAAATTAAAAAATAAATTCCTAAATATTATTTTCCTGGCTAAGTACTTTTATTAATTTTTAGTTAATTTTTTTTTTGCCACAGACATAATAATCTGCTTTAGTCATATGTGGTTACACTCCTACACAGTGCCTTACAGTAAACATTTTGATTATGGATTTTGAGGCAGACCCTGCACGGAGCAGTGCAGTGGAGTGAGGCTTTCTTGTCCCTCTCCTGTTTAGACTACACTAACTGTAGGTCTGTGTACACAGTGCTCACCCACACTTGGCGTGAGTGTCGCTCCCTCCCTGGTCTGTGCAGAATGTGCAGAGCTTTCAATAAGATTCTTGTGGCTTGTTTGGGTTTAGAACCAGCCGGAGGCTTTGCCACCAAAAGGCACAGTGTATCACCTTAACCTACAGGATAGGAGATCATCAGGCAGATTCAGCAATAGAAATTATCCTCAGTAACTGACATCAAGGGAAATTTGGGGTTTTCTCATACTGGGAGTTTGGTCCACTGGTGCGGCTGCCTTGGTCTGAAATTTTGGTGTAAATATGGCCATTGTCATGGACAGCCTTTTTACTGTGTCGTTCATAATATTGCCAGCTTTGAGATGTTATTGCAAGTGGATTTTTTTTTTTTTTTTAGTTGAATATCCCTAATCTAGGGTCTTGGCTCATGACTTTTTAAGACAGGAGGCTGGCAATTCTGCATGAATGCAAACTGTGTTCTGGCCAGCCAAGTGCCTACAGTTTCTATTCAACGTGCGTCCAGCCATCACGGTTCCTCAGAGCTCTACGTCAGCATAAATGTTGTCACAGCTTTCCACTGAATGATGAATGAAAATTTTCAAGATATGACTCTTGTTATCAAATAGGGCTGTTAATGAAAAGGAAATACTTTGCTGGTGTTTGGTATTTACTCATAATATTTTGATATTTGATTTTAAATAGTTAATATTGACCGTTCACTGATTTATGGTATTATCAAGCTATTTTGCTGTGCACCCAGTAATCCATGAACTCAATAGTCTTTATTAAAGTCAAGGATTTCTAAGGG
>NW_020799113.1:16348134-16361091 GCF_003259725.1 Athene cunicularia | reverse complement strand
GGGGGGGGGGGGCTGTGGGGTTCAGAGACAAAACGTTAGCAGGAGCTTTTGCTGCCTGTACAGTTCCATTGACAACCCAACACAGCAGCTGTACTCATGGCCGCTGGGTGAGTCAGCCCTAGGAAGCAGCACTAGGAAGAGGAGTTACAGGAACTCCGCACATGGATGGAGCTTTCTTTGTAAGCAAGTAGTTTTGTACTTATGCCCTCTCATCCTTTGATGTGTGATTCCAAGGGCACTTGAGTTAAGTGAACATCTCTCCCCTAATGGTTCTGCTTTGAAACTACATCCTTTTAAGCTTTTCCCCATCAGCTAAAAAACACAGTCATTTCTAAGAATTGCCTTAATAAACCGCAGTTCTGAAGATATGATCCAGTTTTTCCACAGCCCTGCACTTGGTTGTTGGGGAATGACTCTTCTGCTTTGTTTGTGATGACAGTTCATATTTGTGTCCAGCCACGTGAAACTGCAAGAGAGCAAAGGCTAAAAAAACCTTCACTAGATGTGCCAAGTTACTCTTAGCTTCTCCTTAATTAAGAAGTAAAAATCTTATGCATTGTGTCACGAGATTCTGTAGTTATCTCTGTGCTCTGCATTAGGTCAAGGGCTGCTGTAAATCTCAAAGCATAAGAACCTCATAATTTTCATAAGAATTTTAATGTAATTTATGATGGCTTAGTAGCTTTCATTTAGAAGGGTGCTGCAGTGAAGCCATTTAAAGTCAAACATGTCCTGGCACATTCCTGTTGCACTCATAAGCCTCACTGAAATCTAATGAATGCTGAGTTTTCAGTGTGTCCTAATGAACGTCTAATCAGAAATGGATGAGGAAACTTTTGAATGGACTGTGAGGTCCGTGCAGTTTGAAATTCTCACCGTATTTTGTTTCGTATCTTTGCTGGCAGTGAGAGTGGGTTGAGGTCATCTTTTCAACACATTTCCTCAAAAAAATCAGCAGAGAAACAGAAACCATACTGACCTGCAGTGAAGCATTGTTTCTCACCTTTGATTGCAGTTTAGCAGGTGAACTGCTTTGCTAGTACTACTTCAGCAAGTGAGCAGTTAAGTTGTGTTCAATTAGGAAACATAATATATAATGGAATATTTGATTCATGGATACTGGGTGAACCAATATATTGAGTTTCTGACCATTTAGTGGAAGGCATTATTTTCCATTAGCACATAAGATCAGTAGCAGTTTATGAGATCCTGGCTGAGGTACTGTCTTTTAGGTAAAAAGCAAAGCAAAATAAAATGCTGGTCGCAATTCTTTGTGCAAGTAGAAGTCCTATCATATTGCAACTAGATTTGGAATAAAACATCTCTTATCTCCTTATATTTCTCTTTAAGCTATATGGGACCATTCTATTCTCAGTGTGCGACAGAGGTGCTGCTTTTTCAGGCCAGGAGTGCAGTGGTGCTATAGCCTGAAAGCAGGGAAATGCTGCTGCTGGCAGGCCTCTGCTTTGAGCCAGAGGTTGGGCTACAGGACTTCCTGAGATCCTTTACAGCCCAAGTTACTCCATGATCCTACCACTCTTGCTGGATTTGAAAAGACATGGTATGATGTGTTTTCTGTTCTCAGACTAGAGAAGCTTAAAATCGGAGAGACAGACTGAAACGTTTGAACTGATGTATTTTGACATTGACAGATCAATGGTTTAACTCCTATGAATGTTTAGTGCATAAACATTCCTAGACACTCCATACTCTGAAGACATTACCTCTAACATTAATTAGTGACTTCTGAATAGATTCCTGGAAGTTAAAAATTAAGGAAAGATGCAATACAAAGCAAAGAAAGGGGAAAAAGCCCCCCTGAGAAGAGAACATAAGGCTGTCTACCAACTTTATGGAAGAGCTGAAACAGTAACCTAGATTTCCTTTCTCTTACCTTAATAACTCACTCTACAAGTTATTTTGTCTATCTTACCTCTGGATTAGCTACAGAAAATAAACACGGTTATAACTACAACTACAGCCTTTATGTATGTGTGGAAAAAAATCGTTACAGTGTTGCATATAACTTCTATATTAGGTAAGGTATTTATTCGATATATACATTAATTTATCTATCCCAAGTCATAAAAAGCTCCTCTCTAGTTACTGTGTTTGTTTCAGGTTAAAAGCACTCCGTATAGAAAATTTTAAACCATCTACTTTATGAGTAAAATGCCAGATTTGCTTTTTAAATGCCTACTTTCATGCATTAATAGGAACTGTATGGCAGAAACCACAGAGTCTGAGATGGCAAATGCCTCTTTTGAGGACGTACTTCAGTAATAACAGTAAAAAGGGAATCATCATGTCTTGCGAGCTGTAAGCTACATATCTCACTAGATCTGACTGTGATAAGAGACACATGAGTGTGTATTAACATGCTGTTTTTATCAAAGGATTTTTCTGCTTCAGAAAATTATTTTTGAAATTATTCAGGAGCACTCAGCAGTTTCAGGATTAGACCTCAGATGGTGTCCTGGGTAATTTGCTGACAGAGTAGTGATCCCTTCAGAAATGTACTGTAGCAATTCGTACTGTCACTAATTCCAAAATTTTATCAAAAGCTGATGATTTCCTAGTGGTTCCAGAGGAATATGTTAGGCAGTGTCAGTGAGCACAGGCCATGAGAGAATGACAGATTTTTTCTTAGTGGGGTTTCATGTTTTAAATTGAAACCTGTTGCTAGGCTGAAGAAATAAATAACCATTGGGGCAATTAAGATCTCAAGAAAGCAGCTGCTCCTCTGATTACAGAGTCAACTGTCTGTAACTGGGTACAGTGGGATGTGTGTTTCCAAGTATGCTATTGTGGTATGTGTATATAACCTCTTGTATCTGTTACTTGTAGGTTCTGAGCTGACAGTTTATAGCTCAAGTTTAGGAAGCAAAACAAAAGTTTGGTTAACGTACATGGGCTTGCACTGATTTTAGCAGGATGCCTGAAAAAGAAATAACCAATTAAAATTGTCAGAGCTAATGTGGTATTTTCAGTGTGTTTCATTCAGAACTTCTAAGGGACTGGAAAACCTGAAGCTCAAGTGATGGAAAAGTTTGCCTGGGCTTCAGGAAAGCTGCCCATGCAACTATCCCTAGTCTAGTTTAGCCAGGCCTTTGGCTCCTTCTCAGTTTGCCAGGGTTGCCTTGTGACTCCTCTTTTGCACAGATCCTGTTCTGTAATTTCTGCTGGATCATCATTCCAGTGCCTTCTTTCTTCCTGTCCAAGGAACAGACGTTTATAAGTACCAGGAAATGAAAGATCTTACTGAAGAAAGCAGGGACCTGGACTAAGCTGAAGGAGGGATTTTGGTGTGTTTTGCCACATGTCTGACCTGTAGGGCACTGCAGTAGAAAGTAGTAAGGCTTCCAGCGTGGTGCCAGACTGAAGCCCCACTGAACCTGACTTGTATATGAATCATTTATCTACTCACTGCTTTCTCAGTGGTACCTCTGCTGAAGATGGACCATCTATACAAGTAATAGTTTTAATGTACTAACGGACTACATTCTTTCTGGGTTTTGGCACTGGCAAGATTCCGACCTCCAAATACCGGCCATTCAGTGCCTATAACAGGAATAGGGCGTGTCTGCTGCAGTTGACTGATGGAGGTGTGCCCCTGTAGGAACAGAGAAAGGCATAATATTAGCAGTTTATCTGTTTTAGTAAAGTTGTCTCCAGGAAGCAATGATTAGTTACAGCAATCCCCATCTGAGTTTAAAAGGATTAATAACTTCGGCGAGAACTCATTTATATTGCAGGCAAGCGATCTCATCTAAGACACGTATTTTGAAGGGTTGATCCTAACAGAACATAAGCCTTAAACATCCACATCGTTTATTATCTGGATAAATAAGCCATATCTGGCTCAGACTCCAGTGATCTAATTCACCATATCTGACCACCACATGAGGGAGTCTTTAAACTGTTGGAAATCAGTGTATGTGTGTGTGCGTGCATGGAGGGGTGAGAGCAGGACAGTGTACAAAGGGTCAACAGTTGGTACCAGACGTGATTTTCAGCATTTAAGGTAGCAATTATATATTTTTTGGTTTTGTTTCTCTCATCCTTTCCTTCTGTTTTGGGAAGTTAGGTCCTAAGCATGTGAAGTTCCGTTGACACATGGAGTTCATTTGTTAGCTTGCCACTAAATTAGAAATTAATTTTAAGTGAATCTGTTACTCACGACAAAGCATTTTCCATTGCATTGGTTCATTATGTTTCTGACTGAACCAGAAATTCCTGCTTGCATCCTCAGCTGATGTTAATTGCCATTGCAAATACATGGAAATGCACTGAACTACTTTGGGCAAAACCCCAGGCCAATGTGTCACCAGGACAAACTTCTTTGTGCCTTCTTAACATTGCCAGACAGTCTAGAGAAGGTTTAAAATGCAGATTCCTTTGCTAAATTTATCTCTTGTCCCTACACATTTTCCCAGTAGAATTCTTACCTGTTTTAACTATTTTAAGTATCTGGCAGGATAAGATGACATCTGGTGAGTTCTTGTAGTTTGGATTTGGAGTGTTCTGATTACTCATTGCTGTTGAGCATTCTGCTAGCTAGTTAGTTCAGAAATCATAAAGCCTTTGTGAATTTGGTTAGAAACTAATTTCAAACACTTCTGTTTGAAGTTGGTCATTGCCTGCTTGCCACCCCTGAATTTCTGACAGAGAATAGATATAAATAAAAAAATATGTATTTTAGGTATGTCCATTTAGAGACTGATTTTGTGAGTAGTATATGCCTGACCTATTAACTGTTAAGGTCACTAACTAAAATGTGTCTTCAGTGAAAATTGTGCCAGTAAAATGGAAAGTACAATGCTTTCACTAAAAATGATGTAGTTTAATAATGTGAGAGATATGAATGGGGAAATATTCCTAAATTGCCATAAATGGAGCAAAATGTAAGGCAATTCCTTATGGTGAAACTGTGAAAATAGTCAGAGAAATAGTTTCTACACAAGGACAATTAATTAATAATAGAGATCATAAATTGGACGACGTGTGGACTATTGTGAAAGTGTGCGTTGATAATATTTTTCCGAATGAGTTTGAAGAGCTCCCTTCTAGATATAGAGCTGCTGAAATTAAAGGAAATCAGTTTGGTCTATTGATCAAGATAAGCTGCTTGAGGAAAGGAAAGCTCAAGCAAGGAGATGGCTCTGGCTTCCTCAAGGGCCTTGCTTGATAGCTCCAAGGGGGCTGGCTGCCCACACCGCCTGTGGTTTGTAGAGAGAAAACAAAGTTCAAACTACTCCTCAGCAGTGAGGTGAGAAAAGGTCTCAGTGTCAGGCTTTCAGGTGCAGAGGAATAAGAGGAAGCCTTCATTTTGGAAGATGAGTCAAGCTGATTTTGAGTAAGGATTTTTTAGTTTCATCAGTATTCTCTGAGGACAGTGCATCTGTAAAGGGCATAGAAAACCTGACCTGTTTCGTATGTGAACCCAAGCACCCTGTGTAAAACATAAACAAGTGCATCAGTTTGTATTATTTCAAAGAAAAACATCGTGACTATTAGTATCTAATCCTATACTTTTTCTTTTTCTCCCTTTTCACGCATTAGATCTTCCACTTATTTTGAAGCATGCAATTCTGCAGTGATTTTCAAATGAGGTTATCGGTCACCGTTGGAACTTGCCCAGTTGGTTGTGGTGTATGAAAAACACTTTGCTATTTCATGTTCATTCATAGTTCACTTTGTGAAATGCCTAAAAAAAATATAAGTGGGGCTACTTCTAGGGAAAGGGAGGGACTTCTGGCCAAGGGTTTCTCTATCTGAAAATGAACTAGATCTTGCAGATAAAATGTGCAGAATTAATTTGCCTCTAAATTTCACGTCACTGGAGGGTCAGCAGAAGAATGAAGTCTTGATGCTGCTGTATTAGCTTGAGCTTGGTAAACTCAGCGTGATCAGTAGTAGCACGGGACAGATCCTGCCATCTGTATTGGTGTTGGCTTGCATTGTATTTTGTCAGTGAGACTGTTCATCTTAATGAGGCACCTTGAAGTCGAAGATGTGAGTAAGGATGATGAGATTTAGCCCTTAGCTGGTAAGGGAGTCACTACTACAGACACAGTGAGAGCAAAAGCTAAGTTGACGTGATTGCGTGATCAACTCCTAAGCCCCATAGTACAGAGCTATGGAATTTCTGCTTTTTAAATTTCAGAGGCAGACCCTAAGGATTGCCTCACTGAGCGACCCATTTCTCCCATTCTGGGAAGAGGCACATTACTTACAAACAGTGCCATGCCGAAGCTTGACTGTTTCCCACCACTGTTCTGTTTGTATTCATGGGAGATCTCTTTGCTGTAACAATTGGCAAGTGCAATCCTGAACATGTCAGAATAATAGTTCTGCTTGCTTTGCTGCTGCTGCCATGCAGTGGCTTGTTGATAGGCACTGTACATCTCACTTGTCATTATGGTGTTAGTATTCAGACTCTGAGGGGCCTTAATTAATGACTTTGAAGATCTAGTCTTTTATAATTCATGACAGAACTTTAATTAAAATCAAACATATAGCAGTTGAACTAGCAAAGGATTTAAAGTGAACAATCTTTGACAGAGACAGTGATTCCCTCTGACCACTAGTGCTGTATGCTGAATGCAAATTCCATTTCATCACAGCAGATTCAGAGAACAGAATGGGAGCTTTCTGAAACAGAGAGGTCCCTGTTGTTATCGACTCTGGAAAACGGTAAGGCCAAGGGGCCTGCAGTCATTTGATTCCCCTCCTACCCCCCTTTTCTCCTTCTAAAATTCTCATATATTTTAAATGTCTGTATTGGTAGAGAAAAAAAAAAAGGACACACATTTGTATGATGTTTATATACTCATTTATTACTTGTAGAGATAGTGTGTTAAAATGCTGTGTATGGATCAAGTACTCACTCCAGGAATCTTGTCAAGGAAGTGGGAGAATTCTTATTTCACATAAAGGGAAACCGAGGCAGTGCTTTCATTCAGACAACATAGGGGAAATTCATGTATTTTTGAAGAGTTCAACCTGGTGCACTGATCAATTATATCTCTTTCTGGCCTATGTTCTGATGACTGGATTTAAGCAAATATGTAGCAGAATATATTGCTGTAGATTAAATTTGTTGTGCCAGGGAACATGGCTTTCTTATGACAGCTGAATTTGTTTCAGTTTATTTGGTCTTACCATATGCCTTGATTCAGCAGAGTTTCTTGTCAAATATGTTTATTACCTAGGGGACATATACTGCTATCCCATTACTGCAGTGACTTACATGAGATTCTTTGAGTGGATTTTATAGTCTCACTGGTACTCTACCTTCTCAGGGCAAAAATTCAGAGAACATTTTTGGCTTTGATTTTACAATTGTGGGTTGTATTTTAAGGTTTATCGTCTTGTCTGGTCCACTAAGGGATGGATCTTCTTTTCTGTGAGATTAGTTGATTGTTTGGGGTCACTAAGTTTCCCCATCCATTGTATGGAGGCCCATCTGTGATCTTGCCATCAGAAACAAACAAACCAATCCAACCAACAAGAATAACTAACTGCTACATAAACAAAACCTAATAAATTAAACAAAATTTACAGTTTAATAGAGCTAAGGGAAATTGGTCAATAAGTCACATCAAGATCTTTCAAAAAAATTGCCTTGAGAGGGACATGAATAATGGAAAAAATTGCATTTGAATAAATAAGTCACTGCAAGCTGGCAAAGATTCAGAAATGTCTTATTTACTAGGTATAGAAATGGTTTAACAGTAGGAAAATACGATTCACAGTTTTTCAGCAGTTGCCTGAAAAATGTGTTTGATAAATCTTGAACATCATTCAGCCATCTGTAGTTACCATCTTTGCCTTTACAGTGGCAATAATTTCTTGGTTATGAACATAAATATATAAATATATCTTATAAAATAACTTCCCGGGAAAGGAGATATTACTTGATTTCTTCAGTGGTTGCTCTTGCTAACGTTGCAAAAAGTTTGTCAGTTTTACGCTACTAATTTTTCATTTAAGTAATTCAACTAACTGGTAAAACTACAATTTACAAACTGGGCACAATCATGGGGGAGTTTTATCTGGAGATTTTTTCTATTGGTTTTATTGTCAATTTGCTACAGTAAACTGTTACTCATATTTGATTATTTAAGGCTGATTGGCTGGTAGATGTGTTTGTATATGAGTCTTAATAGCACTGGGCTGTTAGGGTCAGGGCAGCTGGGGCTGGGCTTGGGTCGTTTTCAGAATGTTAAACCAAAGTAAATGTCACCTAACTGTAGACTCTCCTCTGGTTGAGCAGTGTTTTGTGGCATCATACTAGAATCTTTGGACTATTTTCAAGCCCAGATGTGCAGAAGCGTGTTCGGTGTCTATACCAGGATTGCTCAGTTTTCAGCACTGTGCATGTAGCAGGAGCTGTTTGAGTGGGCTGTTAAGTAAATCAGGCTCAAGGATTTTATTTAGTGCCTTTCTTTCTGCTATAATTAGGTATCAAGGTCAGCTTCTTTTCCTTTAACAAGACGTACTAGGTCATTGGTCCATCACGGAGATCTCAGGAACAGAATCACAACCTCAAAGATGGCAAAAAGGAGAAAAATCTAAGGGTACCATGGGAATCCCAAAGGGAGAAGTGAGGAAAGGCTGCCAGCTCTCAGCGGTTCGTCGGGAGGTATTGAGTTCAAAGGAAAACCTCCATTAGAGTGAAAACCCGAACCAGCGTCACCACCTGCCTGTCCTTCAGCGGTCTGTGTTAGTTGTTAATGGGAACGACTGAATAAAGGCAGCATTTTAATGGTCAGTGAGAATGTTTCTGTAAAGAGATTAAATTCCAACTTTTTGTCTTTCAACATTTTTATTACTCTTCCTATGCTTTTTATGAGCTGTTAATTTCTTTCATACTTGACCATTATTAATACAGGGCAAATAAATGGCTAAAGTACTTCCAGAGGCACCTTGATGGGCCATACAGCATGTCTACATTTTTCTGTCAGGAAGACTGATTCTAGGGCCATTTGCACAAGTTTTATACTGGTTTTTGTTCCTGATTTTTAGATTATATTAAATAATATTACTACTTCTTCACACAAAATCTGGATTGTGTATTTTTTCCTCCGTTTCAAAGAATAAAATGTTTAAGGTTTTACTCTGAAATCTAAATGGAGGTTTACTTTGATTTTATTTCTGGATTTCCTTTCCCCCCCACATCTGCTGTGATGTTATAGACAAAGATTCGAATCAGAAATTATGATCATAAGCAAATCAATACATGTTTTCTGATGATAGTAAAATAAACAGTGAGAACTTCTGTGTACAATGACAGCTTAAAAGGCATTACTGAAAACATGCCGTCTTCCGTGGTACAGCAGTGCCAGTACAGTATTACTAAGCTTCCTTTATTTTATTTTTTTAGCATTACCATCTATGATGGAATCACCTTCCTATTCCAGGAAGGGATATACCTGAAAATGCAGCGAGCCCTCTTGCTTTCAGCTCTTCACATTTAGAGTCTTTGCAACCTCAACTGTCATAGTTAATTAATTATCTTTTTCTGCTTGATCTCCTGGGTAGCTTTGGGAATGGCAGTCCACGTCACCTGGGATGAGACACAATGTTTTACCAAAACCACTGGTTTCATTCTGGATACTGCTTTATCGAGGTTTTGTCCACACCTCTGGTGCTTGTACATGCAGTCAACAAATCTGTCTCTCAGGTAATTTGCACATCAGAAATCTGCAGCCCTAAAAACTCAACTTTCTGCATTCCAAAGTGAGAGGTACGACATTTAGACTTCTTTGGGGAATGAAATAGGTGATTCACCATGTATTTTTGTCTACAAAGATCTCATAAATTAAGACAAGAAGTTTTTACACTCTTGGTCTAAGACCCAGTTCTCCCTCTTCACCACCCCTTTCTGAGCATAACGACACTCAGCATTTGCTGCTACCAATTGTGTGTAAGTTAATCTTAACCATATCTGTACAAGAACTGATCTAGTACCTTTCCTGATGACTGAATTTAGGTTTTGCTTAATAATACCTGAGTTTGAGAGAAGGAAGGCTCCTCAGGTGTCCCAGCTACTCAAATGCTTTATTAGGTTCTGTATTGCATGTCCACTGGAGGTTTTTACACATTAGCTCTTCCAGTTTTCTGCTCCAGACAGAAAAGCCACAGATTTCCCTCCCAGAATTCACCATTTCAAGAAATATTTGCATGTATGTTGCTCATTAATTCAATCTTAGTGTGCCTTACCTGTAGGTTCTGTGCTAGGCTATTTCTTAGGTATATTAGTTCGTATGCCCAGAAACTTCCATTTTCATTTGTTTCACTTAAGTTCATCAGGTCTGTCAATAAAGCTGATGAGAACATTCCAAGAAACTCTTTAGGTTTCCCTAATACCATGTGCAGAGCTGGGGCTATGATTACTTGCCTTGTCTTATCTCAAGATTTCAAAATTTTGATGGCGGGGGTGGGTGGAGGGAGGATTGTCCTCTGCCTTCTGGACTTCATTCTGATCAAGGAAACCTATTTATATTGAAGTCACATGAAGTCCTAATAATCCATCATGTTGCAGATTACAAACAGCAGTCCTCGTCACAGAGTCTCTGGTCAAATACACCACCTCAGGAAAACAGTCTAAAGGAGCACTGTTTATCTTACTTCTTGGTTTATTGCAGACAAAAGGAGAACTGATTCATAACAATCATTTGTGAATATAAAGATCTAAATCAATGAAATCTGCATGGATATAGCTCATTTCACTGCATGTACTCTAGAGAGATTCATGAGTTTATACCTCATAGGTTGCACAAATTTCCTTGTACCCTGCATCAACTTTTTAATTGTGTAAGAAACAGAACTACTGATGTGTAAAACAGGAAGACAGCAGAAATGGTCAGAGACATTCTTGGTGTATTAGATTCTTATAGTTTTAGGAAATGCACCACACCTGATAATAAACTGCAAAAGAAAACTCAGAATCTGTCTCTTACCTCAAACTTCTTAGACTTGCAGTTAGTGCTGCTTTCCCTTCCAAAGTTGGAGGAAGATGTAACACGGGATATTCTAGTGGAAGAGTCAAGACTATGATGGGAAATTAGTGGGGGTTTGTGTTTTTTTTAACCCATGTGTACATATACTACACCATATCCATGTCGGTGGGATGGCAACCGAATTGTTGACAGTTTCTTCACAGTTTGGAAGAAAACTTTGTAAAATCACAGGGTTCAACTGCCAATTTCTGTTTATTCTTGCAAAAGCTCTTATGAGCTCAATTTGACAAAACACTTGAGCACTTGTTTTTACTCAATAGTCATGTTAAACAAAAGAGATTAGTTTTATGCTTAAAAGCTGAACTGAATGTAGTTGAAGAAAATCAAATGCATTTATCATTGCGAAGAATGTAAATTCTATACTGTCAGGTTCTAATGGGCTGAAGTTCAGTCAAAAGAATAGCACTACACATAAACAGTATGAAGAGGAAAGTAGGCATAATAGCAACAAGAATATTTAATACTTCCAAATCACCTTTCACCCAATGAGTTCACATTGCTGTGTGCATAAAAATGATCAACATTTCAACACTTCTGTGAACTAAGCTGAATATCTCCTTTCTCAGATGGGAAAGTCAAAGCACAAAGAATTTGAATGATTTATCTGCATGAATTGGTAGCAGGGTTAAGAATCAAATCTTGGCTTGACTCAATCTGCCATGGTATTATTGCTCATCCCAACTACTCAGTCATTTATTCTACATAGAAGTGACAAGCTCTGAAATTCAGCTGGATAAAAATAATTTTAAAATATGATTCCAGTACAGCTCTCACTCGCCATTCTCCAAGTTCCTTTAATAAGAAGTTTTCCTTTTTCTCCTCCATGACACCAAGTCTTGGATTTAAATTTTACTGCACTCATTCTGCTTTTCACTTCCACCAAACAGTAAGTTTGGGCTGGTCAAGTCAACTTGTCCAGTGTTAGTACACTGCTGTAATGAAAGTGTGGATAGGCAAGGCGAGGTGGAAGAATCATTCCCCTCTTACTGGCGTATAATACTAATTGTGAAGTTTGTTACTTGCTTCTCATTCTGAGAGTTATGCTGCAATGTAGATTTAGAATATGTGTAATATACTCCCCTGAAGCATGGGTAGAACCTTTCATCATACAACCCAGCAAACCCATTCTCTATCTCCCAGCCCCTGCAGGCTAAAGATGCTGCCTCTCTTCGCTCCCTGTTGTGAGTCATGAGAATGGATTTTATTACAGTCCTTTTTGTGTAGAATATGCTGCTAAAAATAATCTTGTTCTCTTTATATAGTAAACTGGAATTTCTAGATCCTAATGAAAATTGCATATCTAAAAATGTTAACATTATGAGGTTTTTTACAACAAAACCCTTTCCTGTTTTGACCAAGAACTTTTCGAGTACAGCAAACCAAATAGCTCGTGTTTTACTTCCGAAAGTTTTGACAGAGGACTCTTCCTCTTGCAGACCTTGGAAGGTTGGCCATTCATTTCACTGGGGAACAGGACAGTGTCCCTTACTTTAAAGATCTTTAATCACTCTAAGATATAAGATTTCTATTGTATAGAAGCCATATACCTTTCTTAGTCCAGCTGTCTCTCACACAACATCCACATGCATATCCTACTTCTAGTTTACATGCTGAAAGTAACTTCTTAAATGCCATTACAGTGAGGGAAGTGACTATAAAATAATGGCACTTGCCCCCTGGACCTGCTCCCCATATGTCTAATGTATCTACTTACTTAACGGAAATGAGCTTTTATTATTGCTAAAATTAAAAGACAATATAATTGTGGGAAAGTGAGCTGGTTTTCTGCTCTGGCACATTAACAGCATCACTCTCAGGTAGATTTCAGTTACCAGATTTTTATTATTGGTGAAGATACTTGAGCCCTTAGGATCAGACTTCTGATTCCAGGTTGCATTTGCAGAGCTGGCAGCAGGGGGGGGGGGGGGGG